>NC_060124.1:376553763-376910759 GCF_021461395.2 Schistocerca americana | reverse complement strand
AGGACAATGTACTGGGTTCTATTACTTAAGAAGTCTTCGAGCCACTCACATATTTGGGAACAAATCCCATATGCTCGTACCTTAGTTAGGTGTCTGCAGTGGGGCACCGAGTCAAACGCTTTCTGGACGTCAAGGAATAGGGCATCCGTCTGTTACCCTTCATCCATGGTTCACAAGATATCATGTGAAAAAAGGTCGAGTTGCATTTCGCAGGAGCGATGGTTTCTAAAGCTGTGCTGATGCATGGACAGCAACTTCTCTGTCTCAAGGAAATTCATTATATTCGAACTGAGAATATGTTCGAGAATCCTGCAACAAACCGACTTTAAGGATATTGGTCTGTAATTTTGAGGACCTGTCCTTCTATCCTTCTTATATACAGACGTGACCTGTGCTTTTTTCCAGTCGCTTGGGACTTTATGTTGGGCAAGAGATTCGCCATAAATGCAAGCTAAGTATGGAGCCAATGCAGTAGAGTACTCTCTGTAAAACCGAATTGGAATCCCATCAGGATCTGGCGATTTATTTATTTTCAACCCATTCAGCTGCTTCACAACCCCAGGGATGTCTATCACTATGTCCTCCATACGGGAATCTGTACGAGACTCAAACAGCGGTATGTTTGTACGATCCTCCTGTGTGAAAGATTTCTCAAATGCTAAATTTAAAATTTCAGCTTTTGTTTCGCTGTCTTCCGTTGCCAGGTCAGACTGATCAGTGAGTGACTGGATGGAAGCCTTACCGATTTTACATAAGACCAGAATTTCCTTGGGTTTTCAGCAAGAATCTTTTGCTAAGGTATGACGGTGGTACTGGTTGTATGCTTCGCGCATCGCTCTTTTTACAGCAGCACGAATCTCTACTAACTTTTGCCTGTCCTCATTCTCCCGATCTTTCTCGTACCACGAGTGCAACTGTCTTTGCTTCCTGAGCATTCTCCGAATTGTGCTGTTAAACAACGGTGGGTCTTTTCCGTCCGTAACCCACTTTTTCGGCACATACTTCTCCACTCCGTGATTTTCAATGTGTTTAAAATTTGCCCATAATTCTTCCACGTCCATCGTACCGGAAGTAAATGAAGTCGATTCATTTACCAATTGGGTTGCTAACAACTGCTTATCTGCTCTTTCTAGTAAGAATACTCTCCTAGCCTTCTTGACCGACTTTTTAACTTTCGTAACCATAGTCGTAATGACAACATCATGATCACTAATCCCTGTCTCAACACTGACACCGTCAATGAGGTCTGGTCTGTTCGTGGCTACCAGATCTAAAATATTTCCATTACGCGTTGGTTGTCGATTTAGCTGCTCAAGACAGTTTTCGGATAATGTGTTCAAAAGTAATTCACACGACGGCTTGTCTGTACCACCTGTAATGAATCCATAGACATCCCAGTCTATACTAGGTAGGTTGAAGTCCCCTCTGACTAATATAGCATGATCCGGGTACTTCTGCGATACAGAGTGTAGACTCCCTTTGAATGATTCTATAACTGTCATGGTGAAACCTGGTGGCCGGAAATAACACCCAACAATTAACTTTATTTCTCCTAGCCCTGTTAGATGTGTCCAGAAAACTTCACAATCACACTCTACTTCGACCTCAGTAGACACAATATTTTTGTCAACTGCAATGAGATCTCATTCTGGAAACATCCCCCAGGCTGTGGCTAAGCCATGTCTCCGCAATATCCTTTCTTTCAGGAGTGCTAGTTCTGCAAGGTTCGCAGGAGAGCTTCTGTAAAGTTTGGAAGGTAGGAGACGAGGTACTGGCAGAAGTAAAGGTGTGAGTACCGGGCGTGAGTCGTGCTTCGGTAGCACAGTTGGTAGAGCACTTGCCCGCGAAAGGCAAAGGTCCCGAGTTCGAGTCTCGGTCGGGCACACAGTTTTAATCTGCCAGGAAGTTTCATATCAGCGCACACTCCGCTGCAGAGTGGAAATCTCATTCTGGAAACATCCCCCAGGCTGTGGCTAAGCCATGTCTCCGCAATATCCATTCTTTCAGGAGTGCTAGTTCTGCAAGGTTCGCAGGAGAGCTTCTGTAAAGTTTGGAAGGTAGGAGACGAGGTACTGGCAGAAGTAAAGGTGTGAGTACCGGGCGTGAGTCGTGCTTCGGTAGCTCAGTTGGTAGAGCACTTGCCCGCGAAAGGCAAAGGTCCCGAGTTCGAGTCTCGGTCGGGCACACAGTTTTAATCTGCCAGGAAGTTTCATATCAGCGCACACTCCGCTGCAGAGTGAAAATCTCATTCTGGAAACATTCCCCAGGCTGTGGCTAAGCCATGTCTCCGCAATATCCTTTCTTTCAGGAGTGCTAGTTCTGCAAGGTTCGCAGGAGAGCTTCTGTAAAGTTTGGAAGGTAGGAGACGAGGTACTGGCAGAAGTAAAGGTGTGAGTACCGGGCGTGAGTCGTGCTTCGGTAGCTCAGTTGGTAGAGCACTTGCCCGCGAAAGGCAAAGGTCCCGAGTTCGAGTCTCGGTCGGGCACACAGTTTTAATCTGCCAGGAAGTTTCATATCAGCGCACACTCCGCTGCAGAGTGAAAATCTCATTCTGGAAACATTCCCCAGGCTGTGGCTAAGCCATGTCTCCGCAATATCCATTCTTTCAGGAGTGCTAGTTCTGCAAGGTTCGCAGGAGAGCTTCTGTAAAGTTTGGAAGGTAGGAGACGAGGTACTGGCAGAAGTAAAGGTGTGAGTACCGGGCGTGAGTCGTGCTTCGGTAGCTCAGTTGGTAGAGCACTTGCCCGCGAAAGGCAAAGGTCCCGAGTTCGAGTCTCGGTCGGGCACACAGTTTTAATCTGCCAGGAAGTTTCATATCAGCGCACACTCCGCTGCAGAGTGGAAATCTCATTCTTCAAGAGATGCATTGTTGACATGTCAAATGATGTGAAAGACACTCTTGTTTCTCGCATTCAACGCAATTCATTTTCCCTGTAGATAGATGAATCCAATGATGTTGCAGCATTAGCGATTTTATTGGCTTTTGTCTGTTATGAATATTCTGGATATTTTGAGGAGGACCTCTTATTACGCAGATCACTAACTGCCAACACAACAGGTGCTGAAATATTCCGTCTATTGGATGATTTTTTAAGGACTAATTGCATACATGTGTGCACAGATGGTGCAGAAACTATTACAGGTCCCACAGTCGGAGCAATAACGAAAATAAAAGAAAATGCAAGAAAAAAAAAAAGGTTCAAATGGCTCTAAGCACTATGGGACTTAACATCTCAGGTCATCAGTCTCCTAGAACTTAGAACTAATTAAACCTAACTAACCTAAGGACATCACACACATCCATGCCCGAGGCAGGATTCTAACCTGCGAACGTAGCAGTCGCACGGTTCCGGACTGCAGTGCCTAGAAGCGCTCGGCCACCGCGGCCGGCGAAAATGCGAAGAATTCCAGCAGTAGTCATTGTGCTCTCGATGCGCTTTAGCTACGAAACAAATGCCTGTTTCATTCAAGAAATTTTTAGACGAATCCATTCAAATCATTAACTACATAAAATCAAGGCCGTTAAAGTCAAGACTTTTCACAATACTGTGTGAAGATATGGGAAGCCTTCATCGTTCCCTGCTTCTCCACACAGAAGTGAGGTGACTCTCACCTAGGAATGCACTCTCTCGTTTGTACGAATTAAGATTGGAACTCTTAGCTTTCCTTTTGGACCATAACACCAAATTAGCAGACCTTCTTAATGACGAAAATTGGCAGTGTATACTTACCTATTTGTCAGATATTTTCTCTAAAATGAACGAAATAAATATTTCACTTCAAAGGAAAAGTGAAACAAAGGTCACTGCTATCGACAAAGTTCGAGCATTGAAGAGGAAAATCAATTTTTGGGTAGAGAGTGTCGAGGAGGGAGAGGTCGAATGTTTTCCTTTTCTCAAGGAGGTTTTGAAGTACAAAACATTGGCGCTTGGGAAGAATTTGTTTCATCAAATCCTGGAACATCTCCAAAGCTTGATGTCATTGTTGGAGCATCATTTCCCAACAGCTGAAGATGAGAAGCTGTAGAAACACGAATGGGTGATCAACCCCTTCACTGTATCCAAAACGCCAAACATTCTATCATCAAATGAATATGAGTTGTTGATAGAAATTGCCACAGATCCTACCTTGAAATAAAGTGTTGACATTGACAGTTACTCATACTTTTGGATCTGTTTGGATAACAAGAAATACTACCCCCTTGTTGAAAAGGCAAAACGTGTACTTCTTCCGTTTGCAACAACATACACGTGTGAATCTGGATTCTCGATTTATACTGCCCGCAAAACTAAGTACCGAAGCTGTCTAGATGCGGAACCAGACATCTGTCTCCAGTTGTCAAGAATTGAACCCAACTTTTCAAAACTGTGTCAGCAGAAGCACCCTCAACCACACATTAGGATTCTATTATTATTCCTACAGACTCATCTATAGTAAAGAAGAAAGCATTTTTCTTCGTAGATGCTCAGTGAACGTACCTGAACTATAACTCTGTAGGAATTTTGTTTATGTCTTCTACCGTTTACAAAATAATTATTAACATAATTCTGTTGGCATTGATATTTTTGTTACGAAAATTAAAATGATCTTTAAAGCTAATTTCTTTTCTTTATAATATATTCCATCCCCTCAGTTAAAAATATGGCCTGTCTATACTTCAATTACAATTACTTGCTATTACTCTGTCACTATATTGTGGCAACTGGCTTAGAGAGTAAACAAATGAGGACTTTTCACGTGCCACCTTGTAAAAGGCAAACCTCCTCTGCCAGAATTGTTTCCTGTGAGAAAAAAGTCTTACATTCTGTGAAATGCTTTGTCTTCTTATATAGAAATAAGAGATTCTGTTTGTTTGTTTTCCCAATTTGTTTACAGTCGAGGCTGACTGCCACGATATAGTGTCCAAGTTGTCAGCTGTTGCTAAACTGTTGCCACGCCGCCTGCCAGTTGCCAGCTACCAACTGACAGTACACTGTTGCAACGCCGCCTGCTAGCTGCAGGTTATGGACTGACAGTTGCCGCTCAGTAGATACGCAAAGACGTAAAAATAACTAGACTTTCTGAGCTGTTTACATGGGCACGAAAATCGATTGTGGATCTGGAAAACGGCTTTATAAAAGCAGATTTCCAGATTCTATTTTGAAGTGTTTACCTGACCAGCTAAAAGTGGAACTGGGACTTCGGCTTACGAAATCCGGTTTTGGAAACATATGTAAACTGGTTGAATGTATTCCCACACATTGCACAACAGATGTCACAATAGTCCTTTAAAGGCAATTCCTTGGCCTCTTTTCTTTCGTGATGTGTTTGTATCCCAAATCATGGATCTGCCTCTTTTCTTCACACCCATGCGGATTGGCCACGCAGTCTGAGGCGTCATATCGTCGTGTATTGCGCAGCCGCTCCCGCTGGAGGTTCGAGTCCTCCCTCAGGCATGTGTGTGTGTGTGTGTGTGTGTGTGTGTGTGTGTGTGTGTGTTGTCCTTAGTGGAAGTTGAACTTAGGTTAATAGTGTGTAAGAGTAGGGACTGATGACCTCAGCAGTTAAGTCCCATAGAATTTACATACATTTGAAAATTTTTCTTCAATTTCACGAAAAACCACACACATACACACACACACACACACACACACACACACACACACACACACACACGACTGTTACGAAATATGCATGCTCCTTACACAACAGTAACCAAAAAGTGGAAGTGAACAGACCACAAGCGGCAGCTTGTCAACAACAACAGTTTGGACGTGACGTTGATTGCTCTTGGAGGAAGGCAGCTCGAAACTGTGAAATGCCAATTACGAAGTAATTTTAATCAGGCTATAGGGTGTTGAACAAAGGGAGTAAATCCACTAGTAAGTGTCTGGATACAGTGGGAATTCAAATTGGATCGTTAATTTCAAGTTGTTTTCATTCATCTCTAAACCAAAGACTATTGATACTTCGGGGGGGGGGGGGTAGGGGGGAGGAGAAGGGGGGGCTTGTTGGGAACATGGCACTTGCATTAAGAAGCTTTCAGTTCCCATGGGTTTCGCTCTGAAATTTAAAGTTACTGTCCTCTTGACTGACTAGGGATCCACCATGGATTTTCGACTGAAGAAGGGGTCCGCCAGCTGAAAAGGTTGGAAAGCCCTGAACTATTGTAATGTAACTGAGTGCCACGAAAACACGTTGACTTCCAATATTAGCAAACGATGACAGTGGCCACCGCCAACGTCAATGTCAAAACTTTCTCTCATAGAAATCTTGACATAGACATCCCGTTCCATTCCATTGCGTTCCTGACACTTGACATCATTTCTGTCCTGTCAAGTATGAATCCACCTTCAGGACAGTACAATCACTTGAAAAATCATTGAAAAAGCACAATGTTTATTATAATCCTCTTCTTGATGTAGTATAAAAGGGCAAAATTCTGTTTCAGTGACACAAGCCAGTACAAAAGTTGATTTAGATTTTTTGTGCTACTTTCAATTAGTCAGTAATAGTACAGTTATCGCAGAAATGCCTTGACTGAAATCATGCCATGCCTTCATAGACTCGATTCTAAGTGAAGGAGTAACAGTTCTATATCACAGAATAACACATACATCCGCAACACTTTCAGCTGCAAAAGTTGTTACTGTTTGATAGGTGGAGTGATACTAGTGCTCAAACCGGTGAGAAATGCCCGCATCTCGTGGTCGTGCGGTAGCGTTCTCGCTTCCCACGCCCGGGTTCCCGGGTTCGATTCCCGGCGGGGTCAGGGATTTTCTCTGCCTCGTGATGGCTGGGTGTTGTGTGCTGTTCTTAGGTTAGTTAGGTTTAAGTAGTTCTAAGTACTAGGGGACTGATGACCATAGATGTTAAGTCCCATAGTGCTCAGAGCCATTTTTGAACCAGTGAGAAAGCAGACAATAACTAGTGTCATAAGGATAATATTTGTTTTTAAGTATTTTTCAACTTGATTAACGAAATAATTAATATATGTTTGTATTTCGTAGGCCAGTAAATTACTAAGAAATTTGAATTATCATGAAACAAAATGTAAAACGGCAAAATATCACAGATTCAGTGACGTGACAACTTATTCATGAATTAATACTTTCGAATATATCGATAATTGTGCAGCTTACTCCGCTAAAAGCAAGAGAATACAAGAATATATTTCTCTTGTTTGTTCTTATTATGATAGGCTCTTTCCTTGACACAAAAGTTTTTTATAGGATTTAATGATTCTCCCACTCTTCACTCCACTTTCTAATACACGAATATTTTTATAAATGTAACTGCTTTTGCTTCAGAAGTGAATGTTGTGAACATTCTTGTTGTTTATTGCTCAGATGTAGCAAAATTGTGGAACTACTTTCTTCTGTGTTAGGAAACAGTTTTATTGTTCTTGACACTTTATTGTCATGTCTGTGTAGCTTCTCTTTCGCTACAGGCGTGGTAGCTTATTTGGGATATTAAATAATATGGGTACTACATTTCATGCAAGTTTACTACATTCGCATTCACTGATTTAACTGTAAGTGTAGCGAACAAAACTTCGCGCTGTTGGATATATATTCCATGTCTTCTAGAGTTCACTTGCAGTTTTTTGTTCTTAACGGAAAACTTTTTCTTCAGTAAATATCTGCAAGCTATAAGAGAATCGTAAATAAACTGTCCTGTACTGTATTGTTTCGTATCTCTTAGGGAGTGTTCTTACGAAAATAAGAAAGACAAATGTGCCCTATTGTAAAAAATACGTTACAAATCAATATAAACGATACCATTCGCACTCTTCCCATATCGTAGTAGTTTGCTGGCCGCTTAGTTGCGCTGCTTTAACAGTGAGCTACAAAAACAAGGCAGAGTGTCAATACTGCTATGTTAGACTGTGTCTGTGTTTCACTGTGGGAGTGACACAATCCATACTTGACAGTGCACCATGTGCAGTGTACCTATATAAAATTACATTCTTGGATAGATGGTTTTGGCTGGATTCGCTGATGATTCAAATGTGCTTTTGTATTGGTTGTGCTAATAACTCAATTTTTGCTGTACAGTATCTGTGTACACGCTGTTTATGTAGTATGAGTGATGCTATACAAGGAGTGATCTTGGAACATGAGTAGTGTGGTTGTGGACATATTATTAATGCCAAACTCGCCTCGTTGTGTATCAAAAATGGTTCAAATGGCTCTGAGCACTATGGGACTCAACTGCTGTGGTCATAAGTCCCCTAGAACTTAGAACTACTTAAACCTAACTAACCTAAGGACAGCACACAACACCCAGCCATCACGAGGCAGAGAAAATCCCTGACCCCGCCGGGAATCGAACCCGGGAACCCGGGCGTGGGAAGCGAGAACGCTACCGCACGACCACGAGATGCGGGCCCGTTGTGTATCGGCATGTCGTCAATACACACCTTATAGCGCGCCATTGACGGTGCAATGCATTACATCAAGAATGAGATCGAGGTTCTAAAATGTCCTTCTACTTTACCATTGTCAGGGGATTGCGCAACTCATGCACCTCCTGCCACAAAACATTGTTTCGCACAACCAGACAGTAAGACAGTGTGATATCAAATCAAATGTGAACATCCTCTGATTCAATCACATGTGCCAGTGCTGGTCACATAAGCTACAAACCTTCCACTTGACAGCTTCTCGTGGATCACCTGTGTCGTGATTTAGGGACCGCCATTGGTATCAAAACAGCTGGATATTTCTTTTGCTATCATGGCGAAACTTTTCATGCTGCAGCAAATTTGCGATGTATCTGAAAAATTTACATCGATGATCTGCTACCTTGACTAATGTGTCAGTAATTATTTTACACATCCCCTCCACAGTACACTCAAGATGTGTTGATCTCTCGTTCCAAGAAACCAATGGATAAGCGACTAACACCGCTTCTCTACCATGAGTGATACGATAGGTGGTCTTCCGACTTATGTAGACACTTATGAGCTATGGTTGATTCCAGTATTCTTTCAGACACTCCCCTATTACACATTTGGCAGCAACAGTTTCCTTTGTAGCTGTGTTTAACCTTAACTGTTCAGGAAATTCGGCCATTATGTGAGTTACTGCAAGATGCCAATAGAAGGCACATCCTGTCCGACTCGTACGCTATCGTGGTCGCCACCACAACTACCATTGCTCACAAAGAGTACAAAGCATTGCCGGATCCAGCTAATGCAGTGCTGCCATCCTGCCCCGCCATGACCAGCTGACGACCACCGAGTATCACAAAGTATTTCCTATTCTCTGTGCTGCTGACGAGAAATCGACTAAACAACTGCAGATGCAGCAACTGTGAAAAACAGAAGCACACTGCTTGGTCACGCAGACTCGCAATTCGGACCTCATGGACCTAACGAGACACGGTTTTTCTGATTCTGCAGGCTTTTCGGTTTTCAAGCTATGAGGTGCAAAGCACCATGCTCCCACCCAAGGTGCAACAGATCTTACCTTCACAGGCTGGTGTTGGGAAGCACTAGCCGTATAGGATTAAGGGTGATGCTATAGCATATCGGTCGACTTCCGCAGCAATGGTCAGATGTATGGCAGTGCAAAGACTATTCATTTATGACCACTATACACAGAGGGCACAAAGTCAGCTCACTGCCTGTTTGTGTCTTCCCCAATGTCAAATGTATTGATGCAACCCCTTGCAAGACGTTAACCTTTCTGCCATACAAATTGACTAAAAAGAGTTGTGCTTTACATTGGACTCTCTACCAAGCATGATTGGACCTTTTGTCTCGTCGATTTTGACCTACCCATTCTAGGAGCCAATTTCCTTATGAAAAACCCGGACAACTGACATTTTGTGTATAAAGCAGGGTGAACAAGCTCAGCAAGCTTCACCTGAAAGATGAGACTTGGTGGGAGCATGATCACAGAAACCTGGACTCAACTATCCATAAATTGGAGGAGAAGAATGCAGCAAAAAAGTGTAAATCAAATGAATTACGTAGAGAGAACAGAGTTCTGGAGGCTGCTGTTTTGGAAGTGGAGTCCAACCTGGAGGCTACTTGAAAAACGACGGAATGGCTCACAGCACAACATCAAAGAGTCATTTTTCACCTTCTGCTACAGCCTCTGAGTCACTGCAACCAATGACGGATAGAGGTGTTGTCAAACACAAAATGGTACACTATGCCTGGACAACGCCAGGTCCACTGGTTTCCTCACTCATTCGCTGGGAAAGCATTAGATCATCTATGCAAAATCACAGGCATCTTCAGTGTGATGTTACAAGAAGGACAAATACATGCCCATCTGACAGCCCATAGACCTCTCCTCTGAACCTTGCATATGTAATAAAAATGGGCCATGGCATCCACTTTTGGGTATCGATTGCCAGAACCATTCCAAATAGATACCATAAGTCGAAGATATCACAAATTCACTGGCTGGGGCAAAAGTTTTCAGTATGTTAGATTGTTGTAAAGCTTACAGACAGATATCTATGGCAAAGCCAAACATACTGAAGACCGCAGTGGCTACCCCATTTGGGCTATTTGAATGTTTGGTAATGCCATTCAGGCTTAAAATACTGCACAGGTTTGGCAGCGTTTTCTGGATAGTGTACTGAGGAGAGTGCCTTATTGCTTGGCTCATCCTGATGACTTTTGCTATTTTCAGAAAACGCCCAGGACCATGAGACACATTTGAATGAAGTGCAAAGCAGGCTAAGTACCGATGGAGTCATGCTGAATGAAGATAAGAGCATATTTGAAGAGCCAATGGTAACTTTCCTTGACTACAGAGTACTGCCCAAGGCATCTCCCCTCTACCAGAAAAGTTGGAGGTGTTACATTTTCTACCATGACCTCAGAACTACAAATAACCCTGCAAGTTGCAATAATGGCAAACTTTTATAGCCACCATCTTCCCCAAACTGCTGCTACTCAGACACCACCAACAAATACATAATTTGGACACAACAAAAGCGGCAAACGCCTCCATCTGTGGATGCCAGTCATTGATTCTACATTTAAGAAGCTACAAACAAAACCTTGCTGACATGACACATCACATCCCATCCCCACGTACATTTGTCCTTACTAGTAGTTACCAGCCAGCTTGTGATTGGTGCAGCACTTCATCAAAAAGTGAGCAGACACTGTCAGCCATTGAGGTTTTTTTTGCCACAGAAACTACAGCATGTCCAAACTCGCTGGAATGCTTCAAAATGTACATGAGCATCAAAGACTTTCGCCCCTTTATAGGGGCCAGACCTGTCAATATTTTCGCACACCACTGATCCATCATGGTGTCCTTCCAGCAAGTCAGAGACAAACTGTTCCATCAGTCTCACCATGTTGAGTACATATACCAGTTTGCTACAGATGTGCGTCACGTTCAAGGAGCTGACAGTTACATGGCAGATATTTGTTGTGCAGTAGTCGACCAAGACAAGTGTTGAACTATACAGATCTAGCCAATGCCCAGTTTTCCGGCCCGCAGCTGCCTAATCCTCTGGCCTGCGTTTACTATGTGGCACAGCTACAAAATGATGCTACTTCTGTACTAGACCTCAACTGTACATTACATCCAAGTTCCAGCAAGTGGCTTTAAACGTTGAAACTGGTGATGGGTCGCATTGTGGAGCTTTGAAAAAGAATCCTGTGGCAAAACGGAAAAGTGGGATACCACAAGCACTCTAAAATTTCCGACATATACAGAACGATTTGGTCACACCCACATTAATTTAGTAGGGTCCCTTCTCCCCTCAAATGATTGTAGGCTCTTATTAACCATGGTGGACCATTGGACTCAGTGGACTGAGGCCATCCTGAGCAGAAACATTCTTTGGAGAAAACAGCATAGTCGTTCGTCGAAATTTTGGTGATGCGCTTTATGTGCGCCTTTTTCATCATGGCCAACTAGGGCACCAATTCTAATTATCATTTTTTCAGGAAGTGTCAAGATTATACAGCTTTCAGCACAATCAAACCACAAACTGCCACCCAGCAACAGCGTGGTGGAAAGGTGGCACAATACTTTAAACGCCATGTTGATCTGCTAAGAAGACTCCTGGATGCATGGATTGTCCTCGGTTGCCAATTGGTGGAGTTGGTATATAGAGAACCACTATATGTCCTGCTGGAATTTCTTGCACCTGTTCCATGCCCTAATGTGATACAGTTATCCAACCTGGTACACCAGCTCTGGAAACATTTTGCCAAATTTTGTGCTCCTCCAGGATCACAACATGGTCCTCACCCAGTTCTTATGAACAACTCTCTCGATAACTGTCCCCATGTCAGGCTCCAAGTGGACCTTTTAAGCTCCTCTCTACAACTTCCATACACCAGACAACACCACGTTTTGGAACGTGAAAACACAAACATAGTGGACACTCTTCTACAGGAAAAACCAACCAAGGTTTCCATCGGGTGGGTAAAATCAACTAACACTCTTCTTATATATTCCAACACTTCCCCAACGCACTCACATGTTGCTCCTCAAAGAACTGCGACCCCAACGTCTCTGGTCTGTGCCATACTTGAACTTCACACTATGGAACTGCAGGCATAGTCAGTTATTCACCAACCCAGCTCACCCAACCGTCCATACATGTGCAGGGTGTGAGGTCAGATTTAAGTACTCTGGCATCCCTGGTGTTCTTCCCCATTGGGAGGGGGTGTGGGGAGCTGTGTGGAAGTGACACAATCGATAATCAAGAGTGCACATGGTACACTTTATAAAAGCACTTTCTCTGATAGATGGTTTCATTTGGATTCGCTGGTGATTCACATGTGCTTCTGTATTGGTCATGCTCATAAAGTGAATTTTTGCTTCACAATACGTATTTAAATATTTTTTATGTAATATAAGTGCTCCTACAAAACTACAGTTGAGAATCTTTGTTTTAGAACTATTATCATACATGTAGGCCTATCTCTAATTGTATAATGTATGTTTGACTGTTACTTCCAAGAGTGAGCAAATACATTACAATAAATTCGATGAATCCAATTTTCTTAGCTTTGAGTGTTGACTGCTTGCAACCACACTGAGCTATATCTCTGTCAGGCTATGGACCCAGAGGCATAGTCTTGTATGAATAACTGTTGTGCAAGCATTTCTTTCGGCTCATCAGCTTGGAACAATGACTAAATGTCAAGGCAAGTGAAACACATACAGTATCAAGTTACACCTTTTGTTGGTAGGTATTTCAAAAACTAATTTTCCATGGCACCTGCTACAGTTCCTTTTACACCAAACTGAACACAAACGAATCTGCAGCAGGCAACAAGAATTCATTGTAGTGTAAATGCTAGGGCCACTATTGCAAATGGCATTCCATTAGGTGTCGTTCGAATTTTGCAGCTGTTTACTTGTAATCCACTGGTTGTAAATTATTCACCAAATCATCAACGGAAGTTAGTACTCTCTCAGCTTAGGTGCTAGCAGTACTGAAAATTTCTCTCTCTCTCTCTCTCTCTCTCTCTCTCTCTCTCTCTCTCTCTCTCTCTCTCTCTCTATATATATATATATATATATATATATATATATATATATATATATATATATATATGTGTGTGTGTGTGTGTGTGTGTGTGTGTGTGTGTGTGTGTGTGTGTGTGTGTGTGTGTGTGTGTATGTGTTGAGAGCACTCGATGCTGGCTACAAAAATGTGCCACACTCCAACACATCTTACATGTACACTGCAAATAACATTACACTCAACATTTCTCAAGATTTTCCAAATTTATCCTTGCTCAAAAATTTGGTAGAAATATCTGCTACCTTGTTTTCTGAATCTACTTTACAAATACTGTAATTCCATTCATATAACATTCATTCACAAAATGGTACACACTGAGAAAAGTAGATGATTTTGTATACTTCCTTGTTTTTTATATTTCCAAAGTATTACATATCCAAATAATCTATTTACATAGTCTGGTGTAGACTAATTATTTACACAATCATCTACCAACCCTGTGTCTACAAAATGATCTAAGAGCTCATATATTAACATCAAACTTAATTCATCCACTTTCGTCCTCTTGAAAGTTCAATAAAGTATTTGAGGTAGTATCTGTGTATAAATTCTGTATGCTCATCTATTATTTCTGTTAAGCTATGTTAAGTGATATTGACAATTTTTTTGTTTGCTTCGTTGTGGTATGTTAATTGTGCAAAGTTGAGACCCCGCGAGCTGACTTACAGGAGGTGGTTGATTCGACCATCAGTGACAGCTTTCCCTCCTTGCCAGCCTAATCTGAGCACGCTAGCAGAAAGCATTACAGCGTTAGTGCATCATCTGTTTGTTTACGATAGCAGACGTGTGAGAGTTAGTGACAGAATCAGTGTTATACGTATTCTTTCAGTGATTATGGTTAAAGAAGTCTTAACTTATTGAACATCGTGCTTATTAACATAGCAACTGCTACAATTTGCTTAATGCAGTAGCTACGAAATCTCTGTATGAAGGTATTTAGGCAAATGTGATAGACGGAATAGAAGTTTACTAGTGATTTTTACTTATATTCTTATATGCACAATATACAGTATGAAAATGAAGCAATTAGGAAGAAAGAATATGAATTCTGTGCAAAGTCATTCAAAGTCAGACACTGCACTAACATCTTCAGCTCTATCTAAACTGCATTCTGACGATTCACTGGAGTAACCTGATCCAACAATAAAATTGATGTTATCAATGGCAATTCCATAATACCATCGTTTGTCCAGTACTCGCTCTCCAAATGCTCCTCCTTACGACAGTAGCCTGCCCAGTCATCCTCAATGACTGGCACAAGGGAATCGTCCTCAAGTTTAAGGAGATTTTCCGCAGACATGTTTCCAGTGACATTTTGTTCCCTAAACACTCTCTTTACTTTCGCCCACGCAAGTTCGATGCATTTAGGTCACAGTTACAGGGTGGTAAGCGTATCATTCAGTGACTTTTGCTTGCAGCCAATGTGTCGACAGCATAGCATTTATCTGCAGGCTTATGTAGCCGAATTAACGAGCAGAGAGTCTCCATTCTCATGCTTACGTCGCACTCGATGTTTTTTTTCCTCAGCCACTTGAGCATTTCCGCCTTGGGATCGTAGTATGTGGGAGGTTTGTTTGTCCGGCTGCCTACTGTGATAGGGCGCATTGTCTAACTGAATAACTGAGCGGGGGGGGGGGGGGGAGGAGATTGGGTAAAACCATTTCTTCAAACCACTTTTCAAAGATATTAGAGTTCATCTGCCCATGGTAATCTCCTTGGCTGGTTCTGGCAAAGAACTTGAGCTCAGCTGCCGTCACAAAACCGTTCTTAGAACCAACAGATGCTACTATTAATCTCTTAGAAACTCTTCCCCAAGCTGTCACACGAACCACGTCTTCGCTTTGCTAACATTTGCCGCAAGTAAGATTGTTATCGAGCCAAGATTCGTCTAGGTAGGAAATTTTGCTACCTGCCTCCATAATGCCTTTTATCTCTACAAGAAAACGACATCTCCACTCCACAATGTCCTCACGTTCGAGTAACAATGTCCTCCTGAAATGAAAAGTGTGTGAAATCTTATGGGACTTAACTACTATGGTCATGAGTCCCTAAGTTTACACACTGCTTAAACTAAATTATCCTAAGGACAAACACACACACCCAAACCCAAGGGAGGACTCGAACCTCCGCCGGGACAATGTCCTCTTGTTTTGAGATGTTTTCCACATGAAGCCCATTGCCTTCTAAATTGTTCTAAGCGAATTACCACACCAATTACATCGTACTTGGATCTCAGAACGGGCAACAGTTTCGTTATGCTGGAACAGTTTTGTTATGCTGGGAACAACTTTCTGTATAGTATAAAAGTCTCTTATCGCGTCACAAATGACACGCTTGTCAAATTCATCCAGTTCCTCTTGAATGGTACTACAGCTCCTATTAAGGAAAGAAAGGAACACCTCTTCAAAACTTTGATCGCATTGTAGAGTGACTATATCGAAATACAATACAGTACTTATACACAAAATCATTTAAGTGTAATCAACGACACATGAAAAGAAAAATTAATATCCAATACAGGCTTCTACCGAAGGACAGTGGAACAGCAGACCACTAAATTAAACTAACCTTTTCCTTTTTGGCATTCTTGGAGACTCGCCAGGATTAGTTTTCGTAAATTTTACCATTCTCTTCATACTCGACTCACTTCGTCCTGTGTACTTAGCAGCTCTCTTCCCCGCCTGTGAAAGTGGGTAGAACAACTTCTGCTTTCTTTCTTCGTTGCAGCACTTTATGACTTTAAGGAATATTTGGCACTTATGCAGTTTAGCAGGTACGGAAAAAATTTTTCATTCCAAATGTATCTGGCTTGGAGAGCTTTGTGGGTGAATATGTAAAGTTTGTTGGTGATTGTACTTTGTATTTTCATAAATAAAGTGATCTATAGCGTAGCCCACTTGAGGTTAGGTTGGGAGTTTTTTTTTTGGAATGCGGCCGCAGCAGCGGCCGCCAATGATTTGAAAATACTGATTAGTTAGTGTATTACGCAATGTTGCGTCATCGGCAGCGCCGCGCTTATCGGGCAGAAGATATCGCCGACGGTCAAGGCAAAATGAAAATGGATGTTATATTCGAAATCAGCGCATCAGAATTCACAAAATATTGAAAAATAAAAAAATTAAAAAAAAATTTAAAACAATTTTTTTGATGTAAATAATTGACTGGGGCGAAAATAAATATCGTATTCGTAATCAGCGTATCAAATTTGACTATAATCGATCAAATTTTGAAAAAAATTGATAAATTTTTTCCGTACCTGCTTAACTGCATAAGTGCCGAATATTTTATGTGTTTGGCTACGCAACATTTTCTCCCTTTGCATTTAGGAGTGGAAGGAGTTAATAACTCCTCAGAAGGACCAGCACCACTCATTACGAAACACTTTTGAAAACAGTATTTGCGCACAACATAAAACTCAACACATCGAAGGCAACACAGATTGAAAACAACAATACCAGTATTGCCCTGCACCTATATTAGAGAAAGGTTGGCAGACATTCGAAACAAAGTCGTATACTGTCTTTCGACTTTGGTCGATTCTGCTCCCCCCACCACCTACAGCATCAGGGCTCAACTTTGGTAGTGCGATTAATAATTACTCAGCGATTATTATGTGTTCTGGAGTGTGTAGCTATTGTTAAGCCCATACTGATTAATTAATAAAACGTTGTTTCAGAAAGCTTTCACGTGTATATTAAAAAATGCTCAGCAAAAGGTTATGGGCCCAGGGACAGGTGTGAAAGTAAGGTTGGAATCGAAGTCGTGCGCGGAAATCCAGGGCCGGTACGGAAGTTATGCGTGTGCCTATCATTCATATTTTACCGATTTATCATTCTTGCGTGCAGACTGACGATATTTCTTTCCCTCACTCAAAGCTAAAAATGAGCGGTACAGCCTCAGCTAGACTTCCAGTGACTGAAAAGTTGATCGGACGTGAAAATTACTCGACGTGGAAATTTGCCATGAAGGCGCATTTGGCCCTTGACGAACTGTGAGATGATGTTGAAAACCCTCTTTCGGATCTGACGAAACGGGACAATTCTTGGAAGAAGACACAAAGGCACATTCCTGTATTATACTTTTCGCCGACAAGATGATTTATTCCCACATAAGGGACACAGAGACGGCAGTAGAAGCCTGGATGGCCTTGGAAAAGGCACTTGAATACTCAGGACTCACATGTAGAGTAGTGTTGCTTAGATAATTAATCACTACCAAATTAGACAAATGCAAGTAAGTAGACGACTACAGCGATCGAAAAATAACGACCTCTTATGAGTTAGAGGAAGTTTGTGGTGCGTGAAGAGTGGATAGGAATGTTGCTTCTGGCTGGGTTACCTGATCATTATCAGCCTATAATCATGGCACTTGAAAATAGTGGCACACACGCCACAAGATATTCTATTAAAATGAAACTGCTACAAGACATCAAACACGAAGATGCAAGTGGAAATGAAGAATCTGCTCTATATACAAATAAGAAGAGGCCTACAAAACGTGTTATTAAAGGCCACAAATGCAAACCGAATCACATTACTAAATATTGTTCTAGCGACGACGAAAAAGAAGGAAGCTCGTGAAAAAATAACGATGACGGATATGTATTTAGGAAACAGACACAACAAAAGAAAGCTTTTCATCCTGCTGATGTTAAACGGTCTCACGAAAAGGATATGTGGCATTTAGTTTCCTGTGCGTCGACTCACATTACTAATGATGGAAGGAAGCTTCATAATGTCAAGCCATGTAATAGTTCAGTGACCAATGTGGGAGGTGATGCCTTAGTAGCAGAGACTGTGTTGATCTGACGCTCTACACTGGTGATAAAATTTGTAGAAGTAGAAGCATCTGACGTCATACATAACCCAGACCCAGATGTAAATTTGCTGTCAGTTAGTAAAATTGTAAGCAAAGAGCATAAAGTGACTTTTAACAAAAAAAAAGGTGGATTCCTCTGCGATGTGGAAGGCAAACTAATTGCCAAAGAAATGTCTAAGAGCGGCATGTATTATTTGAATACGAGTGAAATGAAACATTGCTACTAAACAAAAGGTAGTGGATTCTTATAGCACCACAGGCTAGGATATATGAATCGCAAAAGTATGCTGAAATTGTCAAAGGTTTCAACTAAATGAAGACATAGCTGTTAAGGATCCCAGTGAGTTGTGCACCATAGGGGAATAGTCATGTCTTCTGTTCAAAACTAGCAAAGAGTATTCTAAACACATCTTAGACTTAGTATATTCTGATGTGCATGAGCAAATGTAGACAGCATCTATTGGTGGAAATCATTATTTTCTCATATTCACTGTCGACATTTCAAGACTCTAGTCATTTATTTCTTGAAGAAGAAATGTGAGGTAACACAGAAATTTAAAAACTTCAGAGTCATGGTGGAAAAACAGGGGGGCAGAAACATCAAGAAGGTTGCAGTCTGACGACAGAAATGAATGTGTCAATTTTGAACTAAAAAGACTTCTGACTTCTGAAGCTATCCACCAGTTTACTGTGCCTTCCAGTCCACAGAAAAATGGTGTTGCTGAGAGAGCTAATAGAACATTGGTTGAAAAACTCATACCATGATGTTCAATGCTAACCTACCAAAGGAGTTTCAAATAACTTTCGGGAATTCAGCCAGGTAATACTTTCAGCGACCGCCGATATTTCGGCGGGAGAATTTGAATGTTGTTCTAGAACATCTGAACTCGATCAACCCGAGCATTCGTTTTACGATGGATGTGGAAGAGGATGGTTGCCTTCCCTTTCTTGACGTGTTGGTTAGGAGGAAGGATGATGGATCATTGGGACATGCAGTCTTCAGGAAACGTACTCACACCGACTTGTACTTACAGGTTAATAGTTGTCACCATCCAGCTCAGTGTGAAGGGGTACTTCGTACCTTGGTACACAGTGCACATGTCGCTTCTGACGCTGAGACTTTGCCAGCTGAGCTGTCCCATCTTGAATTTACATTTCGTCAAAATGGTTATAGTGATAGACAGATTGAATGTGCATTGCGCTATCGACCAATTGTACATCGGGTGATTGATGATAATTCTGAATCAACACCTAAGTCTACTGCCTTTTTGCCTTACGTAGGAAACACTTCCAACGAGATCGGTCGTATTTTACGAAAATACGATGTGAAATGTTTTTTCCGACCTCCATCTAAAATTAGAGCGCTTTTGAGTTCCGTTAAGGCTGATCTTGGGCTGCGTAAGGCGGGTGTATATCGTATTCCTTGTAGCTGCGGCATGGCATATATTGGTCAAACCATCAGGACTGTGGAAGACCGATGTACTGAGCATAAACGGCACACACGATTACAGCAGTCAAGTAGATCCGCTATTGCCGAACATTGCTTGGATACTGGTCACCCCACCGAGATATTGGCATGCACGTCCAGCTATTGGGACAGTGTTATAAAGAGGCAGTTGAGATTAAATTAGCGAGCAACCTCGTTAACAGGGATGGAGGTTTCCGTTTAAACTCTGTTCAGAATCCGGCTCTCTCCCTTGTCAAAAAAACAGAGGAACAGACTCAATGCTACCTCACCTGCGAATTCGTAGTCTCACTATCGATAGCTCTTACCCTGGTCATCTTTGGTGGCACTAGTGTTCATTGTGTGTGTTATCTTTCCTGCTTCAGTCCGGGAACCAAGGTTTTAAATTTGCATGTACGTCACCTGTCCTCACCTGTCCGTTGCAGTTTGCCTTGAAAATGGCGGGGTGTTCTCCCGCCGAAATATCGGCGGTCGCTGAAAGTGTTACCTGGCTGAATTCCCGGAAGTTATTTGAAAGTTGTATACGCCAGGAGAAACTCAGATCTTACCAAAGGAATATTTGGCTGAAGCTGTGTGCTGCATACCTGTCAAATCATTTGCTGTCCACCACACTTTGAGATCACAAGAAGGGGATAAAAGTCACAGAAGTTAACCAAAGGCTGTCGATTCATCAGTAGGGAGACTGGCCCAATAACTGTCAACAGCGATGTAAAATTCCTGGAGGATGAGAATTTTTCATGTTCAGAGACAGAGGAACCTAAGACCAGGGCATTTCTTCAGGATCTCAGTACTTTACAAACTGAAGAAGAAGTTAAATCAGAAGACAGTGAAACTGAAGAAGAAGTTAAATCAGAAGACAGTGATAATGAACCCTTTTATGGCGTTGATAGTGATTCAATAGAAACTGAGGCTTTAGACAACTGCTATGACAGTCGAAACATAGTTCAAGAGGGTACACACTGAAGGAAAGAAGGATTTCCAAGTGAAGATATCAATGTCTAGGAAGCTTTAGAAGGGGGCAAATAATGAAGAATGGAAAAAAGCAATGACGACAGAATTCTCATTTTTAGTTCATAATAACACATTTGTAGAAGTAGAGCTACCCAGGGGGCATAAACCGCTCAAGACTAAGTGGGTATTAAAAATAAAGCCTGGGACTAGCAGTACACCAGAAACATTTAAGGCATGCCTAGTGATAAAAGGATGCACCCAAGTTCAAGGTGTTAATTATCATGAAACCTTTGCATCTGTGGTCAAGCATGCATCCATTAGACATATCTTGTCCATGGCAGCTCTAAAGGACCTGGAGATCGACAATGTTGACATCACTAATGCTTATCTCTGTGGAGACTTAAATGAAGAAATTCATGTCATTCCACCAGAAAATTTTCAATTCCTGGAAAAGTACGTGGGCTGGAGAAAGCTGTTTATGGACTCAATCAGGCTGGTAGGAATTGGAATAAAAAAATTGATGAGGTGTTGTTGTTGTGGTCTTCAGTCCTGAGACTGGTTTGATGCAGCTCTCCATGATACTCTATCCTGTGCAAGCTTCTTCATCTCCCAGTACCTACTGCAACACACATCCTTCTGAATCTGCTTGGTGTATTCATCTCTTGGTCTCCCTCTACGATTTTTACCCTCCACACTGCCCTCCAATACTAAATTGGTGATCCCTTGATGCCTTAGAACATGTCCCACCAACTGATCCCTTCTTCTAGTCAAGTTGTGCCACAAACTTCTCTTCTCCCCAATCCTATTCAGCACCTCCTCATTAGTTATATGATCTACCCATCTAATCTTCAGCATTCTTCTGTAGCACCACATTTCGAAAACTTCTATACTCTTCTTGTCCAAACTATTTATCGTCCATGTTTCACTTCCATACATGGCTACACTCCATACAAATACTTTCAGAAACGACTTCCTAACACTTAAATCAATACTCGATGTTAACAAATTTCTCTTCTTCAGAAACGCTTTCCTTGCCATTGCCAGTCTACATTTTATATCCTCTCTACTTCGACCATCATCAGTTATTTTGCTCCCCAAATAGCAGAACTCCTTTACTACTGTAAGTGTCTCATTTCCTAATCTAATGCCCTCAACATCACCCGACTTAATTCGACTACATTCCATTATCCTCGTTTTGCTTTTGTTGATGTTCATCTTATATCCTCCCTTCAAGACACCATCCATTCCGTTCAACTGCTCTTCCAAGTCCTTTGCTGTCTCTGACAGAATTACAATGTCATCGCCGAACCTCAAAGTTTTTATTTCTTCTCCATGGATTTTAATACCTACTCCGAATATTTCTTTTGTTTCCCTCACTGCTTGCTCAATATACAGATTGAATAACATTGGGGAGAGGCTACAACCCTGTCTCACTCCCTTCCCAACCACCGCTTCCCTTTCATTCCCCTCAACTCTTATAACTGCCATTTGGTTTCTATACAAATTGTATATAGCCTTTCGCTCCCTATATTTTACCCCTGCCACCTTCAGAATTTGAAAGAGAGTATTCCAGTCAACATTGTCAAACACTTTCTCTAAGTCTACAAATGCTAGAAACGTAGGTTTGCCTTTCCTTAATATAGCTTCTAAGATAAGCCGTAGGGTTAGTATTGCCTCACGTGTTCCAATATCAAACTGATCTTCCACAAGTTCGGCTTCTACTAGTTTTTCCATTCCTCTGTAGAGAATTTGCGTTAGTATTTTGCAGCTGTGACTTATTAAACTGATAGTTCGGTAATTTTCACATCTGTCAACACCTGCTTTCTTTGGGATTGGGATTATTATATTCTTCTTGAAGTCTGAGGGTATTTCGTCTGTCTCATACATCTTGCTCACCAGATGGTAGAGTTTTGTCAGGACTGGCTGTCCCAAGGCCATCAGTAGTTCTAATGGAATGTTGTCTACTCCCGGGGCCTTGTTTCGACTCAGGTCTTTCAGTGCTCTGTCGAACTCTTCACACAGTATCATATCTCCCATTTCATCTTCATCTACGTCCTCTTCCATTTCTATAATATTGTCCTCAAGTACATCGCCCTTGTATAGACCCTCCATATACTCCTTCCACCTTTCTGCTTTCCCTTCTTTGCTTAGAACTGGGTTTCCATCTGAGCTCTTGATATTCATACAAGTGGCTCTCTTTTCTCCAAAGGTCTCTTTAATTTTCCTGTACGCAGTATCTATCTTACCCCAGTGAGATAAGCCTCTACATTCTTACATTTATCCTCTAGCCATCCCTGCTTAGCCATTTTGCACTTCCTGTCGATCTCATTTTTGAGACGTTTGTATTCCTTGTCGCCTGCTTCATATACTACATTTTTATATTTTCTCCTTTCATCAATCAAATTCAATATTTCTTCTGTTACCCAAGGATTTCTACTAGCCCTCGTCTTTTTACCTACATGATCCTCTGCTGCCTTCACTACTTCATCCCTCAAAGCTATCCATTCTTCTTCTACTGTATGTCTTTCCCCCATTCCTGCCATTTGTTCCCTTATGATCTCCCTGAAACTCTGTACAACCTCTGGTTTAGTCAGTTTATCCAGGTCCCATCTCCTTAAATTCCCACCTTTTTGCAGTTTCTTCAGTTTTAATCTACAGTTCATAACCAATAAATTGTGGTCAGAGTCCACATCTGCCCCTGGAAATATCTAACAATTTAAAACCTGGTTCCTAAATCTCTGTCTTACCATTATATAATTTATCTGATACCTTTTAGTATCTCCAGGATTCTTCCATGTATACAATCTTCTTTCATGATTCTTGAACCAAGTGTTAGCTATGATTAAGTTATGCTCTGCACAAAATTCTACCAGGCGGCTTCCTCTTTCATTTCTTACCCCCAATCCATATTCACCTACTACGTTTCCTTCTCTCCCTTTTCCTACTACTGAATTCCAGTCACCCATGACTATTAAATTTTCGTCTCCCTTCACTATCTGAATAATTTCTTTTATTTCATCATACATTTCTTCAATTTCTTCGTCATCTGCAGAGCTAGTTGGCATATAAACTTGTACTACTGTAGTAGGTGTGGGCCTCGTGTCTATCTTGGCCACAATAATGCGTTCACTATGCTGTTTGTAGTAGCTTACCCGTACTCCTATTTTTTTATTCATTATTAAACCGACTCCTGCATTACCCCTATTTGATTTTGTATCTATAAACCTGTATTCTCCTTACCAAAAGTCTTGTTCCTCCTGCCACGGAACTTCACTAAATCCCACTATATCTAACTTTAACCTATCCATTTCCCTTTTTAAATTTTCTAACCTACCTGCCCGATTAAGGGATCTGACATTCCACGCTCCGATCTGTACAACGCCAGTTTTCTTTCTCCTGATAACGATGTCCTCTTGAGTAGTCCCCGCCCGGAGATCCGAATGGGGGACTATTTTACCCAAGAGGACGCCATCATCATTAACCATACAGTAAAGCTGCATGCCCTCGGGAAAAATTACGGCTGAAGTCTCCCCTTGCTTTCAACCGTTCGCAGTACCAGCACAGCAAGGCTGTTTTGGTTAGTGTTACAAGGCCAGATCAGTCAATCATCCAGACTGTTGCCCCTGCAACTACTGAAAAGGCTGCTGCCCCTCTTCAGGAACCACGCGTTTGTCTGGCCTCTCAACAGATACACCTCTGTTGTGGTTGCACCTATGGTACGGCTATCTGTATCGCTGAGGTACGCAAGCCTCCCCACCAACGGCAAGGTCCATGGTTTATGGGGGGGAAGGATGAGGTGATAAGAAATCTTAAATCGAACCGTTCAAACACTGATCCATGTATCTATTTTTACACAGATGGCACCAAACTAGTCGTCATAGCTTTATATGTCGATGATAAGATTATTATCCTCAATTGATAGAAGTATTTTGGACCATTTTAAACGTTCTCTGAAGAGATTTTTTTGAGATAAAAGGTTTAGGATAGATAAGTCAATGCCTAGGCATGGAAACAACACCGACATGATAAACGAAAAATTTGGATCTCCCAGAAGTCCTATGCAAAAAAAATTCTGGATAAATTTGGAATGAGTGAAGCCAAGCTGGTGTCAACATCGCTTGAAGTTGACTTGGACTTTGAAGCAGTCAAATCAGGTGATATTAAGGTACCATATCGAAAAGCAACAGGAAGTCTTCTATATCCATCTCAAATCTCCACACCTAATACGGGTTTTGCTGTAAATCCCCTTATCAGATATAATAATTGCTTTAAAAAGATTCATTGGTTGACAGTAAAAGGATTGTTTAGATGTTTAAAGGGCACCATGGACTACAAGTTAGAATTTTCTAGATGGAGAAATAATGGCCTTCAGTGACGCGGAGTGTGGAAATAAAATCAATGACAGACACCCTGTAAGCCTGGTTCACGCACAAAATTGCAAAACTCTTTAATTTTGTAGTCTAGTAGAAAACAAAAAAAATATTGCACTTTCTACTTCTGATGCTGAATATATGCCCTTGGCGTCAACTGTTCAAGATTTACTGTGGTTAAGACAACTTATGTTTGAGGCAGATTCGAGTAGTGTCATAAAGTAATTTACAGTATATTGTGATAATAAAGGAGCCATTCAGTCAGCCAACAATCTAACGACAAATTCTAGATCCAAGCATATAGATATAAAAGTATCATTTCATAAAAAGGCATGTTGAGTCAGGTGTTATTAACATTGAACATATGCCTTTTGAAGAAATGTTAGCTGATGCTTTCACAAAACCACTTAGCAATGCCAGACATGAAATATGTGTAAGAAACTGTGGCCTTGTGAAATAAGTGAAGGACTGACTGTACGTTTCGACTTCATGCTGTGTGTTGATGTAAGTTTAAGGGGACATGTTAAAATATGTAAATTGATACCGACAGTTTTTTTGTTTACTTCGTTGTGTTACAATTTCTTGGTGGTTATTATGTGTTCTGAGGTGTGTAATTGTTGTTATGTCCATGCTGATTAATTAATAAAACATTGTTTGAGAAAACTTTCTTGTGTATATTAAAAGATGCTCAACAGTTTCATGTGGGTATTTTCTCCTGGTGTATAGCTTTCAATTTTTCAAGAATGTTCACTGCAAAACGTTTTGGTATTTTGTGCGTGATCTGGAGTGTATTTTCAAAACCACACTGCTGATACAATCGAGCTGAGCCACACGAAAATATTATTGTTATTTGTATACAAAATTAAATTTGCATGGGACCCTCAGAGTGTGGGGAGTCCTGACATTTGTCCAGTTTTTTTTTTTTAATTTATTTAAAATCGCAATACTCTGTCCAAAAGATGACAACGGATTTATTTGTTTCAATTGGCTGAATGCTATTTCTGTAACTTTCTCACCTCAAAATGATAACATTCTCTTATTTGAGATGTGATACATTCTCGCTGATACGTACTTTTAACTAAATGTGGGTTGAATTCAGGAGTTATAGTGGAGGTATGTAGTTGAAAGAACGTTACTGTTTCCAAAAGTTCGTCAACATCAGCTTGTCATTGACGCTGATGTATTTCGTGATACAACACTGCAAATTCAGTGTTTCTCTTCGAATAAATCGCATCACTTGTCTGAGGCTTTTGAGTTCAAAACTTTCTGACACAATGAGTTTGCTGCCCCCACGGGGCTCATATAGTAACCACATGTCCATTGTTTCTAGTCTCTGTAAAATGATCGGAACACACACACACACTGATAATTTTATATTTATATTGAGTTGACCTCCTCCTTTTCACTTCTTTCACTACACAGTCCCAATAACGCGATGCAGGGGCAACCACTTGTGTCTCATCGTACAACATTTTATGTCCTTCAGTAAGACAACCACAGATATTTCTGGCTGAAATAAACATGTGTGGTGATGGTGCTCCACACATCAATTCCAGACTGTACAAATCATTTGTCCAATATAAGCTTTCTCACAATGGCAGGGCTTCCTCAAACCCAAATCATCCTTCACTGAACCAGAAGAGTTGTAGTCTTAGCTGGCAGATTGAATACACCTTTAATACCAAATTTCTTTAACATTATTCCTATTTTTGAAGATATGCTTCCCATAAAAGGTAGGAATGCAACTGATTTGCCTGAATCTTCTGTTGGTTCCCATGAAGGTCCAATCTACAGAGCACTGCGGATCTGATTGTCGGTATAACCGTTCTGCTTGATCACAGCTTCTAGATGATCCAGTTCTTGTGTCAAACTAACTGCATCTTAGATGGCATAAGCTCCTTTTAGCAATGTATGTAGGACACCATGTGTTGGTACGATGGATGACAACTTGATGCATGAAGATGTTGGTCCATATGTGTGGGCTCATGATAAACACTGTGTCCTAATGTCCCATTGTAGACCAAGACACCTAGAAATGGAAATTTTCCATCCTTTTCAACTTCCATTGTGAACTTAATATTGGGATGCAGACAGTTAAAATGATCTAGGAAATGATCCAGAGCATTCCTCCCATGTGACCATACCATAAATGTATTGTCAATGTATCTTCAAAAACAAGTTGGTTTTAAGAATGATGTCTTCAGTGTCATGTTCTCCAACTCTTCCATAAACAAACTGGTGACTATGGGGGATAGTGGACTCTCCATAGCCACCCCATCAGTTTGTTCAAAGCATTTGTCATTAAATAAAAAATAGGTTGAAATCAACACATGACAATAAAGTTCAGTTGTTTGTTCATTCAGTTTTTCACCAATTAACTGCAAAGAATCTTCACGAGGAACACTTGTAGAAAGAGACAACATCAAAACTAACAAGCACATCATTTGGGACTTGAGACACAAAGACTACAAATGCTTAATAAAACCAGAGAATTACAAATATGATGTTTACATTTTCCAACATGGGGACTGAGAAAGAATGCTAAATACTTGGGCAAGTTGTAAGTAGGAGCGCCCAAATTGCTAAAAATAGGCCAAAGAGGAACCCCTTGCTTTTGTACCGTCAGATAATTAACTTCCATTTTATACATTCAATTGGATTTTTCTGTAATCTTCGGTATGCTAAGTCTGCACGTGAAAGATCCATTTTACCCACATAATCATCCCACGAAAAAAGAAGTGTTACACTGTCCTTGTCCACTGGTAGAACTACTAAATCCTGGTCTTCTCTGATGGATTAAATCATGGCCCTTTCAAGTGAGGAGATGTTACTTCACCGGGGGTGGCACCCGACAAAACGTAAGCGAGACCTCTTGCTTTATCAGCTAAATTGTTGGGAAACCTGGACACTACTTGTTCAACTGTGGAATTGAATTTTGTAATGGGAACATTCCTAGATGTAGGGGCAAAATTTAATCCTTTTTCCAATACTGCCAATGTAGCATGGTCCAGTTGTTTGGTTGGGAGATTAATCACAACATGTCGACAGGTATCATCATCCCTTATTGTCGACTGAGAAGAAAGCCTTGAGGCTTCAAAGATTGCTTGTTGATGGTGTTTGCTTAGACCCAGTCTGACATTGCATAGGCCGAACTGCCAACCCAATCTCAGGATGCAACAGGTAGCAATGTGTTCCAAACGCAAATAAAATAAATATTTGGATATGATATCCAGTTGTCTGCATGTAAAACGAACGTGCTCCCTCACTAAGGCAAAACCAGCATGCTTCTTACTTTTGTAGGCTATTTCTGTCCCAATAAACAATTCTGGCAAATTTAGGTATTATACCTTCATTCTGGCATATTCGCAGAAGAGTGAGGGTGCTCAGCAACTTCTCCTTCTTCTTACGAAGTTTATCAAACTTCCTTGCAAGTTCAAATATCACCTTCCCACAGAGGGAGGATATCTTCAATTACTATGCTGGGAAAGTTTATGGAGCCACATCAAGAGCCTCTAGGGGGATGAAATTTTGTTGAGTTCTACAACCCCATAAATAATGAAGTCATGAAAAGCCCAAAATGACCCAAGGGGTACTTCTAGTGTTAAAGATTTCAGAGGATCCAAACTTTTAGTGCCAGTTATAGCAACATACTGTAAATTTCTGGGATCTGTTGATATACTTGTGATCATCTGACTTTTCTGAACTATTGATAGCCATATTAATGAGCAAGAGGCCTTAATTAAAAATTACCAAAATAACTAAATTTTAATACACAAGACAGATCCCATGGTAATAAATCCAGGGCTTCTATTGTACAGGCATAAAGTAATAATGCATACTTTAACAGAAGCTACCCAGGAGAAATAATACACAAACCAAATACAATGGCCGGCCGAAGTGGCCGTGCGGTTAAAGGCGCTGCAGTCTGGAACCGCAAGACCGCTACGGTCGCAGGTTCGAATCCTGTCTCGGGCATGGATGTTTGTGATGTCCTTAGGTTAGTTAGGTTTAACTAGTTCTAAGTTCTAGGGGACTAATGACCTCAGCAGTTGAGTCCCATAGTGCTCAGAGCCAACCAAATACAATGACAAACCAATAGCTAATAAAAGATGAGCTTACTGACCTATAGAATTTGTAAACTAGTATAAATTAACGAAGTTCAGTGATATCCTGCTTTGGATAAGTCACAGAAAATTCCTATTGGTGACATTTTACTATTTAAGGACTCTGTTATGTGGGCAGTGAAACTGTACACTGCTGTCTCAATGGAACAGCATTTTTGAAATCCAAACTGTGATTTACTATGTATTCCACTACTGCTAAGATGACTAACCACTCGTGAGTACATTACTTTCTCAACAGTTTTTGAAAATTCTGTAAGCAAGGATGCTGGTCAGTAATTATTAATGTCTGTGGTGTCCCCTTTTTTATAGAGAGGCTTGACAATGGCATACTTCAACCTGTATGAGAAAATACCTTGACCTAGTGATGCATTATATATGTGAATCAGAACATCAGCTGTAACTGCTCCACATTGTTTTAATATCTCCTTAGATATATGACTACTCCAACAGAACATTTATTTTTCAAAGATTTAATGATTTTCCTTATTTCATAAGAGGTTGTTAGGCAAAAATTAATCTGACTAAGTCTTCTCAAAACTGACTCTTCCATATACTGCTTGGGTTTTTCTTTTGATTTATTCTCGCCAATTTTTTCATCTACACTTAAAGAAACGGTTGTTAAATACATTAACTGCTGGTGTACTGTTGGTTAAGAGGGTCTCATCCTTTTCAATAGTAATACTACCTAGCCCAGTGGTTACTTTTCCTGTCTCCCTTCTAACAACATTCCATATTGATTTGATTCTATTGCACGAGATGTTAATTTCATCTCTAACATACATTTTTCTTGATTTTCTGACGACTTTTCTCAGTATGTTACAATAATTTTTATAGTATAAAATTACTTCTGGGTCTTTACTAATTCTTGGTGCCTCACAGTTTCCTTTTTCTTTCTGAAGACACTTTAACACCTGTATTAATCCAAGGTTTCTTTGAAAACTGTTTGGAGTTACATTTAGTAATTCTCTTTTGGGCAAGAATGTTCAAAAAGTGTTATAAATTTATGAAGAAATACGTTGCATTGATTATCAGCATATGGCTCATTATATACATCTCACCAATTAACATTTATTAAACCTTACTGGGTTGAGCAACATTACACTTTTACTTAATGGTTTCTGAACTGTACACCCTGCTATGTTTTGTAAGTTAATCAATTGTGCATTATGATCTGATAAATGACAGGGAAAGGATATGTTAGTTTTACATTCTCTTGCTGTACAAATACATTATCTATTTAGAGTGCTACTGTCTTGAGCTATATGTTTAGGGAAATTGATCACTCATTCTAAGTTATATGTCATTAATAAGACTTCTAGTTCATTTTTCCTATCAGGATTGCTTAGAAAATTTACACTGCAATCACCACAGATTAATAACTTATTTTTGTCTGACAGACTGCATAATAGGGAGTAAACTGTTTTATGAATAACTCCCGATCTCCTAATGGGAACCTGTATACTGTTGCTAATATCAACACTACATTCACTAGCTGTATTCACATGCACAAATTTCAAAGTGCTGATCGACACAAAATTTGCTTGCTTCAACAGTATTGGATTTATACCCTCGTTTTGTGTAAATGGCAACTCCTCCTTTATCCATGCTAGATCTGCAAGTGTAAGATGCTAAATTATACCAATTTATACTGACACTGCCCATCCGCACAGTTACATGGTGTTCAGACAGACAGAGTATATTAATCTCATTCTTATATTTGAGATCATCTAAACACACTAACAGCACATCTACTTTAAAAGAAAAAAATAAAGTCTGGTCATTGTAAATTTATATGAAGAATATATTAATCTAGAAAGAAAAGACTGAAAGCTTTGCCATATCTAATATGATGTAACATATTCTTGTTAAAAACTTTTGATTTATAAGCATTAATGATTGACTTTAAGTAGTTAATCTACAATACATAAATACATTTTGGGGATGTTTGTAATTATTTTTAATTCAAAATTTTTGGTTTTGTAACACTATATATTGGATTATGCAGCTAGTTATTATCAATAATTATCTTTACAATTAATTGAGGAGTGAAGGAACGTAGCAAGGCACAATAGCTACACTTTCTCTGATATAATTTCTACTATAAATACTGTTTCTGTATCTAATACATATACTTGTACATTATTATCTACTGAAATGTCATAATGATTTTGACTTTGTTAAACTACAAGCTCTAGATTTTGGCCCCATTAATAACTGTTTGAAGCTGGAACAATATTCCTCATTTTAAATGCTTATTTTCTTCTGGGTACAGAAAAAGATTGTGTTGTCTTTCAAAATTTTGTAGTTTAAGAAGTATTACTATTCAAAAACCAAGTGTTGCCATTTTTTAGCCCTCATGTTTCTGGTGATAGAAATGTATATTATTACTGAGAAAATCTTTTACTTGATGAAACACACTAACTGATCTGAAGTATCTGGGCACCTGTTAGTGGATATTAATATGGCTTGCGTCCACCCTTCACCTTCATGACAGTTTGTATGCTGCTGGAAACACTTTCAATGAGATGTCTGCTTAGGAATGGCAACCCATTCTTCTTCAGGAGCAGAAACCAAATAAAATAGTGACGTTGGACATTGCTGTCTGGAGCAAAGCTGATGTTCTAGCTCACCCACAAATTTTACATTTGGTTCAAGCCAGTACTCTGGGTAGGCCAGTCCATCTGTGGAATGTTGCTGTCTGCAAACCATTGCCTTACAGATGCTTCTTTATAACAGGTTGCATTGTCATGCTGAGACAAAACCATTGTCTCCGAACTGTTCCTCTACTGTACGCAGTGAACAATGCTGTAAAATACAGGGTGCAGCAGTGTTCATAACATAATTTCACTTGCATAGTACAATGATGTACTGCAGGAATGCGGACCAGCTCGTGCCACATTCATGTACTAATGAGCTGCCATTTCGAGTGTGACAGTGATATGGAGCGTTGGAGTGCACAGCATCGTGCCTTTGCTGTTGAAAGTTATTTCAAGAATAATGACTCTGTTATTGCTACCCAGCGTCTATTTTGGCAACATTTCAACCAGGGACATCATGGGAAAGTTTCAGATAGAGGAACCATTGTGAGGCGGGTTCGTGCATTTCAAACAATAGGTTCTGTTTGCAATTGCAAACTGGGAAGACGAGAAAGAACTGTGTGGACACCAGAAGCTGTGGAAAATGTTCATGCTGCACTATTGCGTAGCCTGAAAAGATCTGTTCATCATCGTGCGCAAACTGTGCATATGTCCAATCGCTCATTCAGGAGAATATTGCATGAAGATCTCCATTTTCACCCATAAAATCTGCAGATTGTTCAGGAGATTTGGCCTTGTGATTGGGTTTCACGTGAAACATTCTGCTTAACCATGCATGATCTCCTTCACCAAAATCGACAAATTTTGCACACCACACTGATGTCAGATGAAGCTCATTTTGAGTTATGTGGTTCAGTGAATAAACAGAATATGCGTTATTGGAGTGATGTAAACCCGCATGAACTGCACGTCAAGCCCTTGCACACTTCTCATGTCACTGTGTGGTGTGGAGTTGCTTCCTTGGGATTATTGGCCCTTACTTCTTTGAGGATGACAGCGGTGTGGCTTTAACGCCACCTAAAGATGATTCAAGACTTCGTTCTTCCCCAATTAGGTATGGTCGATGTGGATGTGGAACAAGTATGATTTCAACAAGATGGATCGACCTCTCATAGAGCCAGAATTTGCATGGATTTCTTGCAACAGACATTTCCCGCTAGAGTAATTTCCCATTTTGGTGACATTTCCTGGCCACCTCGCTCCCCTGACCTTTCATGTGCAGTCTTTTTCTTTTGGGGCTACCTGAAGCAAGAAGTGTTCCGAACACGTTGTGCCACCATTCCCGAGTTGGAGGATCACATCAGAACTGCCATTGGCAATGTCCCAGGGAATATGTTACGCTGAGCTATGGAAAGCTTCCAACGCCACCTAGATGAATGTGTTGTGCAGAGGGGGCATCATTTGACAGGAGTCATACTCACCATGCAATGGACAATGACTTACACATTAGTATATGGCATACCTTTAATTATTAATTGACACAAGAGATAATAAATGAATTGCAATTACTGCCGGATGGTGTGTTTTTAATATCCTACAATGAATGATGCCACACCCCGTATATTCTTATCCTTCTGCATTTAGCATTTTCTTAGGCACAATAAGGAGATAACCATCTAACCATGAAAAGTGTCTTCATAATATAACATTACCTCCTCCATATTTCACCGTTGGCACTACACACAATGGCAGGAAACACTTTTCAGGCATCTGCCAAACCCAAATGTTTCCATCTGTTTCCTACAGAGTATAGCATGATTCACCAGTCCAAATAACTTGTTTCCAGTCATTCTTTGTTTAGCAGTGTCACACTTCACAACCACAAGCATTGCTTAGCACTGACTACAGAAATGTGTGGATTATGAGGCACCAGTAGAACTCTGTACGCCATTCTTTTAAACTCCCTATGTACAGTCAATGAACTAATGGTCTGTTGGTAGCACTTTAGAATATGTGAGTGATTCCTTCCAATAATTTCATATGATTTTTGCAACCACCCTCTACAATGCTTGATGGTCCCTGTTTGTTGGTATATGAGGTCCACCTGGTCTTTGTTTAGCTGTGGTTGTTCCTTTATGTTTACACTTTACAATTATCACCAACAGTTGACTTGGACAGCCTTAGAAGGGATGAAATGTACCTCAGGAATCTGCTACTCAGGTGACATTGAATGACTAGACCATGTTCAAAGTTGCTGAGCTCTCCTGGCTGACCCACTATGCTGCTACTGCTTCTCTACAGACAGCACAATTTTCCCTTCTCCTTTTATTCAAGCGGAACCATCTGTCATGGCATCTAGCACTCAATTCTGCATTATGTATGGTGTCTGGGTATTTTTGGTCTGATAATGTGTGTACTTGTATAACAATATTGCCAGGATTTATTAAAAAAACTGAAAGATATTTACACAACCAAAAATCTGCTCAGAAAGTAGGACAATACAAGAGGCTTTTAAATAATACCTAGGCAATAATTAAAGAAGAATAATTTAATCCATAAATGCATACAAGTGCTGCTTTAGTTCCTGTTCTAGATATCCAATAAATATACATACTTAGACAATTTAATATTTTTAAATTACTTTTAGAAATATTCCTATGCGCATTTCAAATAGGTATTGTGAACAATGTACAGGTAGCAGCAGCTAAACAGCCAGTCAGTTATGTTCTGAAATTTGTCACTTAAATGTCACTCAAGACATTGCAAAGTCACTATTGAAATCAACTTATTGTCAGTATTCAGTAACTATTAAGCTGTGCTCCTCAAATCTATCTAAGTTAATGACCTGATTTTGTGAAACAATTCAAGCTTATCATCATGTGTGTGGTTGAGAAAATAAATGTACAATCACTGCAATTTAAATTTCTGAAGAGACATCTTAACCACAGAAATTTTTTTTACTACATGTATCACTTAATCACCAAACAAGGCAGTGGGGACATCAGATGAAACACTAAGTTTGGTAACCTTATAAGCTGTCACAATGAAGCATGACAACTGTAGACACTACTGAAGAGTTTAGACAGACATGCTGATCTCTTTGATGATGCATTTACACAATTTATTACTAGAAAAGTGTTACTTATTAACAATGATAACAGCTACATTACTTCTTTCAGATGTCAGAGTTCTCACACCAGGAGTAGATGATGAAATTAATCTCAATATCTTTATGAAGGAGTCTGTAAATTGCTAAGGAGGAAGGTGCAATAGTGACAGACTTTGCAGCTCATTGCAGTCATTGTTATATTACTAAACTGATGACTCTGCACTTGAGTCACGTAGCTTCCTTGAAAACTGAGACTATTTACTTCATTTATTATTCAATGTATCACACCATATGTGAATATCTTTACATGACAGGTAGTATGACTGTGGCGATATAAAAGTATGGGAGTGATTGCTTTATTTCAATAACCTTATTTATTGTTGATACCGTATGTGTCAGTTTAAACTGCATTGTGCTCAGCTGTATTCATAAATATTTCATTGTTTTGGTCTCTATGTGACTAGATTAATGCTATTTCAGAGTAAACAGGCTATTTGTACAAATAGCTTTATGTGGTGTGATCTGAATCATAGTCACAAGCTGTAATAATGCTCAATAGTTAATTCAGGAGAAGGTATGTTGAAATGACAACGGTGCATAATTAGACAAGTGCAGTTTTAGATTGCACCTCCTTAATCTAGTCCAGTTGCTCGCAAGATTTGTTAAAAGGCCTACAATTGTGGCAGACATTAATATCTCTCTCTCTCTCTCTCTCTCTCTCTCTCTCTCTCTCTCTCTCTCTCACACACACACACACACACACACACACACACACACATTACAGAATAAGGATAAAAGTAACACACAGTGTCATGGGGGTTTGTTGTAGAACATTATAATTATATTATTGCTTACAGAACTGGTCCAAGCCATTCATGGGTACTGTTACTGTATCTGAATCAATCAAGAGTTATCTTAGTCATACTTAAACTGTCACAGAAATTCTCCAAAACTCCCATGAAAAAGGCTGAAGAAACTATAGTGAACAAATTTTCGGAGACAAGGAACATATATCCATAAATACTCGATGAAGAATATGGTAAACTTAGATATATTCAAGTCTGCACAGCAGGAATTCGTCTTAAACTGGTACACAATGGTCTTCTGGCAGACTGTAGGGTGACTTTCAGAGTACGAATGAAAAGGCAGAGAGTACATAAACTTTTTTTTTGTCTCTTCTTGCTCATCCACAAATAGTGTACTCAGCCTTTTTAGTAAAATATGTGAAACATATGGACTCTTGGTTAGCTATTCATATAATGTTACAATGACACATTACAGGTTTGACCGTTTTCATTAACACTTTAGATTGTAGACAAAACTTCTTTTACGATGAATGTGGGAGAGGGTTTCCTCTTAGTGCTTGAGGAAAGAACACGACGACAAAAATATCCTTACATTTGTCATTGACAGTTCCAACTCACTAGATTTTCATGTAGATGCTAGGTGACACTGTGTTTGAAGGATGAATAACAGGAAATAGCTTTTAAGTGCATTATAATAGAGTCAGTTCTAAATCTCCATTGAAATCAGAAACATCAAGTCTTACAACTGATGCTACAATATCCTGTTTGTTAAACCTTGATTTACTTGCTGTCTTTCCCCTTTGCTTTCGCATGCATAATCTTTTATTTTTCCCTTTACTTCTTCTATTACTTTTATTTTTCTGGGCCTTTTTTCCTGAGTTAGTGTCTATTTTCCTTTTTTGATTTATGGTTGCTTGCTGAGACACACAGTGAGGTTGTGGATCAGTAGAGCTGCTGTTCTCTGGACTACTCCCAATTTCTTGAGACGCAATAGGTTCTTGTATATGCAGCATTTCTCTTAATGTCATCATTTCCATTTGATTTGAACCAGAGGTGCTGACTTCTGTCAAAGAACATTCTTCACATTGCAGTAAACGAGAGTTCATGCAACAAATCCTATCTGCTGAATTAGCTGGTGGTGCCCATAAACCCGTGGATGAAATATCTTGCTCTTCATTGCAATTGCACATACTGGTGTCACAAAACTCACATCCACTTTGTTGAGTTGATAATGTTCTGCAATGTTCACAACAGTTACATCTACTTTGTTCAACTGATAAGGTTCTGCAATGTTCCCAACAGTTACATCTACTTTGCTCAGCTGATAAGGTTCTGCAATGTTCACATTCAAGTACATTAGAAACATGATGGTCTTCATCTGGCATGTAAGACGAGTATTGTGAATCAGATTTAACAATTTTGTATGCACAATAAACTTCTTTGCTTTCGTGATCTCCTCTAAGCACACTAAATTCAACTACATTGGCTCCAAGGTCACCAGCAGAGGGAAGTGGGATGTCTTCAGTGCATTCAATAACGACTGTATTGAATATTTTGGAAGAACTTTGTGTGACAGACATGTGTTCTATGGATCTGTCTTGCTGAGGAAGCAAATCACAATTGTCAAGAATTACATTACTAGTTTCAGAATATACACATGGTATTTCATTAAATGCTGATAGTTTTATGTTTTCGCAGGAATTAGAGTACATAGTATCATTACACATTGGAATAAACTCAGAACTACAGGGAGAAAAGCAGTCTGTAGTTCTGTTTGTTAGTTTGCGATGAGGGTAGTTGATAACATCAAAAAGTGGCTGTTCTTTCTGATAGTTACATGATTTATCTGTTGTCTTACCACATACGACTGATGGACCTGCATCTGATAGATTTTCATTCTCACTTGGGCCAGATGTATCAAAAGCGTTTAGTAACCTTTCACCATATTGTTGATTATTACAGTTCTCTTGATTATCAGCAGCAGAGGACTGCAACCCAGAGTTTAATAAATCATATCCACTGGTACTTGATATGTTATTTATTCTACAATTTGTGTACAATTTGCACACAGAAGATACGTTTTCATCTTCAGTGGTACTAGCTAGTGAGGACCGTTTATAAATTTGCACATGTTTTTCAGAACTTTGTTGAGAATTAACGGATGCTGAGTCAGTGTTGTTCAATAAACATAAGCCAGAATTTGACACATGATGAGCACTGTTGTACAGACTATTTTCTGATTCATCATTCTTCAGTGAGGTGAATACATCTAAGCTATTTTCCTCACCAGACTTAGACTCTGCATTCAAGTCAGTAATTCTCCAACTCTTTCCACAATGCTGATCACCCGTCAGTTGTTGAATATTGTCAGATCTGGAACAGGAATCTGATATATTATCACCACTATCATGTTGTGAATCAGTTTCATGTAATTCAGAGATTTTTTCATCTTTTCTAAGTGCAGGGGATGATGTATTTAAATTTCCTTCACTCTTTTCAGAGCTATGCTGGTCAAGTGAACATTCTTCGTTGTTGGTAACTGAATGGCATGAATCAGTATTTGGTGACAAATCAGAAGAATGTTTAGTATAAAGAATTGTGGCAGGGTCATTACCAGCTGAATGTAACTTTGGAACAAGTTTCTCACAAACATTAGAAGTTTCAGATTTGGGATCTGGAACAGTTTTCATCCAAACTTGTATTTTCTCAATAGCTGAAATCTCTGGTAATGACTTCTTCATATCTTGACTATGACTTGAGTGTGAACTAGGAGAATAAAATGATTTACTGCAAGAGGAATGAGCTGACTTCACGTGGTCGAATGCTGAAGATGAAACACAAGTTTCTGAAATATCACCTGTGTTGGATGAAAGAGTTTTGAAAGACGGTGCCTTGTTTTCTTTCAGTTCACTGGATTCCTGAAACTCTGTGTCTGATAACATGGCATCAAACTCTTCAAACCCTTCTGCAGAGAGCATTGATTTATTGGTGGAAAGGTAGATACTTTCAATGTCATCAAATTCTAAACCACTTGATGTTTTCAACATCTGATGTAGCTCATCTGTAGGAGTATTACAACTGAATGTCTTGTCTTGTGATATGTTGCTTCCTGGAACATAAAACATAACAGCTATGATTTCTAATGTTTAAAATTTTATTAAAAATGTGCTTTTCGTAACTGTGTTTCTATTGCACATTTCACAGTGATGAACTATGGAATTATTATAATTAAGGTACATGGAGCAAATGTAATAGCAATGAAATCAAACAATTTCTTATTAATGTCAATTAATGTTAAGCAACTAAGACAAGACCATATCCAGCATCTGAGCAAGGGGAGGGGAAGGGGGAAAATCTTAGTTTTGCAGTGAATGGTGAAAAGTTTAAGATTTTCATGCCAATTAATCTTAAGCAACTAACACAAGACCATAACCCACATCTGAGCAAGGGAAGAAGGGGGGAATTCATTTCATTTTTCTCCTTACTCTAAACTGATACGTATGTGAGTGGTAGCCGAGACGTGACAACATACTGAAAATTGTATTTTTTTAAAAATATTTTCAAAATGTTATTGGTGCCAGATGAGAACTTTATAAGAACAGGCTGACTGAAGGTGTCTCCACATACACATTACCAGCTTACATCCAACATATAGACCTATGTCATCCTTTCATAAAGTTCAATATATTCTTCTGAATTAGTTTGTATGAAGGATATTTCTCTTAAATCTGGCACATTCGAATTCCGTAGGTAGAGGCAGTTAAACAATGTCCTGAATTTAGATGAGAACAATTACAATGTAGTGTTGTATTATTCCTGTGTTACCAGGTGTACAACTGAAATGAAGATGATGTACAGTATTTTCCTTTGTGCTAGAAGTACTGCAGGTGGTAGGAGTAGTTACATAACAGTGCAAACTTGAAATACCAAAAACGAAAAAGAAACATGAGAAAAAGTCACTGTCAATAATCAACATTAACTGCCTTAAATAGAGAACATTATTTTCATACTAACTGCCTTCTATTTTTTAAAATAAAATAGTAGTTACAGCAAAGGTCAGGTTCTGTACATAATAAAACAATATGAATATAATAGAGGGAAACATTCCACGTGGGAAAAATATATCTAAAAACAAAGATGATATCAATATAATGGAAGGAAACATTCCACGTGGGAAAAATTATATATAAAAACAAAGATGAGGTGACTTACCGAACAAAAGCGCTGGCAGGTCGATAGATACACAAACAAACACAAACATACACACAAAATTCAAGCTTTCGCAACAAACTGTTGCCTCATCAGGAAAGAGGGAAGGAGAGGGGAAGACGAAAGGAAGTGGGTTTTAAGGGAGAGGGTAAGGAGTCATTCCAATCCCAGGAGCGGAAAGACTTACCTTAGGGGGAAAAAAGGACAGGTATACACTAGCACACACGCACATATCCATCCACACATACAGATACAAGCAGACATATGTCTGCTTGTATCTGTATGTGTGGATGGATATGTGCGTGTGTGCTAGTGTATACCTGTCCGCTCCCGGGATTGGAATGACTCCTTACCCTCTCCCTTAAAACCCACTTCCTTTCGTCTTCCCCTCTCCTTCCCTCTTTCCTGATGAGGCAACAGTTTGTTGCGAAAGCTTGAATTTTGTGTGTATGTTTGTGTTTGTTTGTGTATCTATCGACCTGCCAGCGCTTTTGTTCGGTAAGTCACCTCATCTTTGTTTTTATATATAAAAACAAAGATGATGAGATTTACCAAACAAAAGCGCTGGCAGGTCGATAGGCACACAAACAAACACAAACATACACACCAAAATTCAAGCTTTCGCAACAAACGGTTGCTTCGTCAGGAAAGAGGGAAGGAGAGGGAAAGACGAAAGGATGTGGGTTTTAAGGGAGAGGGTAAGGAGTCATTTGAATCCCAGGAGCGGAAAGACTTACCTTAGGGGGAGAAAAGGACAGGTATACACTCGCACACACACACATATCCATCCGCATATACACAGACACACAGTCTGTGTATATGCGGATGGATATGTGTGTGTGTGCGAGTGTATACCTGTCCTTTTTTCCCCCTAACATAAGTCTTTCCGCTCCCGGGATTGGAATGACTCCTTACCCTCTCCCTTAAAACCCACATCCTTTCGTCTTTCCCTCTCCTTCCCTCTTTCCTGATGAGGCAACAGTTTGCTGCGAAAGCTTGAATTTTGTGTGTATGTTTGTGTTTGTTTGTGTGTCTGTCGACCTGCCAGCACTTTCATTTGGTAAGTCACATCATCTTTGTTTTTAGATATATATTTCGTATGTGGAATGTTTCCCTCTATTATAACCATCTTTGTTTTTAGATATATAATAAAACAATATGTTACATTCACCTGTCAAAAGGAACATACGGAAACGTTATGCTACAATAAATCAGAGCATGTTAAGATTTTTTACCATTAATGTGTGAGAACATTGTTCTTAATTGCTTTTAGTCGAGATGGGAAAAACTGGTTGAGTTAAACATAATTATTAGCTTGCAGACACCCTGTGGGAAAGCAAATTAACCTGATTGTTCACAAAAGGTGCAGGACAGTACTGAGAGAGAGAGAGAGAGAGAGAGAGAGAGAGAGAGAGAGAGAGAGAGAGAGAGAGAGAGATGGGGGGATGGGGGGAAGTACTCTCCTCCTTCCGCTCAGTTTCACGAGTTCTCATGTGCTTCCCTTATCCAAAATCCAGGTGTTGGAACTGTTGTTATATAATTTCAGCGACAATATTTTCATTACCTCACTTTAAGTGTTTTGCATTTAGGGAAACCTGAAATGTCAAGTGGAATGCAAACTACAGGCAACCCTCTACAGCTGTTTTCACATTATCTGTTTCAATAGTTTACAGGCCCCTATTGCACAGTTGGACTAAAGACTAGTATTACCTGTTTGAGACTGATTCTAGCTTTTTATTTCCGTTCAATAAATGAAATGTCCAGAAGAGATACAAAGAGAGCTACATCTGAGAACGTGAGAGTGACTAGACTAGGATAAAAGAAAACTAGCCAAACTAACCTCACTGGTGACACCAATACACCATGGATCTGTGAAAACAGCCAGTGGGGGAACAACAACAACAACAACTTGGCTGACACAGAGATTTAGATGAAGAGGAGATAAAGGAGGCATAGATCATGGATCTGTGTAAACAGCCAGTGGGGGAACAACATCAACAACAACTTGGCTGACACAAGAGGAGATAAAGAAGGCATGACAAGAGAAACAAACAGTAGAAACTAGTAGTGTTTTATCATAAGTGTGGTGAACTAACAGTGGAAGTCACTGTTAATACTACTTTAAACGCTATTAGTAGAAGGAAGATGATGCATCACTGTAGCTGTCACCTGTACTAAGTGCAGTGGAAACAGAAGATTTGCAGCACTGTGCCACCTGGATCTGCAAGAGGCTGTGTCCTGTCGCCATTCCAGCCAAATAGTTATGATCCCTTTTACTGTGTGCTTCATTTCTCTGTGCAGTGAGTCTATTTTATGCTTCAGAATGTTTGAAGTTTGCAGCATAAGTGTGCAGAGAAATTTGGTTGCTAAACAAAGAACATCAGTCTCTTATTTCCCATGGTCAGACACATGAGTTTGCACATTTGGTGCGGGAATATTTTGTGAAGTAGAAACTCCAATCATGAACAAAATGTAGAACAATGTACCTGCAGCAGGCATACGGCAGGCAGGCCTTGAGGATTGAACCTCGGCCCCAGGCACGACAATTCAGATGCGCTGACAAATGCCATTCTCTTGGATGTGAATGATAGTGCACAGCTTTGCTACCTCTGCATTGCAACACTCAGCAGCTGCTTGGTCAGGATGGTGACACAGCAACACAGTGATCTGTAGTTGAAGCCAGGTGAGCCGACCAAGCAGAGGACCACGGAACTGCCCAGGGTGATGAACATGGAGCCACAGTCTGGAGACGGTGGGAGGAAGGGGGGGGGGGGGAGGAGCTGTAGCAGGGCAGCTGTAGCAACACAGAAGGAGGTTAACGCATGGAAGCACCTGCTGCTGCTGGGCTGCTGTCTCGGCAAGTCACTGACTGCAGCTGTCTGTGGTGGCAGATACCCTAGCTATGACACGGGCCACTGCACTGGCCCAAGTCTTCATACTACTACCTCTGTTGAAGGTAGCGGAAAGGACTGTAGATGCTTTGAAGATCATAAAAACACTGTTGTGAAAGCTTGTAAGGAAAAATACTGTGCAGAATAGGAATGGCTGGTTCATCTAAGCTATAGACACTTGGTGAAAAGAGGAAGACAAAACTAGTAATGATCTTTGACTCATTTCAATAAGTTGCTATTCATCGCTTCATATATGAGCATTATGAGAGCAAAAAAACATCCAATCATACAAAAACTATTCATGAAGCAGAATCATTTAGTGGCAGCAAGACTTCTTTGTCAAAAAGTTGTTGGAGATCTCTGTTTAAGGTATAAAAAAAATAAGGGATGCAAAATTATAATGGAGAGAAGTGAAATCCTTGTGTGGCATTGTATGTTTTTAAAAGCAGGGGGTATACGTGGACAAGGAAAAAAAATTCCCGGATTTTTCCTGGATATCCTGGTTAAAAATACACTTTCTCCCGGGTGAAAACACATGTTTTCCGTGTTAAATGACAGTACATTTTCCCTTATCAATCCTTTGAATAGTTATGGTTTTATACACGGGGGTAGAATTTCCCCGCACTTCAGAAAACGAAACTCAGGGACAAAGACACGTTTTGGAAATAACTTTGATATGCACCAACATGCATGCACGCGGTGGCAGCCGATATTCAGAGCATAGGACACGTGATGTAGTCAGCCAACAGCAACATCACTGTGAGTAGCACGAACACAAAAACAGGGAAAGTTAACAATTTACACTAATTAATACACATAGTGTTGCTACAAGAAAAGTAAAGCTTTCACATATAATACTGGTCTCTAAGGTTAATAAGCTGCAAGAGAAGCCAAACTTTCGCATATAATGTTGACCTTTTCTCCGCGTGTTACACTTGAGATATGTCACATAAATTAGCCAGTAAAATTTTTAATGACATAAATGTCTGGTCTTCAGGGTTCAAAATTCTTCTAAATGGCTTGTCATCAAAGAGTTGATTTTTAAATGCGAGTCAAATGCTCTGTGATTTAATAAATTCATGGTACATTCTCGCACATAGTTCAACTTAGGTAAAAGGATATTTACTTTCAAAGTAACGCTTTTCAAACCACCATTCGCAATATTTTCCCGCGACCTGTTAGAAATAGGTTCGTTTCAGCAGTTGACAAAGAGCACAGATAACAGGCGACACCGCGTTTGCACAGCCATCATGACGTAGGAAGCCCGTATGTACGTACATGTAAAATATTAAAAGATCATACACTATGTCATAACAGAAACAAGACATCAGAGGATACTCCACGACCATCAGAATTTCATGAACCATACTAAAATGTGCACATTTAAAGTGCATACTTAAAGTACACATTCGTATGTCCAGATTCCCAATGAAGTAGACCTCGACCTAATATTGAGCTTTTCAGTGTGGTTTTCAGGATGTAAATTTTCTTGGAGCACCATTACTGTATTATATCATATTTGGTTCTTTATTATGGCAAAATGCCATATGTGCTAGAAGATGAAAACATGCACTTGAAATGCTGCGAACAGCTGAAACTAGCCAGTACTGTGGAATTAAACATTTCGTTTCAAATGCATTGACTGCTTCTGCAGAAAAAAGTTTATAAAAGTCAAATTTCTTTAGCAAACAGACAAAAGTAACTTCATTGTTCCGCAAGGTGATTAATGCTTGACTGTCAGGAAAGTGGAAATAAAATAAAATCTGAAACTAATGACATATTTTAGCCTACCGTAATTATATGAATGCATTGTAATTCACTTGATAGCTCCCGGCCACAGATATCTGTTTTGTTTTCATTTGACATGAGAGTAAACGAGGGGGAAACAGCAAAATCACTAAATATAAACACAGGTTACATGGAGACTACCCACTATAACTCAGACTCCTATGCACATCAGCCCTGGATCTACGATACTTGCGAACCGGGTCAATACTAAAAAAATCGAATTTCCAAAAATATGTTCATCTTGTAGCGCATATCTTTCTGAAAAGTCTGAAACATAAACTGTGTGTTCGAGGAAATGTTAAGAGACAGTATTTGGTCTTAAGGGTGCCAAACTGCAGTGCCACACCTCTTCATAAAGCATTCTTCTACAGCAGCACATCAATGTATTTTGCTCTGTGGAATTGAAAGGCGTATATTTTGCGATGGATGCCATCAAACTATATTCAGGACAGTGGAAATTGAAATGTCCTGTGTTGCCTCTCCTCCTCCCAGTCCGCCAGTTTGACAGACTGCTCCCCCTTTTTTTTGCTTGAAAAAAATCTCGCAATTAACAGCGGATGGGATTATTTGTAATTGGGAGAACAAGAACTCTTCAGGAAATCTGCACTCTATATTGCCTATTAGCTAATAACTTGCTGTTTTGTGTGATTTTAAAAAAAAGAGATTCAAATGGCTCTGAGCACTATGGAACTTAACATCTGTGGTCATCAGTCCCCTAGAACTTAGAACTACTTAAATCTAACCAACCTAAGAACAACACACACATCCATGCCTGAGGCAGGATTCGGACCTGCGACCGTAGCAGTCGCGCGGATCCAGACTGTGGCACCTAGAACCACTCGGCCTCTCCGACCGGCACAGGTTTAGTTATCCCACGATTATTTTCAGTTTAGGAGCTATTACGTGTTCGTACAACTCGTTTTCCGCGTTACTTCCAAAATATAACTTAAGCGGCTGCTAGCTGGGGACTGTATAACTGGTCCTTGCTAGTATAGCGAACTGGCCAAAAATTTTCTGTCAAAATTTCATTTGCTTGGATACACCGAGAAGATAATATGTAATATTTCTCACCTGTTATTCCTGTCAGTTGTTTATTTCCATTCTGGTAGTCTGAATCTATAGATTTCTCTAGTAATTATAACAACACTGATTATTCGTATTCATCCGTTTTCTTCGCTCAGCTCGTATAGCCCCGTCCCCTTTTGTCTGCGGAAAGTTTATATCTAGTTACGATGAGGATTCTCCTGACAGAGACATCACGCATTCAAAAATCAACTTGTGATTCATTCAGAAATCAACTAAAAATGTGTTCAAAAATGTTCAAAAACCAACAGGGAAGCATTTCAAAATCATATGAATAATCATATATAAAAACAAAGATGAGGTGACTTACCGAACGAAAGCGCTGGCAGGTCGATAGACACACAAACAAACTCAAACATACACACAAAATTCAAGCTTTCGCAACAAACTGTTGCCTCATCAGGAAAGAGGGAAGGAGAGGGGAAGACGAAAGGAAGTGGGTTTTAAGGGAGAGGGTAAGGAGTCATTCCAATCCCGGGAGCGGAAAGACTTACCTTAGGGGGAAAAAAGGACAGGTATACACTCGCACTCACGCACATATCCATCCACACATACAGACACAAGCAGACACTTTTAAATACCCTCTCCCTTAAAACCCACTTCCTTTCGTCTTCCCCTCTCCTTCCCTCTTTCCTGATGAGGCAACAGTTTGTTGCGAAAGCTTGAATTTTGTGTGTATGTTTGTGTTTGTTTGTGTGTCTATCGACCTGCCAGCGCTTTCGTTCGGTAAGTCACCTCATCTTTGTTTTTATATATAATTTTTCCCACGTGGAATGTTTCCCTCTATTATATTCATATGAATAATCGATAGACAAATGTGCTGGACGCTAGGCATTTTGTGAAACAAGTTCTTTTCCTCAAGAATATGAATTTGGCGCTCTTATGAAGCATTGTATAGTCTTCCTAAGGCCTTTGACACATTTTGCTGTTGGCAGACGCTTGCATGAGCACTGTGTGTGGTTGTATGTGGCGCATTTCCTTTGCAATTTAAGTTATTTTCGTTTTTTACTCTCGTTCATGTTTTATTGTTGAAGTATTATTCTGCAGTAATATCCTTTGTTAGAGTGTCGGTTCTAACCGGTCAAAATTACAAAAATTTAACTGAAAACAAACAATGAAAAATTCCCAGGTTTTTCCCGGTTTTCTCCCGGATGAAAAAATTCCCGGGTTTTTCCCGGATCTCCTGGTTGTCCCCTGGGTCATATACACTCTGAAAAGACATCATTAAGGTACCATCTGAGGGCACTGTGTGGCTCGATGTGAAGTGGGTAAATGCCAGTCATTAAAGCATGAAAGACTGGAGAGACGACGGTACACATGTGGAAGTACTGTTGTTCCTGTGGGACTGGAAACAACTATTATTGTCTCATATGCTGCAACTTCCTATATGTCTCTGGTTTAAAAATCGAGAAAAGCAAGCAGTTGCCATGAGGAGGTAAGGCACACTAGTTTTATGACGCAGTTCAGTGGCCAGCTGTTGAGAGAGTTAAATCATCTGACTGTCACTGTAATGTACACTGAAGCACCAAAGACACTGGTATAGGCATGCGTATTCAAATATAGTGATGTGTAAACAGGTAGAATATGACACTGTGGTCGGTAACGCCTATATAAGACAAGTGTTTGGCACAGTTGTTAGATTGGTTACTGCTGTTGCAATGGCATGTTATCAAGATTTAAGTGAGTTTGAACATGATGTTATAGTCAGCGTATGAGCAATGGAAGACAGCATCTCTGAGGTAGCAATGAAGTGGGGATTTTACTTTTGGACCATTTCATGAGTGTACTGTGAATATCAGGAATCCGGTAAAACACCAAATCTCTGACATTGCCGTGGCTGGAAAAAGATCCTGCAAAAAAGGGGCAAACAACTGAAGAGAATTGTTCACCATGACAGACATGCAACCCCACGGCAAATTGCTGCATATTTCAGTGCTGGGTCATCAACTAGTTTCAGTGTGCAAACCATTCAATGAAACATCATCGATGTGGGCTTTTGGAGCCAAAGGTCCACTCGATAACTGCACAACACACAGCTTTACACCTCATCCGGGCCCATCAACACCGACACTGGACTATTGATGTCTGGAAACATGTTGCCTGGTCGGACGAATCTCATTTCAAATTGTATTGAATGGATGGATGTGTACGAGTATGGAGACAATCTCATGAGTCCATGGCCCTTTATGTCGGCAGAGGACTGTTCAAACTGGTGGAGGCTCTGTAATGGTGTGGGGCATGTGCAGTTGGAGTGATAATGGGCCCCTGATATGTCTAGATACAACTCTGACAGGTGAAACACGTGCAAGCATCCTGTCTGATCACCTGCATCCATTCATGTACATTGTGCATTACGATGGACTTGGGCAATTCCAGCAGGACAATGCAACACCCCGTATGTCCAGAATTGCTGCATAGTGGATCCAACAACACTCTTCTGAGTTTAACCCTTTGACTGCAGTGGACGTGTTAACTCGCCAAGCCTCGCTGTTCCCCTAGTGCGCCTGATGTGTTTAAGCGCTGTCCTTGGGTTTTCCCTACAGCACTAAGGACATGTTGCATACTGTGCCACTGGCCTTTTCACTTCTAGAGATGAGTTTAGGCACACTGAGTCACAGCTACCTGAGTGTGACAGTCATGTAAACATGCAGAGCTGTCTTACCGCCCTGATCTTCCAGTAGCTGTTCAGTGGTCTGACTCTAGAGTTTGAGAGTACTGTGTTCCTCTTTGCAGAATTTGACTTTGATTCCTGTGTTTTTGTCAATTTTCTTGTTTTCCATGGCAGATATATCATGTCGCTGTGGTTGCACAGACAAAAAGATCCTGGATATGCTCACTAGGAGTGACTGTGAGTATGAGTTATCTGATGCCGCTAGCAGTGACAAATCTTCAAAAGAATCTTGAAGCTGTAGTCCTCAGCCCTTTACATCAGATGGGAGAGCAAGAATTACAGTCAGCAATTCCTTTGAATCAGAAAGTGACAGTGAAATGTTTCGGAAAAGAGCGCACTTAAGTGACACATTTGACTAGAAAGAAACCGATTTTCAGCCGTTAAACCATTAATTTGGTGACTTGAGTTCAGAACACAAATGTCAACTAGATATTAATCCAAGCATTCTTTCATTCTTTGTGATATTTATGTCTGAAGACAAAAGAAATCGTTTTTTATGTTTACACCAGAGAAAATACTACAGAATCTGTGAAATCTCAACTGTCAGTGTGAAAAGACACTGAATTTGAGGAAATGTATTGTTTTGTTGCTATCTGCCTCCTAATGGTGCAAGTTAAGAAGTTAAGATACACTTTTGAACACACCAGTTTGCAGCGAAATTATATCCTGATACCATTTTTATCTACTTCTGAGAATGCTACACTTCAATGATAACTCTGCGAGTACTGGAGGTGACTGTCTATTTGAAATTAAGACGATTGTTGACAAAATTGGTAAGACATTTCGTAATTCATTTCATCCACAGCACAAGCTTTGTATAGATGAAAGTCTCTTACTGTTCTAAGGACAATTATCTTGTAAGCATTTTCTTCCAACCAAGCGAAGTAGATTTGGAATAAAGACATTTGTACTGTGACTGTCAGAGTGGGTATATTTTTGATTTTATTGTATATACAGGTGCAACAACAGAAACTGGGTTCCACAATTTAGGGAAAAATGGTGACTCTTATAGAATATGACCGTATTTCAAATACGGTCCCATATGTCAATAATTGGTACTCCAGTGTGGACCTGTTCCTCTGGCATCACAACCATGGAACATCCACATGTGTCACTGTTTGTAAGAATAGGCGCAACATGCCAAAACTGCAAAAGAAATTAAAACGAGGAGATACAGAGTATAAGTCCACTGGCAAGATCCTTGCTATCAAGTGGTGTGATAAGAGAGAGGTGTGCATGTTGACCACAAGCTAAACAACACAAATGGTTGAAAAAGAGATGACTGACAGAAATACTGGCGAAAAGATAAAGAAACCGCAAGGAATTGTAGATTACAGTTCGAGTATGGCTGCAGTTGACCTTTGTCAAATGTTACTGAGCTCAGTGGGATCAGTGTGTAAGACTGTGAAATGGTACAAGAAATATTTTTTTTAACACTCTGGATTTGTGCATTCTAAATGTTCATGCTCTCCACCAGTTGGTAACAGGGTGAAAAATGGCACTCACAGAGTTTCACCTTTCTCTCTTAAGGGAGATTGTAGAAAAATATGCTACAGAACGGAAGAAAGCTGGTAGGGGAAGGTGCTATGATGGCGAGAATCCTCTGTGATTCACAGGGAGACATTTTCCAGCTGTTATTGTGAGTGAACATTCACAGAAAAGTACAGTAATGTGCAGATGCGTGGTTTGCACGAAACAGAAAGTGCACTGGGAAACTAGATACCAGTGCAAAACTTGCAACGTTCCATCATGTGTTGTACCTTGCTTTGAGACTTATCATACAAAGGAGCATTACTAATCATTGGGAACTAAATCTGAGAAAATTTATTGACACTTCTGAAAGAATTACTAAAAAAAGGGAAAAAATGTAAAAAAGAAAATATAAATCTATTTTTTACTTCGTCAGTGCCAGTCCAAAGCCCGGATTGAAAAGAAGCATGGGAAATAGCTGCAACAGGTGTAAAATTATTCAAACAATGCCTGACTTCTTCATATGTAGCAGTTTTCTGGCAAATGAATGGACTTGGTGATTGAAGTGGTGCAATATCTGTACTGTGGCATATGTAATTACGCCAAGTACATTGTGCCAGTATAACAAAACCCATGTATTGATATATGTATGATACATTTCAATTATTAACACATAACATAGACAGTTATATTATTTTATTCTCAATAGTACAAATATAGATCACATTTGGTCTACTTGCATAAAACCTGTTTTCCATAACTGATTTCAAACGCCTTTGATCCCAGAAATAACATGCTGAATTTAAAAGTCTGTTCTCAGTGCAACTTTTCTTGCTACTTTGCCTCTGTTGTTAGCCAATATTTGAAATTAAAACTCACTGTTCACGGGCGGGTGGGGGGCTTAAAATTGATTGTTTGAATGAGACAGGCTTTAAAGCATTAATAGAAAATGGTATTTGTAAAAGAAGTATTAAATATACCCCACTTTCATCTTTTCATAAAAATCAACATCTTTTTGACTAACTTGTAGATTATTGGAAAATAGTAGGGAAATAAAAATTTTTATTCCTTATCTTTGTGGTATCAATCTATTGCACTCTAAATTTCATTTTCATGATGTGTTCACTCTACTAGATATGCAAATCTGAATTTTACACTGCTTTCAGGCTCAACTTTCATTAAAATTATACAGCTTGGAATTTTTTATAGAACATAGTTTTTTAGCAAAATCAGAATAAAAATACAGCATTTTTGACATTTTTACAAAATCTTCAATTTACTGCTTAATTCATTCAGTACTGGAAAGTACTGTGCAAATGAAACTTTGTATTTGAGAACCTTGTGTTGTTAGGTTACTACATGCCAAGTTTCACATTCATCATAGGATTAGTCCAGCATCATAGGATTAGTCCAGGAGAGGCAAGAAGCCAAACTTCAAAATTTTTTCAGCCGATTTTACCTACAATTTTCTGGCTCAATATGGCTTGTAAAATTATTTTCATCATTATTCTTAAGAGAACGCATAAAGTTGTACAAGATGAACGAATTTGATTTCTTAACAAAAACTACTTTCCAAGATATTACAGCTCAGTCACCAAAAATTCATCCTGACTCTGCACGAATGATATTCAGTCCAGATGCATTCAGCACATGGTGAGTTGGGCAGCACAGGCCGCTCTGGTCCTCGCAGCAGCTCAAGGAAGAGACACTTAGTGCAGGTAGAGCCAGATTATGCCGCAGGCTGTGGCACCTCAGTGCGCCAAGCAGATGGTGTGCCTCCAGCAGTCAACAGGTTAAACACTTCCACTGGCCACCAAACTCCCCAGACATGAACATTATTGAGAATATCTGGGATGCCTTGCAACGTGTTCTTCAGAAGAGATCTCCACCCTCTCGTACTATTACGTGTTTATGGACAGCCCTGCAGGATTAGTGTCGTGTTGCGGCACTTCTGTGTGTTCATGGGGGCCTGTACAATATTAGGCAGGTGTACCTGTTTCTTTGGCTTTTCAGTGTGTAATGCCCCATACTGCTCAGATAGTAAAGGTCCAACAGTGGCAAAGGGAAAAACTGACATTGAGTGGTTGAAACATCACATTGCTCAAGTTCAGGACAGTCTGTCCAAGTTCAGGACAATTTGTGCAAGGAGCAGCTCATGAAACTTGTGAAAGCAAAATGAGCCACTGTTTCAACAACATGTTGTTGATGAGATGTCTAAAGAACATGGTCATAGGGTCCTTAGTCTTCCAGTGTACCACTGCCACTTTAATCCCATCAAAATGATTTGGACACAGCTCAAACATTATGTGGAAACAAATATGGAGTGGTTTTCTATGCCACAGAGAAATTGTTGTTAAAGAAGCCTGGGAAAGTGAAGTAGGTATGGAAAGTAAGATAGAAAATAAAGTATATCCCAGGGCAATTCCACTGACTCTTCCATGGGATGCTGCACACATAATGATGGTATCTAGAAAGGTGGCGACTTTGAATGAAACGGCTGTTACCTGTTTACTCTTCAATGTAATTTGTCTTTCTTCAGTGTTTGTAGACACGTTTTATGTTTCATATTTAGAGTGAGCAGCACCTACCACACTTCCAAAATAAATCTCATCTTGTTATTGAGGAAGACCCCACTGAAGAAGAATGACTTACTACATGCACACTGTAGTGATTGTTAAGTACTGAAGCATTTTATATTACTTTAATGTTGCTGTTGTTGTTGTTATTGTATTCACATGAAGGATCCAGATCCATTTCAGCACCCCTTTTGTATCTAATACACCCCTCTCCCTGCCCCTGCCCCCCCCCCCCCCCCCCTAAAACATGCATTTTGCCATTCGTGGAGTGGCTTGTGATACAGATAGCTGTATCGTAGGTACAACTACCACTAAGAGTATCTGTTGAGAAACCAGACAAACATGTGGTTCCTGAAGAAGGGCAGCAGGCTTTTCAATAGTTGCAGGGGCAACAGCCTGGATAATTGACTGATCTGGCATTGTAACATCAACCAAAACGGCCTAGCTGTGCTGGTACTGCGAACGGCTGAAAGCAAGGGGAAACTAAAGCCATAATTTTTCCTGAGGACGTGCAGCTCTACTGTATGGTTACATGATATAGTGTCCTCTTAGGTAAAATAGTTAGGAGATGAAATAGTCCCCCATTCAGGTCTCCAGATTGGGACTACTCAGGAGGACGTCATCATCAGGAGAAATAAGACTGGCATTCTACAGATCAGAGCATGGAATGTTAGATCCCTTAATTGGATGGTAGGTTACAAAATTTAAAAAAGGAAGTCGATACAACGAAGTTGGATATCATGGGAATTAGTGGCATGAGGAACAGGACTTCCGGTCGGGTGAATACAGATATAAATGCAAGGTCAAATAGGGGTAACGCAGGAGTGGGATTAATAATGAATAACAAAATAGAAATGTGGGTAAGCTACTATGAACAGCATCGTGAATACACTATTGTAGCCAAGATACGCATGAAGCACATTCCTGCTAACTAGCCGTTGATGAGGTAAAAGAAATCTTTCAGATAGTCAAAAGAGACAAAAATTTAATTGTGTTGAGGGACTGGAATTAGACAGAAGGAAAAGGAAGAGAAGGAAAAATAGCAGGTGAATATGGACTGGAGGAAAGGAATGAAAGAGGGAGCTGCCTAGTAGAATTTTGCATAGAGCATTATTTAATCATTGTTAACAACTGGTTTAAGAATCATAAAAGAACGGTTTATAAATGAAAGAGACCTGGAGACACCAAAAGGTTTCGGATTGATTATATAATGGTAAGATAGAGATTTAAGAACTAAATTTTAAATTTTAAGACACTTCCAGGGGCAGAAGTGGACTCTGATCAAAATTTACTGGTTACGAACTGCAGATTAAAACTGGAGAAATTGGAAAAAGGTACGAGCTTAAGGAGATGGAACCCAGGTAAATTGAAAGAACCAGAGTTTGTTAACAGTTTCAGAGGGAGTGTTAGGCAACAGTTGACTAGAATGGAGGAAAGGAATATAATAGAAGACGAATAGGTAGCTTTAAGAGATGAAAGAGTGAAGGCAGCAGAGGATCATATTGGTAAAAAGACAAGGCCAATGAATATCCTTGGATAACACAAGAGATATGCAATTTAATTGATGAAAAGAGAAAATTTAAAAATACAGCAAATGAAGCAGGCGACAGGGAATACAAATGTTTAAAAAATGAGATTGACAGGAAGTGCAGAACTGCTAAGAAGGAATGGTGAGAAGACAAATGTAATGATTTAGAAGCATATTTCACTAGGGAAAGATAGATACCACTTCCAGGAAAATTAAAGAGACCTTCAGGGAAAGGGGAGGAAGAAGATATGATATTGTGAGAATGATGAAGCTCTGAAAGATCTACATCAAAACAAGGCCCCAGGGGTAGACGATATTCCATCAGAACTACAGACAATCTTGGGAGTGCCAACCATGACAAAACTCTTCCATCTGGTGTGCAAGATGCATGAACAGGCAAAATACCCTAAGGGTGCAAGAAGAATGTAAGTAATTCCAATTCCAAAGAAATCAATTGCTGACAGGTGTGAAAATTACCAAAGTATAAGTCTAATAAGTCTTGGTTACAAAATACCAACACAAATTCTTCACAGAAGAATGGAAAAACTGTAGAAGCCAACCTCTTGGGGAAGGTCTGTCTGGATTCCGGAGAAAAGTGGGAACACGCGAGGCAGTACTGACCCTACCATAGATAGATTAAGGAATGGCCAACCTACATTTATAGCATTTGTAGACTCAGAGAAGCTTTTGACATTGTTGGCTGGAGTAGTCCCTTTTAAATTCTGAAGGTAGCAGTGTAAAATATAGGGATCAAAGGGCTATTTACAATTTGTACAGAAACCAGACGGCAGTTATAATAGTCAAGGGGCATGAAGGGAAGGTAGTGGTTGAAAAGGGAATGAGGCAGGGTTGTAGCTTACCCCTGATGTTATTCAATTTGTACAATGAACAAACAGTAAAGGACACCAAAGACAAATTTGGAATAAAATTAAAGTTCAGGGAGAAGAAATAAAAGCTTTGAGGTTTGCCTATAATATTGTCATTCTGTCAGAGATAGCAAAGGACTTGGAAGAGAAACAGAACGGAATAGCCAGTGCATTGCAAGAAGGGTATAAGATGAACATCAATAAATGAAAAACAAGGATAATGGACTGTAGTAAAATTAAATCAGATGATGTGGGGATCAGAAAACAAGGATAATGGACTGTAGTCAAATTAAATCAGGTGACAGACATTAAAAGTAATAGATGAGTTCTGCAATTTGGGCAGCAAAATAACTGATGATGGTCAAAGTAGAGAGGATATAAAATGTAGACTGGCAATGGCAAGAAAAGCATTTCTGAAGAAGAGAAATTTGGTAACATCAAATATAGACTTAAGTGTTAGGAAATCTTTTCTGAAGCAATTTGTTTGGAGTGTAGCCATGATGGAAGTGAAATGTGGACAATAAACAGTTCAGACAAAAAGAAAATAGACGCTTTTGAAATGTAGTGTTACAGAAGAATTCTGAAGATTAGATGGGTCGAACATGCAACTAAAGAGGGATTACTGAATAAAACTGGAGAGGCAAAATTTTTTTGGCACAACTTGACCAAAAGAAGGGATCGGTTGATAGGACAAATTCTGAGACATCAATTTAATACTGGAGATGAGAGAGAGAGAGAGAGAGAGAGAGAGAGAGAGAGAGAGAGAGAGAGAGAGTGTGTGTGTGTGTGTGTGTGTGTGTGTGTGTGAGGAGGTGGGGTAAAAAACATAGAGGGAGATTGAGAGATGAATACAGTAAGCAGATTCAGAAAGATGTAGGTTGTAGTAGTTATTTGGAGACAATACAGGATAAAGTAGCATGGAGAGCTGCATCATACTAGTCTTCAGACCACCACAACAACAACAACAACAACTACCATGTACATTGTGCTGCTTTTGTTGAGATATCCGAATAGGAAAATGCTACCATTTTATAAACAGGAGTGTATTCATTAAGCAATAAGGAATTTATGATTCTGTAAAGCGGACACAATACTGTATGTTAAGTGGGTAATTTTTGCTTACAATGTTCTTTTGGACATCTACTTTATTGCCGTGTTCATCCCAAGCTTGCCAGAAACTCTGTAGTAGAGTTACAAGATGATCTGTGAAAAAAGTGTCTGCAAAAACCATTCACCAAAATGGTTGACTTTGTGGCCAATGTGGCAGCATGTAATTTCAGTGATGGCCTACCATGCATTGAGGACATTACGAAAACGCTTGAACTTGAGGTTGGACCGGCCAATGTTACAACTTCTGCACAAAATTGGATGAAAAGTGTATCTAGTAAGCAGTGCAGTGGATGACAGAAGCTGCCAAAGAGGGCAGCAGGACCACTATGGCCAGGAAGAAGATGGGGGAGGACCTCCTTTTATATTTGGATCAATCGCTGTATGGCTCAGAGACTGGTGACTAGAGGCATGTTTAACTTCGCTGCAAAAGATGTAACCCGAATTTTTAAATGTATTTTTCAAAACCATATTTTTCAATCTGATGGGAAACAAATGTTTAGAATGGCACATACGATTTTGCTTGGAATTAGATGCAGGCATTCCAAACTGAATTCTCAATCAGCGCTAAGTAGCCATTTTGCAATATCATGAAAAGTCTATCCTCAGTGCATGCTTTGTTTTGATGTTTTGAGTGAAATAAATGATGTTTTTCAACATGTCACCCTTTTTTTTAGAACTTAATATTTTCCCGTTATCCTATGTATGCTGATACAAAACACAGTGAAAACAACTTACACAAAATTGTTTTGTTACAGCTACAATAGGATGGATTCGCGAATTCCCGCTGATGACTGATGTTCAAGCTGCAGAGAGTCCTTCCACCTGGTGCACCAGTTACAAGGAATGTTTGTTGTCGACACAGAAAGGATTTCTTAAAGACAAAAGTGTAAGAAATCAAACTATTATCGGAGTTACCATTATATTTTATTTCTTGGGTGGGGGGGGGGGGGGCAAGTTGCACACATCTAAATCACTTATTTTTCATGCTTTCAAAGAAGGCAACCCCCTTAACAGGGAGTGTTAGAAGAGTCAGTACAGAACTGCACAGCAGTTACTGGTAAAATGTACTGGATGTACGTGCACCAGAAAATGTGTGATTGTATGCGCAGCTACTATTGCTCACTGCTGCACCTTGTCATCGTAATGAAATTTCTTTCCTCCCATTGCCTCTCTGAGTGGTCTAAACATATCTAACTGGTGATCACTCAGTGCGAGATCTGACGAGTATGGTGGATATGGCAGAATACCAAAGTGCAGCTCACTGACAGTTGCACAGGTAGTACAAGGCTGAGCATTGTCATATTGCAAAACGACATCTGTACTCAGAAGTACACATCACTTTGATCTTACTGCAGGCTGAAGCTGATTTTTAACATATCAGAATACGGCACAGTGGTGATCGAGTTTAACTAAGTTATGTAGTATTCCAAAACAACACCTCATTCATCCCAAAACATAGTCAGCAAAACCTTCTCTGGAGATGGCTGCTTCCAAAACTTCTTGGGTTTTGGTGATGAGGAATGGCACCATTCCATACTTGCTCTTTTTGTTTTGGGTTGGAGTTAGCATACCCAGGTTTCATCTCCTGTAATAATTTTCACAAAGAAGACATCACCTTCTGCTTTGAAGCACTGCAAAAGCTATTCACAGATGTCAATGTGTCACTCTTTCAGTTCTGGACTGAACTACAGCAGCACTCTTCTTGCAGACACTCCAAGCACTTCATGAATGATGTGATGTGATGTGATGTGATGTGCTGAGCGATGAGTAATGTTCAAATCTGCAGCTATTTCATCCACTACGAAATGGCAATTTTCCAGCACAACAGCTTCAACTGGTAGACTCTGGTATCACAAAGCGGTGTGCCTGACCCGGGCACTGAGCTTCTGTCACAGAAGTCACGCATTTTCCCAAACTTTCTACTCCACTCATACACTTGCTGCCATGACAGACGTGTATCATTGCACTAGACCTTCATTCACCAATGTATTTAAATAGGTTCCATACCTTCACTGATCAGAAAATATAGGACAGATTGCTGTTCTTTCTTGGTGCATGTCATAAGTGGGGCAGCCATTTTGAACTAGTATTGTGGCTGTATTCCATTTGTCTGTAGTATGCTGCCAACTGTGGGGCATTCCTTGCATCAGTGGTTCTCAAAGTGTGCCCCAGGGCTCACTGGAGTGCCCTAGAAAATTTTTTGGATGCCTCCAATAATATTTTAGGAAAACATATGGCCAAATATAAAAGAAAATATAGCTACTCAATTTTATCCATTTCATGACAGGTATAATAAGGATCGAGTCTTTAAGTTTTGTCAAATAGTTCTCTTTGGTTAAGGAACTAAGGTGGCTTATTCTCCTTGTAGTGTCAACAGTATTCGGACTGTTCCATGCTGACTGTCTTCTTTCTTCCATTGCTGCTAATCTTAGCAATCTAACAGTAGCAGCTGTTTGGGAACTGGGCAAAGGTGTTTCAAAATAATGAGTGATGATAAACCATTGCCAGTCTAGGAGGTCATCCCTTACACCACTAAGAAGTGTAAGGAATTCTAGGGAAAGTGAAACTCACTGTGGGATGAGAAAAAAAATTATTCAGATGGCAGAATGCTGGGGTCTGGAGAAACAGAATGGTCAGATAATTGTCACATTGCTACAATCATAACAATATGCAGTGGTGCAGTGGTTAATAATGAATGTAACTGTATTTATAAATGGAAACTTTATCCGTGGTAAAGTTTGGTGTGGCCAACACAGTAACTTATTTGATATGTTGTAAAAAACTTGCAGTGCAAGACAGCAACCACGGACTGCAAGTTTCTTACAACACAATGCTTGATGGTCATTCATAATTAATAAATGGTGCAAATGCCATTTACTTCCACTCCTTGCACTAGAAGTGGATTACAACAGACTTATCTTAATTTCACAATTTTTGATAGAAAGAATGTGCTTCTAGCAAACCCTTTCTACTTTTGTGTGAAAAACGTAACTATCTTAGTCACTGGTCGGTACCAGGCACAAAGGCATCCATGGATGACTAGCACTGGTCGTAAAATTTTCCTACCCATTCCCTCTCCCACCACCCTTCAACCTGTAGGCGATATGCAAATTATTTTCGCATTCTTCGTTCCGTGCCTTCTTCCTGTAACCAAACGGTATGACACTTGTGTTGCTCTTAAAGTTTGTAAATATTCATTGAGTTAATCCACTGTATTGTCAAGCATTAATGGATTTCTGGTGAGATCTAAACATTCAGAACTAGGAGAAAATGGTGAAAAAATATTTAACGACTGACGGATTTTTCAGACAGAAACTCTTACAGATATTATCTGGTCATGTTGTGCTTTTGTTTAACAGTTGATTTGCCTATGGACGTTTTCCTTTTATAATGGTAGCCATGCTGAAATTGAGCCTTGTGTGCTATGCATGTGATCACAACTTGTCCATAGAATTCAGAAGGTTTTGTGTCTTCCTAATGATTGCGAACCTATCCCACTTAATCAGAGTGGCGCTGCAACAGCATGTAGGAAGTGAATTGCATACTATTATTATTGGCCATTATGACCTATTTGGGTACAATGACAGTGTATCAAAAAATTATAAATAACATCCGCAAACGGTCACTTCTTAATAATATTGTACTGAAAATGCATACCTTTCTGTTGTCAATAAAATATTATTGAAAGGAGAAACTGGGAGAGGAAATTGTTTGACCTTGAGCTGTCTGTTACTAAAAGAATTTCATTTCATGTTCTTTGCTACAGATGAACAGAACATGTGAACATGATCATCATTGTTCATGAAGCCTTGCTACTTCTGAGAATCATTTCCACTGCAGTTTAGTGATACAGCAGATTTGCGATGACAGAAGCTTCCAACAAGGTAAACAGAACTTGGAAAATTATGGCTGACAGGACTGCTAACCCATGGAGGCACAAGAATCCAGGCCCAGAAGGAAAACGCGTTTCCATTTTTGTGCGCTTGTCATTATTGCCCAGCTTTCAGGTAATATGTCAGTGAGGCTAGAAGTGAAACTTATATGCAAAATACGATCAAATAAAATGTGAATATTTCTGAAAAACAAGCATGCCGTTGAAGAATCCAATTCTGGGAGTGAACAAATACTAAGTGCGAGTAAAAAAGCAACCTACTCGTAAGTACAATGAAAGCTACATAAGCTATGGTTTCACTTGAACTGGGAGTGAAGCTTATCCTTTCCCACTATGCTTAGTAAAATGGCAAATCATTCTCTGCTTCCTAGTAAACACTTTAAAGCAAACATTTTAAAACAATGCATTCACATTTGCAAGATAAACCTATAAGCTATTTCAAGAGATTGTCTGAACAGCAAACAAGAGCAGCAAATTCTTTTAAAAGTGCTATGTCTGTTTCTGGTAATAGCTCTGTTCACTTCCTACCTAAGTCTCTGAACTAGTAGCAAAGAGCATGAAAGCTCATACTATAGGTGAGTCACTTATTTTGCCTGCTTGCAAAAAAATGGTCATGACAATGCTACGAAATGAAGAAGCTATGAAAATAAGCACGATTCCTTTGTTGAATGATACAGTTCAAGTTATATTATAGAAATGTCTACTGATATTGAGAAAAATGTATACAGTAATGAACTCAAGCACTCAAACTTTGCATTGTAAGTTGATGACTCAACAGCCATTATCAACCAATCGAAACTCTTAGCATTTGTCCTTTTCATTAATCAAGATCAAATAGTAAATCAGTTTCTTTTTTGAAAAGAATTAAGTGTGTCTACTAAAGGTGAGGATGTTTTCAACATTTTAAATTATGATCTTTGAATTTTGGATTGCCAGATTGGAGTATTTGGCAGATATATTTCAGCAATTCAATGTTTTGAAAACTAGCATGCAAGGGAAAGAAGAAAATATCCTCACATCCACTGACAAAATTAACGCGTTTCACAGAAAACTACAAAAGAAAATCTGTTCAAGGTAACTTGGAAATGTTCCTGTTGGTAAAGAGCATATGCATAAATGAAGTAATTCCAATAGTAGTAGATCATTAAACAAGTTTAGAAGCAAAACTGAGTTCATATTTTCCATCCCTTACCACTGAACAGTACAATTGGATGAAACCTATTCATGGAAACCTCAGTGATTTCTGCTTAACATTAACAGAAGAAGGAGAACTGGCAGCTATATCTACTGATTGTGGACTGATGATTAAGCATAAGGAATTGTCTCTTGAAGCCTTTTGGATATCTATAAAAGAAGAACATGTGTCAATATCTAAAAAGGCTTTGAACATTTTACTTCAATTTTTGTTGTCATATTTATGAGAATTAGGATTTTCTTCCCTCACCCCAATCATATGTAAAAAAAAAATTATGGTGAGCAAAGTATATGCCTGCAACTATGAACTGGATCGTATAATTGGCAGACAAACATGTTCGCTTAGAGAAAGTTGACATTTTTGGAGACAGAAAAAGTCTGAGTTACAAAATTAATGTGCTGAATTCAAACATCATGGAACATGATAACTTTGATTGTGATTAATTTTTGGAATACATTTTTGGAAAAAGTAAGATGTTTATGGAGAAGAGGAGAATGAAGACTTCCGAGTTGTATAACTTTATACAAAATTATTTTCTCACTGCAAATTTACCCCCATACATTTCCTCTGAATCTTAAATTATGGATACTTCATTATAAAAATTATTTTCAAGTAAACTAATTAGACTATTGTTATCAGTAATTGAGAAATTAAACTGTCAACAATAAAATTTTATGAATTCCTGTTTGAATAAGAAAATAGCAAATCTTGTAACTGTCATATGTGCCTTTAATAAAAAGCAATCAATTAAATAAAATAATCTAATAATGTACAATACCAGCTTGGTCCATTACACTGAAGAGGACACCATGTTATTGTCATTCAGTTCACTCATATTGTCGAAGCTCTGTAAACTGTATCAATCGGTAATCGATGTAAATCACAGCCATGAGTCTGCTGAGAAAGGTGGAACTAACAGTTCACAATTCACAACTGGTTTATCCAGACAATACAATGCTACATCAGTAAAAACTTCTGGGCTAAGTTGCCGTGGTCGATCTGTAGAACTTCTTCTCCCTGACGTTTCGTTATCAACTACGGAGAACATCTTCCGAGGTGAGTCGTCGACTCACCTCGGAAGATGTTCTCCGTAGTTGAGAACGAAACGTCAGGGAGAAGAAGTTCTACAGATCGACCACGGCAACTTAGCCCGGAAGTTTTTATTGATGAAGTCGCCGGCCATGAAAGCCTACATGGGATGATTACAATGCTAATTTTAGGTCAACAGTGACTCATTAAGCAGAGGCCATAATCAACTGTGCAGCAGCAAGAAAATTTTACATCACAGAAGTGAATGTTCATAGGTTGCATCAGATGAAGCTTAAATTAAAGAATGCCAGTTCCAATGGCCAAACTTTTAGGGGACTGAACTGGGGAAAGTTTCATAAATTTAGTGTAGCAAGTCTCTCAGTACATGCAAACGAAACACAACGAAAGCATCCTGTTTACTCAAGAAATTATCTGAATGAAGGAGCTGGAATTGAAGAAGAATTTCCAACTGCATGCATCATGGAATTCAAAGCAAGTACTGGCTGTTATGAGAGGACTATGAAGAGGGCGGTACTTACCTTATGATACAGGACAATGCTAGCTCAACAACTTCCCACAGCATTTGATAAAAAACTAATCACATATCAGTGTTATAAAATCAGTCTAAGGAAATGGCATACTATTTGCTGGGCCACATGGGCAATGTCACTCATATGCCCGGTTATTTTTACATTCTGTAAAAGGTTGCTGTTGATGCTAAAGGCGTAACAAGTGTTCTAGCAATGGAATGGCCAGAACAACAGTGAATGGAAGCTCCTACCACATATAATTCATTGCAGGAAAACCAAACCAAAAGAAAATCTGTCTATGGGGCTTACCTTTAGATATCAAGAAAATGGATGGATGACTAATAACCTGATGTTAGATGAGGTGAATGTTGTTTGGAACAGAATGCCAGGCTCTTTGCATAATAGAGAGAAGATGTTAGTGCTAGATTTTTTCAATGGGTCACTTCACCCAGGAAGTCAAGGATTTGATATCAAAGAACACCACAGACCAGGTAATAATTCCCAGTTGCATGATTTCACAGTTTCAAGTAATGGATGTTGTTGCGAAGAGACCTTTTAAGGCCCACTTGTTCAAGTTACATGAATTGTTTCTTCAAGGAGACTGGGCCCTCACTCCGAGGGAAAGTTGAAGAAACCTTTAATATCTATGTTAGGCCCACAGATTCTTACTGCCTGGGGAAAAATCTTTACTGTATCTATAATGAAAGAAGTCAAGAAGTGTTGCTCATCCAATGCTGTGGATGACAATATGGGAGGAGTCAAAGGAAGGATGAAATGGCAGCAGGCTTACAAAGGAAGTTGATACAAGTTGCTCTTGTCGTTAAAAATACTAGTACTATGAACTACTTGCTAAGATAACAAGCAAAAAGGGAAGTGAAGATAGAAATTAATGTAAACCATTTCTTTTCCTTTATTTTATTTCTCCTTGTATTACCAAAATGATGACAAATGGCATAAGCTTATAATAGGTGTATAATGGTAACTTTGCTATGCAGCTACTTTATATAAATAAAACAATTTGCAATTCTGATTAGTCAGAATATGTTAAAAATAAAAAGTCCTCAAAGACCCCGTTTCTTAAGAAAAAACAAAAAATCTTATAGTCAGGTAGAAACAGTATGTTACCTTATTTTCAAATATGTAAAAATTCTGTCAATATCCCACGTACATCACTGGCATATTTCCTCTTCATGTAGTTTCTAATGAAATACACTACACAAGAATATCCAATGCTATATTATGCCGTATTGATAACAAGGAAGTCACAACATTAATTCAATGTTTAAGATTTGCTGACTTCTAGTTGTCAAAATTGGTTAAATTATAAATTTCAAATTAAAATATTAAATATCTTGTTCTCAATAACTGATCTGTATTGCACCTTATTATGTAATGATATCCTATTTGAGTTAGAGCTAATTTTTGTAGTTATACATTCAATGAAATTTTAATATAAAAAGAAGTGTACTGGTCTTAATTGTTGAGAATATATAAATAATTTGTAGGCTGCACCTGCCAAACTAGTTTGTTTCAGTTTACTGCAGGTCATTTCTGAATTCACTTGCGCACATAAGGCAGCATTGTTCAGATTCCTTGGAAAAAGAATCAAATGTTCATTAAATTTCACTTAAATTTGTCCTTTCACTGGAACATTATATCAATGTCCACTGTATCTAAAACCCCAAATGAAGAAAACTACTATGGAGAGGCACCAACCCCATTGTCGAGTCTGAATTACATTCTCCGCCAGGGTTTCGATTACCTCTCGCCGTGCCCTGAAATGAGAAATGTCCTGCCCACTATCCTTCGCACCCCTCCTACCGTGGTATTCCGCTGTCCACCGAACCTACACAATATACTTGTCCATCCTTACACAACCCCTGCTCCCAATCCATTACCTCATAACTCTGTAATAGACCTAGATGTAAGACCTGTCCCATACATCCTTCTACCACCACCTACTCCAGTCCGGTCACTAACATCACCTATCCCATCAAAGGCAGGGTTACCTGTGAAACCAGTCATGTGATTTACAGGCTAAGCTGCAACAACTGTGCTGAATTGTATGTAGGCATGACAACCAACAAGCTGTCTGTCCGCATGAATGGCCACCGACAAACTGTGGCCAAAAAAAACAAGTGGAGCACCCTGTTGCTGAACACACTGCCGAACATGAAACCCCTCATCTCAATGACTGCTTCACAACCTGTGCCATATGGATCCTTCCCACCAACACCAGCTTTTCTGAACTGTGCAGGTGGGAACTTTCCCTGCAATACATCCTACGTTCCCATAACCCTCCTGGCCTCAACCTTTGTTAATCACTGTCCTCACCCATCCAACCCCCTCCCTGTTCCCATTCCAGCACTACACAGCCATCATTTCACCACCACACCCAGTCTTTCAATTTATTTTTATTTCTCTCCTTTCCGCTACTTACCCCCTCCCCCTCTGCACCTTCTCTCCTGCCCTCCGTTTAAACTGCAACACTTCACTGTCCGCCACTCCCACCATACTGTCCCTCCCCCTCCCCATCCCAGCTTCCTTCTTACCCCCACCCAGTTGCCACTCCCATCATGCACTGGTGCTGCTGCTCGCAGTGTAGTTTCAGCTCTCTGAGACTGCAGACGGGTGGGCAAGTTGCGCGCGCGTGCATGTGTGTGTGTGTGTGTGTGTGTGTGTGTGTGTGTGTGTGTGTGTGTCTACTGCTGACAAAGGCCATAATGGCTGAAAGCTATGAGTGTGGGAATCTTTTTATTGTGCCTATCATGATTCGACATCTCTGCTATATGGTGAGTAGCAACGTTCCTTCTCTGGTATTGTTACATCCCATCCTGGATTTTCCATAGTTTGATTTTAACAGAAAATGCTATAAATAACATAACTTCATTAGAAGAATTCCAGTTAAAAATGGATAAAACTTCTTTCTCTAGGAACAAAGACTGTTGCTTCAAGTAGACAAAATGTAATAGCTAAAAAATTTAGTTAGATTGTAAATAAAACCCTCTTGATGATGTAAAACCAAACATGACATTTTAAAATAGTTATGTGCATTGGATGATTTTCACACAGGTATGACAAGCGGACTGTACCCTAAATGTGTAGTGCTGGGTAAATGACATATGGGAATATGTTCGAGGAAAATGACATCTTCAACACAGAATGTGCAGTCTGTAAGCAGCCATTAAGTGGCCTTGAGCAAGGGCTTGAAGCCATCGAGTAAATTCTTATTACTAAGCTGCAGCTGTATGTCCAAGATAAAACCATAGTACTATAAACGTTCCTCATTGTTACTTGCATTTTCCTACTTGGTGCTGCTTCTTGGCATAACTACTCATTATTATTATTTTCATCCTAACCTTACGAAAAATTTATAAGCTCTTGTGAGTCATGGAATTCTGCTGAACCAAAAAACCTGGTTTAACTGAATTCAGCCCAACAGATGTAGTACGACGATGAGGTGGAGTGTGCCTGTCCATATGCAGACTAGATGGACCTCGTGTAGTGGACAATGGAAATGTCTATTGATAAGAGGTTATAATAGACTTAATATACATAAAAGAACTCCAAATTTAAATCACAACAGCATAATTCACTGCTACAAAAGCCCATTCTATGTACGTTCAAATGTTACAAATTATTTACTCTTAATGCACAAATGTATATATTTTCTTTGTTGAACAGTCTTAAATATATTATGTTTTTCTTTGCTGTTATGGACAAATCAAACAAATAAGCCATATAAACAATCTCATAAAATGATATGTTCAGCATAGCAGAAAGCATAGAAAGCAAACAAGAAATTATGTCCTCATCATCTTTTGATAAGCATTAACCAAATATTGGTTCACATTGTCAAAGGTGTCTGTTATTTTTAGCTTAGTATCTGAAAAAGGGAGGGGAGGGGGGGGGGGGCATAAATTTGGGGTTTGCATCAGGTGGCTGAAATCCACACTACTCCACACACAAAACTTAATTTTTTTGGAGGCCCTCTAATTTCTTTTTAGTACATTTGGTGGCTACGGAAAATGGTTATCACAAGTGACCACTACAGGACACTGCTCTTTGTGGCAACAAGTTCAGATGTAAATTAATACCACAATAGTGTGAATATCAGGAAAAATGTTGTTAGAGACGAGACAGTCCTTGACACTTATAGACTCAAAATTATTATGACAGTGTCATTTCTAAAATGCTAAAATTCTTATTAGCACAATGCAACTAATGCCATTAACTCGGTCACATAAATAATTCTGTAATACTTACACAATTTTTTTTTGGTAATAAGACATTTTGCAAAAATATCTGGCCTCCCAAAATTCTATGATAATTAGAAGCATTCTTGTTCACAAAAGTTTTCCAGCCACCCAGTAATTGTTGTTCACTTGGCAATAGGCTTTGCATAAACTGGGCAATGAACAAACTAATTAGAAAGATGTCCTGGCATAACCACAAGCACCAAAACGATGATACAGAATGCAAGAGCAGAGAAGGCGGTGAGGAAATGGCGGCCAATAGTGCGCGGAACTGGACCGCGCCACGCCAAGAGCAACATGTGGAAGAAGTGAATATGAGCAATGCTCCTACCAGCCTCGGCCATGCAGATTGGCACCGGATCGCAGACATTAGTTATCAGTGTCAACTTACCTGAACAGTTCACATATCAAAGACTGAATTGTATTGCTTGTTGCCCTTGTTTGTGACTAATACTTGTAAATCTCCAAAGTTAGGTATGGTCAATTTGTTTTCTAGAAATAAAAAAACTGCTAATGTTATTTGTTTGAATTATTGTATAGTATTCTGAGAATGCTGCATCCCTTAGGCACCCTATTAGCAACACGTGGGCAAGACCCCACAAAAGATGTAATTAACAGTATCAAATGCTCTATGGAAAATGCATCATCAATAGCTTATCACCAGTAATGACACTCTAATCCTGTTTTAGTCAATGTGAGTTATTAAATCTGAGCTTTATATTATACACAAAAAATGTTTTGTTCTAGACTAGACTCCTGTCCAGCAGCTGTTGTCCCTGTTAACTAACCACAAAAGATGTTAAATGTCAATTTTTTTCAGCAGTAGCAAGATGTTTAAATCTGAAATAACAAGATAAATGAAGTAAGTTTTCTTCACACAATTCGAATCCGGCACCTATGACCATTGTTTTCTAGCCATAAATGTACATTAAATATTGATTTCTTTTACCAGCAGGGAGATGTATGGCTGTTTGAACTAGAAATGATGTGACAAACAGTTCAGTGCTGACTGGGAGTGGAACCCTCACACATCAGTGACTAAAGACAAAGAAACACTGACTATAGAAGTCCTTTTTAACTGAAGCTAGGAATTGCATGTTTGAATCTGCATTATGTGATGAAAATTTCTGTGTAACAGAGTCAAAACTAACACCTACTGTTACTGCTGACAACACACAAAGAGGTGTTACAAACCAAAATTATTTACCACCAACAGTTAGGTAACCACATACTAGAGCTTGAAAAGACTCTATGGAAATTTTTATAGCAATTGGGATTCGAATGTAGATGGATGCCTTATGTGGAGATGTTGAGGAGTGTGGAATATTGAGCAAAAAATAAACTGATGGAACTATATCATGACAAAGGGATCAAATCCTGTGAAAAGGGAGTTTGAATCCAAGTCTAACACCAATATTTTCATCTCAAATTCAAATCAAAGACTGAGTAAGTCCGCTGTGACATTACATGGTTACTGGTTCATTTATGAAAATAAAATTACTAGTGAAAGAAAGCTTGCTGGTGACAGAGTTTCAACATGCTGCTATCTCCGCCTCTGTCATGGCTCGATCAAACCTCTATTCAGTCGGAAGTGAAGTGACATATGTATAATGTAAATTTTGAACTATGGTGCATCCCTACATTCATTTGGTGTCACCAGAGGTGATTACGATTTATTTGTGCCCATTAAAACAAGCACCTGCAGTGGGAATCGAACTCAGGCATTAAGCATACCAATCTAACATCAATCCACCAAACTCCACATGAAGCGAGGTCATAATTTTTTCAGGGGTGTGTCACACTTGACAAGAAGTCCTCCTTCCTGGAATGGATTACAGCCTGTTAGATACATTCATTTCCTTGTTCAATGGAATTCACATTCACTAGCTGCCTTGGCTGCTCAACATGCTCATTCAACTTTTTTGTAATCACTGAAATAAAATCACATAACAGTCATCTGCACAAACAGCCAAAAGTGTAGAATGTGGAAGTTTCTACAGGAACTGTTGCCTTCTATATAAAACAAGTCCACAGCAATGAAATCCCACAATCTACAAATGTAAGGCAGGCATCCTTGAAACTGATCAATAAGTATCAAAAAGCCTCCTACAACTAGGGACAGCAAGCCCTTATGCATAATACAGGATGGTAATACGAGGGAGGTTTGAGAAGCTCCCAGAACAGAATAGAAAAAAAGTACTTACATCATTGAAACTTTTTTTATTTTTCGACGTAATCTCTTTGTAGATAAATGCATGATGTTTCAGTGCCTTGATCCCATCTCAAAAATGAGTTTCCTCCAGACCTGCAAAATAGTTGTCAACTCCTGATATCAATTCTTCGTTTGAAGTGAATCTTCATTCTCCAAGAAAAATTTTCAGTTTTGGGAAGAGAAGGAAGTCTGACAGAGCCATATCAGGTGAATAAGGTGGGTGTGGCAACAATTCATTCCTTAGTTTGTGTAATTTTGCCATGGCGCCGGCACATGTTTATGATCCAGCGTCAAGAGCTGCGGCACCTATCTTGCAGATAACTTTTTCATTTCTAATTCTTCAGTTAAAATGTGATATACCCTTTCAGGTGACATCTGACAAGCATGAGCAATTTCACACACTTTCAATCAGTGATCCTCCAGGACCATTTTGTGCACTTTTGTAATGATTTCTGGAGTAGTGACACATACTGGCTGACCTCTGTGCGAATCGTCATCTAAGCTCTCCTGACTAAATTTAAATTCATTTGTCCACTTGGCAACAGTTGAATGTGAAAGAGCAGAGTTCCCCAGTGTATTCATGTAAATCAACATGAACATCGTTTGCTTTCATATCTTTCTTTAGGAAGTTCTTAATCACTGCTCAAATCTCAATTTTTTCCATCTTTGCAAATCACTAAGTGGGAACAACAACAGAGCCACGTCACCGCTACAGCTCTCTTCCAAGAGCACTGATGTGGCACGTGTTTACAGGCAACAGTCCAATGAATATCACACGAACAACTTGTTGTGCTAGCACTGACCTCTCATGGTGATTCCGAGAACTTTTCAAACCACCCTCTTATTATAAAAGAACCAAAAGCATTATGTAAACTTTTTAGTAAACATTTCATATCACCAACAGGAAATCCAACACACATTTTAGAAATGTACTGAGAGATACTGAATCACACCCCTCAAGCAATGAGATTTCAATTTCACGAGGTTAAAGAAAATGATATAAGCAAGATAATCCTAACATTAAAGAGCAAATACTCAGCTGGATGGGACAGTGTGTTGAATGTAATAGTTCAAAAAATGCACAAAAGAAAGAGTTAAACCACTAAAGTACCTCATAAACTGTCATATTAAAGAAAGCACTTATCCAGTGGTTTAAAAATAAGCCTTGTTAAACCAGTGTATAAGAAGAGGAATCGAAAAGAAGTATCAAACTACTTACAACATCACTGATCCCTACCTTTAGTAAGTTTTGAAATGGTTGTCTGTTCTGAGCACTCTGCTTATTTTACAAAGAACAAAATGTTAACAGACACACAGCATGGCTTTAGGAAAGACTGGTGCACTACTACTGCAGTTGCTGAATTTCTCCATTAAGTGTATATCCTCTAGACGAAGGTATGAAGACAGCAGGCATATTCTTAAATCTTTCCGAAGCCTTCAATTCAGCCAACAATGGGTTGCTCATTAAGAAATTGAAAGCTTACAACATGAAGGCCTCATCTATGCAATTACTCATCACTTACTTGACAGATCATGAACAGTGTACTAAACTTTCATGTAAAACGTATGATGAAGTAACAGATTTCATGTCTTGTAGAGATACAGTAGTCCGAGGGGCACCACAGGAATCACTTCTTGGCGAAGACATGACACAACCTTCAGCTCACATCTAGTAACCTATGCTGATGACATCCTCCTCTCATTTTATGAAAAGGAACTGAGATATTACATTAAGCTGCATCTAAAAGTCTAAGGGTGTGACGGAAGTAACCATATGTTTTCTACACCAGGGTCAAAATACCAACATCAGTAAATCCCAACTACTAACTTTTAAAACAACTTGATCTCATGAGGTTGAAATAAACAATATTTGTGGTATTACATCAGCAGAAACTGAAATATTAAATTTCTTGGTCTCCACATGGACAAAAATCTCTAATGGGTAAATCACAGGGTAATAGTGACTAATGTTAGAAAATGGAGCATAACACAAACATTTTATTCTCTTTGGAATTAATATAGAGCTAAAAGCAATGGTGAAAGCTTCAACACTTGCACTGTGCACAAGGTGACTGCTATGAAAGAAATCAGGCCAGAAATAATGTAGGATCAATTAGACACGATTTATTTGGCACAATCAGGAAACCCAACAGGTTTGGATGAAGGACACTGTTACAGTTTACCACCATGATCCCTATAATGAAATGGATAATTTCCAAACATGATAACTTTTAAATTTTCATTTGACACTTTCAATGGGCAATTTTGGATAAAGAAGGAAGTAAATTAGGGATAAATGTCCAATATGTGATGAGATCATAAAAAATGAAGCTTTAGCTCATATTAGGAAGGATGGGGAAGGAAATTGTATTTAGCATGTCACAAGAAATTGTCTTAAAATTGCAGTGAGTTAACAAAATGTAATAATGTGCATCAGGTGGCAGAAAGAGGTTGGAGCAGTCATCCATCACCACCCAGTCTTCTAATCTTGCACCTTCAAATATTTGCACTTTTCCTTCCTGGCTGAACAACATCAAAAACACTTCTTTTGGGAGGGGGTGGGGGACTTTCGAAGTTGGCTTAATGACACAGTAACTCCAAACCAGGTGGTTTCTACAAGTGTGTCATCAAAGAATTGATATAAATGTGGTATCAGTTCTTTCAGACATGTCCAAAAAACAGACACCACATACATACAATTAAGGAAATGACAGCCAGTGATCCCTTCAGTGCAGATGCTCAAGCTCTACAGGAAATGAAGAAATGCCACATGTAATGAGGCTAGTGAGCTGTGATACTACATCAGTAGTGTGTGGTGTAAGTTGAGAATTTGGGTTGACGAAAGGAGTGCTAGGGTAGTACATACAGTTGCAGTGACCACTGTGTCCAGATGGCATTCTGATCAACACATTTGCCTAGTAAGCAGGAGACCCAGGTTCAAATCCTGGTCTTGCACAAATTTTCAACTTGCCCCTCTGCTATAAATCAATGCCCACTGACAGCTAATGTCTTTTCCTTTGTGTATCTTTAATTTCTTTGTGTCTTACAAAATTGCATGATCACTGTCAGGCTGTTTCAGATAAAGTGAGAATGTAATGTTGATGATTAATATTTCTCTCATTTATATGTCTTGTTAAATAAACTAACAGAAAGCCAATATAAATATGCACTATACTAATAAACTAAATCACTACTTGTTATTATGACCTTATGATGAAACCCTGTCTCAATTACTTATAAAGTGTTTGTAACATGAGGATGTCCAAATTACCATCAGTAATACATTATGCTCTTTTGACTTCAAAATGTTCTGTGCAGCCCTGTGTCATACTCTAACACCATAACAGGACTACCACATACATATGAAAAATGTGGCAGTGGGAGCAGACACATAAAGAAACACAATTAATCAATTCTTATTCTCCTTCTGTCATGCATTAGGCCTTGTTCAGCCTGTTTCAGATACATCTGGTCTTTCCATCTTTTTGCCACTAAGTGGCAGCCCCACTGTCCAACTAAATCTGTACAGTCCTCTCAAGTTGATCAAGCGAAATCAGAAATTACTGGCAATCTACAAAAGAGAAGAAGCCAGACAGAAAACCACATAACAAACCAGAGAAAGAAAATGGATAAGAACTTTGGTAAAGAGAAATATGTAAACTTAATAATGGAACAAATCATTCAGTGCTATGATTTTACCAACAAACTGTGTACTCACAAGAAGCTAAAGGTTATGTTGATAGGAGCAGAGGACTGAATTCAATACTAAATTGGTAATTCTGCAATACTGTGTTTCTTACATTATGATCTACTGGTTACTGAATGTAATGAGGAGTCTTACAATGGAAATTTTTTTGTAAAATTTCCCTGATGATTTTTGATCTAGCTACTTGTAGCCCTGTCACAGAAGAAGGGAAAAGCTTGTCTTCTGTGAGATTTGAACCTAGAGCTACCACAGCTTTGGCTGTACTGTCAATGAAATTTCCACAGACATAGCACTGCACTGTGGCATACAGTGCTCCCCCTCACTGTCCTAGTGACGAACAGGACAGATAATTCTCAGTGTAAAAGATGAAACTAGTTGTTTCTCCATGAAATAACTTTCCTGGAGTGAAAATATACAGCTGATAAATATAAATTTGGCAGGACAACATTCTCTCACACCAGGAAGTAACTCGACTATCACAGGGTTGCCAGATGTACTCCACAACACTGCCTAGACCAAATCACCCTCGCAGCAGGAACAATACCTACTCCACAACACTGCCTAGACCAAATCACCCTCGCAGCAGGAACAATACCCGTCCACAGACAATGTATTTGAGTGTGCTAGCAACCCAGGAGTAAATTTTGCACATCTAAGATGCAGTGGAAACAACTGCTAAATTGACTGATGCTTGACGTAAGACAGGAATAAGCAAATGTATGTAAGCCAACTGGAAAATTGTAAATTAAGAGCTGTGGTTAAACTGGATAGCCCTCTTTATCATAGTTGTCTTTATTTTAGTTTTGTTTTAGTCTCTGTATTATCAGAATATTACTGAAGAGGAAATGTTACAACAGACTGCTACATTAAGTGTGAATAAGAAAACAAATTTGTGCCAATTCTGATGAAGCACTCAATGAAATGTTTCAAATGGCTCTGAGCACTATGGGACTTAACATCTGAGGTCATCAGTCCCCTAGAACTCAGAACTACTTAAACCTAACTAACCTAAGGCCATCACACACATCCATGCCCAAGGCAGGATTCAAACCTGTGACCATAGCAGTTGTGCGGTTCCAGACTGAAGCACCTAGAACCGCTCGGCCACACTGGCCGGCGCACTAAATGACAACTTAACCATAAAAAGCAGTTGCATTGTGTGGTGTGTGCACACACCATACACAACAGCATCTGGGGATATGAAGCAAAGGTATATATGGACAGAAGACGCTGGAATGAGGGGAGACTATCCAGTTGCCATTGCTGTATTGTGTCTAAGGTATCAAGGTTCATTAAAATCGGTAGTCAGTCAGATTTTAACTCAAAACTTGCTTAACAGTGTGTGAAGAGCATCAATACTCCTCTATTCCACACACAACAGTCTCATCTTAAAGTAATTAATACTGAACATGTCTTTTTTGCTACATTACTTGGTAGCTAATAATAAATCTACTTATTGTTAACAATTTGTTTACATGTTGTGGGTATAGGCCATCATCAAATAATCACACAAGAGGACTTCATAAATAGTTTTTTAATCTGTTTTGGCAGTAGCCAAACCAACGTATGGAAATAATGTGGCATGATACCTTATATCTGATCCAATGACAGGCTGTGACCAAAACATGTAAATAAATAAATTTCTAGTGTAAGTCGACTGTTGTTATAAGTAACCAAATAAAGAGGATTTTTGTACTATCCTAAATTTAGGTTTGTCATGATTTCCTTTCATTATAAAGCTGTGTTCTGAGATTCTTTCATAACAATGTCCTTCATCAAAACCCAATGGGTTTCCTCAATATGGTGAAGAAATTGTGTCTAGTCAATTCTACATGAAGTGAGAAAATTATTCTCTGACCTGATTTCTTCGACAGGGCTCACACTATACACAGCACAGGTGTTGGAGCTTCCACCACTGCTTGCAGCCCTATATTGAATCCAAAGAGAACAAACTGTCTCCCTTCCATGATCCAGTTTCAGACCTTAATCACTATTACCTTTAACCTTGAGAAATGTAATGTTAAAGAACCTTAAATAACAAATGATGATTGATAAACAAACTTACAACAATTTGCATACCAACATGCTAAACAAACTTGCCATGTACTTATGTTATCAAACCTACTTTTTTCAGGTAAATTTTGCTTATGATGTTCGATTACATACTTAGTATTTCTCATACATTGTTGTTGCTGCATGGTATACATTCAGCTTATTGAAGGTACTTCGTGCCGAAAATCAAACCACAATATCAAATAACCTTATGCTCATCAATACAAGTTCAAAAATATTTGCTGTAGATCACAGGCTCAAGGGGAGATGTCTTACAATCACCTGGCTGAAACCGCCTGTCATCAGATTGTCGTATACTGGTTGAGAACATATTATTTTGTTCAGGACAGGCAACCAATGGCTGTTCCATGGAAATAGTTTTACAAGACTTTTTTATTACTGGCACATTATAAAATATTATCTTTTACTTCACAACAGACTGGTACTGTTAGCAGACAGATTACTTGTAGTTTAAAAAGATTATTGAATATATCCGTTCACTAACTCTTAAGTTTTCTTTTGCAGTGCATGACATTTACCATGAACATAGTGCAGAAAAGTAACTCGAATGGGAGGCAATGCTACCTGTAGAGACTGCCATATTCTACAGTTTTGCCAGTTTGTGCAGATGCCCGCTATGTGATTTTATTTCATTGATTATAAAATAAAATGAAATATTGTGTACCCAAGGCTGCTCATGAATTTCCAGTTGCTTGAACAAGAAAATGAATGTATCTAACAGGCTCTAATCCATTCCAGGAAGTCAGAATTCTCATTCAATGTGGCAAACAACTGTTATGACTACGTCATGCCACAGGTGGAGTCAGGTGATCTAATGAAATGATATAAGTTGGTGTAAGGTCTGGGTTCAACTCTCACTTCAGTTATCCATTTTTAATCTGCACAAAATGAAGAAAGTATGATTACACCTTGGTTTCAAATTCACATTAAACACAAAGCCTCTTTGCTACTGACTAGATATTAAGTTAGGCTACAAACAAGGCTGAAGCTGAAGTCGCATCATGTACAAACTCTCATCAGTAAGCCTTCTTCCACTAGTAATTTTATTTTTGACACTAAACCAATTTCTATGTAATGTCACAAGGTAATTATCCCATCTTTTATTTATATTTGAGATTGTTATAACCTTTAATCACTAATAAATTGCGTGGATATACAAACGTAGAAACAATAGCTGGTTACATGCTACCAATTCCGTATCGGTCATTCGACTGCCGTGCCGTGACATGCGGCCGGCGCCGTTCGTAGCTAGGTGGCGCTCCCGCGGTCAGCCGAGTTGCGGAGCGCCTCTATCGCCATTTGCACGTACTGACGTGGTGGCACTGTTAAATGTCGTGGCACTGTCACAACACTTTTCCCCCCTTGAAAAAAAAAAAAAAAAGAAAAAAACACTCACTTCCTGGGAGACACGGACAGCGCGGAGACATCCATGGCCTCTTGGGAGGCCCTGAGAAGATCCCGCGGAGAAACACGAGAGTACAGTCGAAAATGTCCAGGACGGAAGCCCGTGCGTGGAATGTGCCTCCTGGACGAGATGATGGGTGAAAACTCCGGAGCAGCATCCATAGGGGTCGTGGACCTGGGGGTGTGCTCCAGCGAGATGGGTCCCAGAGAAGGCGGCGTCGCAACTGGGGCCGGTTCTGGCGTACTCGGAAGGGGAGATCGGCAGCAGCGACAGGACTGGCTTCTCGGGCTGGTGGAGGCGAAGGAAGGGGCGGTGGCACCGGCGTGGCCACCACTCGTGGGCGCATCTGGTCGTAATGGCGAACAACCATGCCGTTGTCCGTACGTATTTCACAAAGCCGGCGGTCGCGAAGAGCCTTGACCACCCCTGGAATCCATTTAGGGCGAGATCCATACCCTCGTGCCCATACGTCGGCGCCCACCGAGTATTTTCCCGCATGTGGGGACACAGTACAAGGCCTGACAGGGTGAAGCAGGTGCAGTAGAGTGCGCGGTTGGCGGCAATGCAAGAGTTCAGCAGGGCTGCGATCACCCAGAGGCGTGAAGCGATAAGAACTCAGAAAATGCAACAGAGCGTCATCTGTGGAAAAATCACTAAGGAATTTTTTCATCTGGCTTTTGAAAGTGTGGACAAGGCGCTCGACCTCCCCATTCGATTGCGGATGGAAGGGCGGTGCTGTAACATGATGAATCCCGTGTCCAGTACAAAAATCACGGAAGGCCTGCGAAGAGAACTGAGGGCCATTGTCCGTGACGATTGTGGATGGAAGACCTTCTAGCGCAAAGATTTTGGACAAAGCCAGCGTCGTCACCGCAGTGGTGGGCGACGGACATCGAACAACAAATGGAAACTTCGAGAAGGCGTCAATCAACAGCAGCCAATAAGTGCCGAGGAAGGGGCTGGCAAAGTCAGCGTGCACCCGTTCCCATGGCCGCGCCGGGTCAGGCCACGGAGAGGGCATTGTATTGGGTGCGGCCAGTTGTTGAGCACACTGAACACACGCAGCAACCATGTGGGCGATGTCCGAATCAATACCGGGCCAATAAACGTGCCTGCGGGCCAGGGACTTAGTCCGAGAAATCCCCCAATGGCCTTCATGCAACAGTTTGAGAACATCTTTGCGAAGAGAGGCTGGCACCACGACCCGTGGAGATGCGCCATCCGTGGCCAGAAGAACAGCACCATCACGAACAGACAGACGAAGGCGCAAGGCATGGTAGTTGCGAAGGGGATCCGTTGCCGGCCCTTGGTCCTGTCCGGCCAACCCCGTTGAATAAAACCGATCACCTGACGCAGGACCAGGTCCCGCGCAGTAGCCGACGTGACCTGCGAACCTGTAAGCGGAAAACCCTCGACCGCACGACATTCTGCCTCATCAATGTGGAAACAGAGTAGTCCATCTCGATCGAAAACCGGGTCGGGGCCCATCGGCAAATGCAACAACGCGTCAGCGTTGGCGTGCTGGGCCGTGGGGCGATAGTGAATCTCATAGTGAAAACGAGACAAGTATAAGGTCCAATGTTGCAGGCGGTGAGCTGCCTTATCTGGAAGCGACGCCGATGGGCTGAACAGAGAGACCAGCGGCTTGTGGTCGGTGATGAGGTGAAACTTAGAACCATACAAAAAAACGCTGAACTTTTTTAGAGCATAAATGATAGCGAGCGCCTCCTTTTCGATTTGAGAATAACGCCGTTGCGCATCGTTGAGGGTCTTGGAAGCATAGGCGATGGGTTGTTCCGACCCATCCTCATACCGATGGGCGAGAACAGCCCCTAGGCCATACTGGGACGTGTCAGTCGCCAGAACCAAGTGCTGACCCGGACGGAATGTGGCAAGACAAGGTGCCAACTGCAAATGAGCCTTCAGGCGGACAAAAGCCTGCTCACACTCGTCGAACCAACAGAAAGGAACGTTTTTGCGTAACAGCTGATGCAGAGGATGAGCTACCGCTACCGCAGATGGAATGAATTTGTGATAATAAGCAATCTTGCCTAGAAACGCCTGAAGTTCTTTTACCGTAGACGGCCGGGGTAGAGCGGTAATGGCCACAACATGCTGACGTAGAGGACGTATACCCTCACGGGCAAGTGGAAACCAAGATACACAATGGAGGGTTGGAAGAACTGTGACTTGTCCAGATTGCACTTCAGCCCAGCCGAATGCAGAACCTGAAACAGTGAACGCAAATTGCGAAGGTGCTCCTCAGTGGAGGTCCCCGAGACAACAATGTCATCCAGATAGTTTATGCAGCCGGGAACGGAAGCCGTGAGCTGTTCCAAAAACCGCTGAAAAATGGCCAGCGCGCTAGCGATGCCAAACGGTAACTGCTGGTACTGATACAACCCACAAGGAGTGTTGATGACGAGAAATGCCTTGGAAGACGCATCCAACGGCAACTGATGGTACGCCTCTGATAAGTCAAGTTTGGAAAAGAACTGGCCCCCAGCGAGCTTGGTAAATAACTCCTCAGGATGGGGAAGAGGATAAGTGTCAATGAGGCTCTGAGCGTTGACAGTGGCTTTAAAATCACCACACAATCGCAGACTCCCGTTTGGTTTAGAAACCACCATGATTAGCGATGCCCATTCGCTGGAGGTAACAGGAAGGACAATCCCTGAAGCTATTAACCTGTCTATCTCAGCCTTGACAGGTGCACGAAACGCCACCGGAATAGGACGTGCCCAGAAAAACTTAGGGCGAGCTGCAGGTTTAAGAGTAATGTGGGCTTCAAAATCCTTGGCACGACCCAGACCAGCAGAGAACACGGACAAGAATTCAGAACACAATCCATCCAGCTGTTGATACGGAATATCCTCATATATGAGGTGCACATCATCATCAATGGAGAGCCCGAACAACTGGAAAGCATCATAACCGTACAGGTTTTCAGTGCCCGCATGATGCACTACATAAAACGTGAGGGGCCTAACAACAGACTTGTAGGCAGTGGAAGCATCAAACTGGCCAACGATAGGAATTTTCTGTTTATTATAAGTTCTCAGATTTCGCGTAACTGGAGACAAGTGAGGGGAGCCCAACTCCAAATACGTGCGACAATTAATGAGAGTTACTGCAGAGCCAGTGTCCACTTGCATGCGAATGTCTTTACCCAGAACATGAACAGTAACGAACAACTTATTTGTTTGAGAAAGCACACAGTTAACATCCATGTCCGATGCCTCGTCCTCGTCAACAGGAACTTTAGGGGACTGACACACAGAAGCAATGTGGCCTGTTTTCCTACATGAATTACACGTGGCCCAACGTTTTGGACACGCGGCCCTGTCATGCTGTACGAAACAACGTGGACAGAAGGAAGTGCGGAACGAACCTGCTTCTGTGGTTGCTGTTTTCGCTGCGAGCGTGGCGGCCCAATGCAACGTTGTTGACGCGAGTGAACCGCCGCCACATCGTCGGTGCCCTGGGAAACAGGCAAATTGTCCGTGTTGAAAGTGTTCTGTATAGCGCCTACATCACACCACGCGTCTATTTGCGCACCAGCAGTGTGAGACACTTCAAAAGATTGAGCGATGCTTAGAACTTCCGACAACAACGGGTTTGGCAGTTGTAAGGCACGTTGCCGAACTTCTTTATCAGGAGCAAGCCGTAGAATAGCATCCCTAACCATTGAATCAGCATAAGACTCATGATGAGTGTCTGTGACAAGCTGACATTTCCTACTCAGACTGTGTAGTTCCGCCGCCCAAGCCCGGTAAGATTGATGGGGCTGTTTACAACACCGGTAGAACGCCACGCGGGCGGCAATGACGTGGGTGTTTTTTCGGTAATAGTTAGACAATAAGTCACACATTTCTTGGATGGACAGAGAGGTAGGTTCCTGCAGCGGGGCTAACTGAGATAGCAGCTGATAGATCCATGGGGAAATCCAAGATAGAAATAACGACTTACACATAGGAGCGTCGACAACACCAAAAGCCAAGAAGTGTTGCCGCAAACACTTCTCATAATCCTCCCAGTCTACAGCGGCCACGTCGTAAGGAGGGTCGGAGGTGGAGAAGAGGAAGACAGACGATGAGTAAGCGACGTCGACAACGCCTGAATAGCAGCTGTCAGCTGTGTTTGTTGTTCAATGAGCGCTTGCATAAGCTGTTCCGTGTCTGCCCCGACACGAACACACAAATCCACAACGCAGGAACAAAAATATCCGACCTCGTCGCCAAAAAGTGTTATAACCTTTAATCACTAATAAATTGCGTGGATATACAAACGTAGAAACAATAGCTGGTTACATGCTACCAATTCCGTATTGGTCATTCGACTGCCGTGCCGTGACATGCGGCCGGCGCCGTTCATAACTAGGTGACACTTCTGCGCTCAGTCGAGTTGCGGAGCGCCTCTATCGCCGTTTGCGCGTACTGACGTGGCGGCACTATTAAATGTCGTGGCACTGCCACAACAGAGATGTTGAAAATATTATTGGTGCTGGACTGGGATTTGAATCCTAGTCAGTACAATTTTCACCATGACCTTGCAAGCTCTAGCATGTGCTTACCTAAATGACAGTGGAAAATAAATTTCATTTTTAGCTTCTCTTCATGCATCATCATTACAACAGGTATTGGTTTTGACCCCCCAGTCAGACACAAGAATTTGATCACATCATTTAAGTTCAAACATGTTACTCCTAGCTATGGGTGAAAAAGAATTTGATAGTTAATGTCTCTGGGTGTAGTCAATGATTTATAGGAATTCCATTTCCAGTCAGCATTTAATTGTGTTACATCATTTGTATTGGGTTATTGCATTAAGCCTGTAGCATTTTTCTATAAGTTTAATGAAGACATAACAGAGACTCTAGTCATCAATAATATATTCTCCTCCACTATTTACTAACAGTCTGCCAACACTGGGGTAACTTTTCAATTCTGCAACAGTAGAAATTATATGGTTTTGAAGCAGAGAACTAATCGAGCCTTGTTTGGAGAGCATTTTCATCCAGAAAGGAAGTTCCTGGAAGTTGTTTGATAAACAGCGAAAAAGTTTAAAATTTGTGGGCGCAAGATTAGGTGACTGAGATGGGTGCAAAATGGCTTCCCAACCCAACTCCTGTACAGTGTTTTTTGTCAATCTAGCAGAATGTGGGTGGGTGCTATAATGGAATAGCAGCACTTCAAAAGTCTTCCTGATTGTTGTTCTTGGATTGCTTCTGCAAGATGTCTCAATTGTTTACAATTAATGTTAGCAGTGAAGTGATTTTTAGTACACCACACCACTGCTGTTCCACCAGATGCATAACATTATCTGTTGTGGAAGCTCGTAGGTCTTTGCACATGGAGTTGCTGCTTTGTTTGAGTTCAATCATTTCTTTCTTTTACTTATGTCAGCATGAATACACTATTTCTCATCACCAGTAATAATAGAGGATGGAATGGTTGGTATTTTCCAGGAGCGAATTGATGATGAGCAAACACAGATGGATACGCAGCCACCTGCTGGTCTTTGTGATTTTGGCTTAGAGCATGCAGCCCCCAACATCCAATTTTTGAACCTTCCCCTATGCATGCAAATGTCGCACGATGGTGCAATGATCACAGTTCATCACATTTGCCAGTTCTTGAGTACACTGACATGAATCACTGTATAATAATACTTTTAAACAATCTTCATCAATCCCCAAAAAGTCTTTCTGAATGTGGAGAGTCACTAATGTCAAAACGAATGAACCTCCTTAAAATGAGAATATAATTTTCTTGCATGCTCTGGCCAATAGTATTATCCTCATACATGGCGCAAATGTTTCTGTCTGCCACCACTGCAAGTCACCTCACTACTGAACGCAAACAGAAGAATATGTCATAAATGCTCCAGTTTCTTCACTTGGCACTCCATTTTGTAGTGTCCACAGCTCCACTCACTATCTCCAAATGGTAAGATGATAATATGTAAACTCAAACAGCAACAGTGAACTACACTAAAAAATAACAATCGATAAAGAACCCCATGGCAACTGGAATACTAACATGCAAAACAAAACCACTACCTACTTATGCATAGACTTCATAGTTCAATTAGGCACACATCACACTACCAGTGAAAGAAATAAATATATAACATCCATTCATAGCTAGAAAACAATAGTAATAAGTTCTGGGTTCGAATCCTTTGAAATAAAGTTATTCATTTGTCTTGTCATTTCAGATTTTAACATCTTGGTGCTGCTGAAAAAATTACATATTTAACAGCTGATTGTGCTCAGTTAACAATCAGATAAGGTGCTGGATTCAAATCTGCATCCAACCCAATTTTACGTACCATCATTTTAAATTTGTTAATGAAACAATATTTAACATCTTTTATGGTTAGTTAAACAGGGAAAATAATTGCTGGATGAGAGTAGTGGTCCAGTACAAAAATTTCTGTCGTGTAATATCAAATTCAGATTTAATTCCTGATACTGTCTAGAAGTTAGGTATATCACATCTATTTGTCCTTATTTAGTAATGACGATCAATGGCAGTCTTGGTCAGGCATGAAAGGTATGCTTAGTTAGCATTGCCTATAGGTGCTGCATTTGAATAGATATCCAGAACAAAACATTTCCTCATATCATTATAAGTTCAATCATGCGTACAACTAGCTGCTCATGAAAAACTAAGATTTTTAATGACACTGTGTGTTAGACAACAAAGGTAATAGGTGACTTTCAAAATGCACACAGACCCATGTGGCAACGTGATTGCTATACAAGTGATCACTGTTGATAGTGAGACTCCCATAGAGTGCTTGACACTGTTTACTACAACTTTATACCTAGTTAGTTCTGTACTCAGTATATGGAAAACTTATTGTCCAGTGAACGACCATCACTGGATAGTTTGAAAACCTTTTAGGGATTAAGAATATTTCTAATTATCATATAATTTTTGGAGTCCGGATATTCTTACGAAATCTCTTATTAGCAAAAACATTTGAGGTAGAAGTATGGAATAATTTACATGGCATAGTTAGTGGTATTAGTTATCATGTGCTAGCAAAAGTTTGAACATTTTATAAATGGCATTACTGTAATAAATTTGAGTCTACAAGTGTTAAGGACTGTCGTCTCTAACAATGAGTTTCCTGAAATTTGCAGTATTGCAATATTAATTTACATGTGGACTGGGGTACCGGTAATGTAGGAGTAGGTTTAATAATGAATAAAGAAAAACAGGAGTGTGGGTAAGCTACTCCGAACAGCATAGTGAATGCATTATTGTAGCGAAAATAGACACAAAGCCCATGCCTACCACAGTAGTACAAGTATATATGCCAACTAGTTCTGTAAGTGACGAAGAGATTGAAGAAACGTATGACGAGATAAAAGAAATTATTCAGATAGTGAAGGGTGATGAAAATTTAATAGTCATGGGTGACTGAAATTCGATAGTAGGAAAAGGAAGAGAAGGAAAAATAGTAGGTGAATATGGAATGCGGGATAAGGAATGAAAGAGGAAGCAGCCTGGTAGAATTTTTTACAGCGCATAACTTAATCATAGCTAACACTTGGTTTGACAATCATGAAAGAAGGTTGTATACATGGAAGAGGCCTGGAGACACTGGAAGGTTTCAGACAGATCATAAAACGGTAAGACAGAGATTTAGAAACCAGCTTTTAAATTGTAAGACATTTCCAGGGGCAGATGTGGACTCCGACCACAACCTATTGGTTATGAACTGTAGATTAAAACTGCAAAAAGGCAAAGATTTAAGAAGATGGGACCTTGATAAACTGAAAGAACCACAGGTTGTAGAGAGTTTTAGAGAGAGCATTAGGGAACAATTCACAAGGATGGGGGAAAGAAATACAGTAGAAGAAGAATGGGTTGCTTTGAGAAATCCTTGGGTATGAGAAGAAAGGAATTTAACTGATGAAAGGAGAAAATATAAAAATGCAGTAAATGAAGCATGCAAGATGGAATACAAACATGTCAAAAATGAGATTGACAGGAAGTGCAAACTGGCTAAGCAGGGATGGCTAGAGGACCACTGTAAGGATGTAGAGACATATATCACTAGGGGTAAGATAGATTCTGCCTACAGGAAAATTAAATAGACCTTTGGAGAAAAGAGATCTGTTTGACATGGGCACACAGGCGTTAGCTGGGATAGATACTGGGGAAAACATCAGACAATGCCTGAAGGTCAATACTTTGAATACATGGAAGTTGTGGGGGGTACAGCCAGGCACCATTTCTCTAATAAAAGCCATTTTTTTAACCTTTAAAATTTTACAACTTTATTAACTTGATTTTAAAATAGTAAGGGAACATTTTTTATCTTGAACAACAAGATCCTCAATATAGTTTGTTAATGAAAGTTCCTGAAGTACTATTTTAACAGATCAAAGAACAGCTCTCAGAATCAATGCACAATGCTTAAAACTCAAAATCCATTTTTAAGCAAAGGAAAAAAATACAAATTGCATAATGCATGGTTAAATAAAAGATTCTTATGCCACATGGCAATACCAAAATTTTGATAGATAATACCTGTGATCTCTAAAGGCAATAAAATATTGATAATAAAATTTTTAATTAAAACAACTTAACTGCAATAAAATCTGATTACTATCAACGTACACTCAAACCCTGTAGCCTCTACATTGCACACCATATCACAAAATATTTTCCTTTCTTTTAAACACTTTACACCATCAACTTCCCTACACGTGATGCATACTACATCCAACGAACTATGACAATTAAGCATATATGTTATAATTAACCAGGTATGTAATCTTTTCCTTTCAAAATAAGTCAAAAAAACACACAAATCAACTCTTAATCTCAGTGATTACATCTGTTAAAAAAATATATACAATACATATATTTTAATTTCGTCATGGTCATGTGCAGTTGTGCACCGTGCGCTCCTTCAGGATCACATGTGGCATGGGAAAGATTTTCTACGATGCACAAAATGTTAACAGGGCACAACCAACTTACACAAATCGCATACTGGGATTATACATCGATATGGATGCGGCTCACAAATCTTAAAACGGGCGAGGGAGTACATGCAGTACTACTGAACACTTCGACTATACCGCACCGCACCCAACAGCAATGGGGAGATGGACAAGAGACAAATCAACAACTGTGGCAAGGCAACCCCAACAAAGGCAGTAAGAAAATATTTGGGGCTTTAAACTCTTGGGAGGGCCACACCAAACGAACAGAATGACGTCCCAAGCTGAATTATGAAAATACTATTGGCGCTTTCACCACGACAAGTACAACTGTAAAATACCGTAAGAAGCGAACTGCAATTAACATGATTTGGAAGTGTCCGACCGAAAAGCTCCACAGTCAATCTTTCTCTTACTACATACACATAACAGTACCTCCAAAGTTCGCTCTTGGACACTACCAGAGTGCCAATTACTCGTTATAACTATAGATAACAGAGTTTAACATGCTGGGGCCAACTTAGGTTTCTTAATAAGACAAGCAATGATTCAGTCCTTAACTTGGTTCCACCTTTGATCCAAAACAGTCACTTACTTTAAAGCAGCTAAATAGATGACAATACCGATGTCAACGCTCTCCTCCCAAGCAGCTCTCTAACTGGAGATTGCAGCACCAACGCAAAGCTTACACCACTCACAAGTCTGATATACATGCCACCAACATGCACTTTTTTAGAGTACTTATGTTCACATCATACACCAAACTTGCCGTAATTCTTCATTAGAATCTAAGGCCAGAACCAAGAAATCACTTTTCAGCCCTTGAATGACCACACGATGTTCGCCATCGGGTCAACACCGGCCCTCCACACTACGATCTTCGAGCCCATGGTGTTCCGTGCCCAACCGACTGCTTCTGTGGGGCCCACCAATCAAGTGGCCCTGCTCTCCAATACCAATGTCACTCCTCACGCACAGTCAAGAGCTAACTCACAGCAAGCCCCTTCCTCCTCCTTCTGTCCACCTCGCAGCATGTGGAAGCCAACTTGCCAAAGATATGCCACGACTAGAGACTCCAATCTGATCTTGATAATAACATTGTGGTGAGTACTGAGAAGACGGGTGGTTTCAAAAACAAAAAATTAAATAGCGAGCTGTACCACTTGTATGAATATCAAGAGCTCAGATGGAAAACCAGTTCTAATCAAAGAAGGGAAAGCAGAAAGGTTGAAGAAGTATATACAGGGTCTATACAAGGCCGACATTCTTGAGGGCAATATTATGGAGATGGAAGAGGACATAGATGAAGATGAAATGGGAGATATGATACTGTGTGAAGAGTCTGACAAAGCACTGAAAGACCTTAGTCAAAACAAGGCCCTCAGGGTAGACAACATTCCATTAAAACTACCGATAGCCTTGGGAGAGCCAGCCATGACAAGACTATACCATCTGATGAGGAAGATGTATGAGACAGGTGAAATACCTTCAGACTTCAAGAAGAATATAATTATTCCAATCTCAAAGAAAGCAGGTGTTGACAGGTGTGAAAATTACCAAACTACCACTTTAATAAGTCACGGCTGCAAAATACTAACATTAATTCTTTACAGATGAAGGCAGGGAAGATAAATTTGCATTCCATAGAAATGTTGGAACATGTGAGGCAATACTGACCCAATGACTTATCTTAGAAGACAGTTTAAGGAAAGGCAATCCTACGTTTCTAGCATTTGTAGACTAAGAAAAAGCTTTTGACAATGTTGACTGGAATGCTCTTTTTCAAATTCTGCAGGTGACAAGGGTCAAATACAGGTAATGAAAGGCTATTTACAATTTGTACAGAAAACAGATTGCAATTATAAGAAAAGAGGGGCATGAAAGGGAAGCAGTGGCACTGGGAAGGGGATGAGCCAGGCTTGTAGCCTATTCCTGATGTTATTCAATCTATATATTGAGCAAGCAGTAAAGGAAACAAAAGAAAAATTTGGAATAGGGATTAAAATCCATGGTGAAGAAATAAAAACCTTGAGGTTTGCCAAAGACATTGTAATTCTGTCATAAACAGCAAAGGACCTGGAAGAGCAGTTGAATGGAATGGCAGTGCCTTGAAAGGAGGATATAAGGTGAACATCAACAAAAGCAAAATGAGGATAATGGAATGTAGTTGAATTAAATCAGATGATGCTGAGGGAATTAGGTTAGTAGTAGATGAGTTTCACTATTTGGGAAGTATTTATTTATTTATTTATTTATTGAGTCCTTTGATCATATGTAGTACAGTGTACAGGATGATATTGGACTTATTACTAAGTGCAAAATGATACATATTTAAATAATCATTTTTCAACATGCTACCAATTTCAATAGTTGTAGTTCTTACAATGATACAATGTTAAAAATTACATAAGCTTTAGTTCTTAACAGTTATTCTGGTTCAAGTATTACTTTACTGAGTAGAAACAGTGGTACTGTAGATATTCTCTGACAGATCTTTCAAAAGCACTAATATTTTGTAAGCATTTTATACTATTTGATAGTCTATTATAGAGTTTAATACCCAGATAGCATGTACCTTTCTGATACAAACTGGTATTGGCTGGGGGTACATGCAAGTTATATTTTATTCGAGTATTATAATCATGTATATCTTTGTTTTTTAAAGTATTATCATCATTTCCAATCATATACTATTTTACATACATTAGTGTGTCAACAATAAACATACACGGTAGAGGCAGTATATTCAGTGCTTTAAATATTGGTTTGCAGGACTGTCGAGCACCACTCCCTGTCATAATCCTAATGGCTCTTTTTTGTATTCTGAAAGTCCCTTGAGCTGCTTGGGAATTTCCCCAGAATATGAGTCCATACTTGAGATGGGCATTGAAGTACGCATAATAGGCACACAATATTGCCTGTTCATTTATGCATTGTTTGAGAACCCTAAGAAAATAACAGCCCGTACTCAGCTTGGCATTAATTTGTTCTATGTGTTCGTCCCATTTTAAGTCTCTTTGCATCCAGATGCCGAGAAATTTTGTAGCCTCATCATTTGCAATAGGGTGTTGATTGATTTTTATTTCTGGATATATCAATGTGGTGTTTTGGTGGTTATGGAAATTTAAGGCTACTGTTTTGTTGTAGTTTATTATCAACTGATTTTCTGCTGTCCAGTTACTTAGATGTTTTGTAACTGTGTTTACTTCTTCTTGTATATCTTCATTTTTTGCTACTTTTACCAGTATTGTTGTGTCGTCAGCAAACAGTATTACTTTGTGGGAATCAATATGTATATCCAAATCATTGATATATAACAAGAAAAGTAGGGGTCCCATTACCGACCCTTGTGGTACCCCGTAAGTGATTGGGCTTTCTGATGATACATATTCTGTGATTATTCGTGCTTTATCATCTATATGTCTGATGGATACTTTTTGTTTACCTTCGCTGAGAAATAAACGAATCCAATCATTTTCCAACCCCCTAATTCCATAGTGCTCTAGCTTCTTCAATAGGGTTTTGTGGTTTACCATATCAAAGTCTTTGGTTAGGTCCAAAAATATACCTGTTATTTGTTGTTTTTCATCTATTGTTTTTAATACAGTAGATATGCATTCATAGATTGCTGTCTCCGTTGATTTCTTGCTTCTAAAGCCATGTTGAGTATTAGATGGCACACTATTTTTGTTTATAAACTTTAACAACTTACTACACATAATTTTTTCTATTACTTTTGAGAAACAGGATGTTAATGTAATGGGACAATAGTTTATTACTTCATCTTTGTCACCAGCTTTGAAAATAGGGATGACTTTTGATGTTTTTAGTTGATCTGGAAAGATGCCTGACTCTAGGGAACAGTTGCATTAGTGAGTAAGGGGGTCAATTATATTTTGTATACAGAGTTTTAGGATTCTGTTCGGTATACCATCAATTCCTGCTGAGTATGCTGTCTTTAGTTCTCTGACAGCCCTCAATGTCTCCTCCCTGCTTACTTGGTCCATAAACATTGAAAATTTATTACTGTTGCACTTGTTCACCACTTGATGCTGAGTTGAACTAAAATTAGTTTTTATTAAATTTTCAGCTATCCCAGTGAAGTATTTGTTGAATATGTTTGCTGTTTCTGTAGGCTGTAAAATCTTTTTATTGTTGTGTATCAAGACAATGTTCTCCTCAGTTCTCTTATTTTTGCCAGTTTCTTTTTTAATGATGTCCCACATAGCTTTCACTTTATTTGTAGAATTATTTATGTAGTAATCATTGTATATTCTTTTTGCCTGTTTAATGACCTTTTGTAAGATTTTAGTGTATGTTTTGTAGTGAGTATGCATTTCCTCAGTGGCATTATTTTCTTTGCACATTATGTGGAGCTCCCTTTTTTTCTGGCAAGAAGTTCTGATTCCCTTAGTAATCCAACCCTTTCCTCTTGTCTTCTCTCTTATATTTACCATTTTTTGAGGGAAGGCTGTATCAAAATGCTTTACCATTTTTTCTAGAAAAATATTGAATTTCGAATTCAGATTTTGCTTTTCATAGACATCAGACCAGTCTTCAGTATGCAATAGTGAGTTAAAGTGGTCAATGCTTTGCTGCCTGTAGATCCTTCTCTTGACCTTTAGTAAGTTATTCTTAACCGGTCTTCCTTCCTTTGTGGTGGTAAGTATTTGAGCTTTGTGGTCACTGTATCCTGTGTTAAACACTTTTACTGACCACTCCAATTTCTCTTTATCAATCAGGATTTGATCTAAACCTGTCTGACTGGTTGGTGTTATTCTCGTTGCAACTTTAACTGTGGCTGTAAGGTTATGTGTTTTAATGAGATTGCCAAGGGCGGTTTTCTGTTTACATTTACTAAGAAAATCTATGTTAAAGTCACCACATACTACAACATCACACCTTGTTTTATGCAGCTTATTTAAGAAAATTTCTATTTTTTTCTAAAAATACCTCAAACTTTCCTGTTGGAGAGCGGTACACTGTAGCTATTATCAAACCTAATTTCGTAATTTTTATCACTGTCATCTCAAAGTCTTTTTCACAACTTAGGGAGGTGGCATTATCTATTTTAGTAAACTCTATATTATCTTTTACATATATGGCTACACCTCTATAGTGACCACTAGGTCTACAATAGTACTCAGCCAGAGTGAAATTGTGTAGGCAGACAGATTTAATTAAGTTCTCGTCAAGCCAGTGTTCTGAAAGACACATTACAGATATATCCTCTAGTTCATGCATTAATAAAATATTTAGTTCTTCTGCTTTATTGCTTAGGGACTGAACATTTTGGTGAAAGATCTTTATTACAGAATTTGTGAGAAATCTACAGTACCACATACCTTCAGTTTAAATGTTTCTTGTTTGTGCAATTTGTAGCTACTGCTTTTGGCAGTAAAAAATCATTCAGATGAGGAGGCTGCCTGATGTTTCTTCTAGTTGGGCGAGATGAGGCTTCCCTAGTGATCCATTCACCCAAGGTACTCTGACCTGCAATCTTTTTGTGCTTCTTGTCACTCTTGTTTACAAAACGGCAGATTTCTTCAGCCAAGAACTGTTTACCATAGTAATTCAAATGTAGGCCGTTACTGGTATGCATGTCTCTGTTTAATGTACTGACATCTATTAGATTCACATAAGGATATTTTCTGCAGGGTTCATTTATCTCAATGTTCACTCTTTCTATCAGTTTGTTTACACATGACCAGGGCGGTAAGTCATACCTATGGGGTTGATTTACCACAGTTACGTTTGTTTTGTTTAATTTGGGCAGCACACTGTCGAGAACTGTGATGAGTATTTTACCTTTATCTCTGCCAATGTCGTTTGCGCCTGCACAAGTAGAGAGGATATAGAATGCAGACTGGCAATGGCATGGAAAACGTTTCTGAAGAAGAGAAATTTGTTAACATCAAGCATAGATTTAAGTGTCAAGAAGTCTTTCCTAAAAGTATTTGTGTGGAGTGTAGCCATGTATGGAAGTGAAACATGGATGATAAATAGTTTAGAGAAAAAGAGAATAGAAGCTTTCAAAATGTAGTGCTACAAAAGAATGCTGTAGATTAGATGGGTAGATCACATAACTAATGAGGAGGTACTGAATAGAATTGGGGAGAGAAGGAATTTGTGGCACAACTTGGCTAGAAGAAGGGATCGGTTGGTAGGACTAGTTCTGAGGCATCAAGGGATCACCAATTTAGTTCTGAAGGGCAGTGTGGAGGGTAAAAACCATAGAGGGAGACCAAGAGATGAATACACTAAGCAGATTCAAAAGGATGTAGGTTCAGTAGGTACTTGGAGATGAAGAGGCTTGCACAGGATAGAGTGCATGGAGAGCTGCATCAAACCAGTCTCTGGACTGAAGGCCACAACACACACTGGACTTTTTGTCACAAAGAGCGGTGTTCTATAATGGTCACTAGTGGCAACCATTCTCTATAGTCAAACGTCAGTACCAAAAAGAGATTAGAGGACCTGCTACAAAGTTATGTTATATGGGCTACGTGCAAATAAGGTGAAATGCAATTCAGGTCTTTCAGAAGTTTTGAGCATGATAGCACCTCATGCAGTTTATGTTGAAAGGCATCAGTATAGTGATGAAAGGTAGGGAATCAACAAATAAGGAGAATAGACTGTGTTGTGTAACATGGAGATGATGAGGAGACAAAAAGTTTATGTTTGTAGTTTTAGTGTTTCATTCCCTCACCTCTTGAGTATTAGGAAAATCTGAAAGACTAAATGGCGTTATTGTCTCATCCGTTTAGGTTTTGTAAGCTTTTGTGGACTGTCCATACAAAAATCCGTGGGGCTTGTTGAGCACTATGCTATCCACTTTATAGATGACAAAAATTATCTCCAACTTAACCAGCTGACATTTAATAAAGGCAGTAACTGCAATTAAAGGAGCTAAGAATTTTGAATTGAAATGCATCAGTTGCTAAGGAATGAAAATTTGTTTATAAGAGGTTTCATTGTTTTAGGCATGTGAACAAAACTATGAACACATGAACTTTTTATCTGAACTACGGTTATAAAATTTCATTAACAATATCATCATTTCCTCACGTAAATAAGTGCTAGGGAAAGAAGAAATTTCAGAAAATGGAATACACACTACTTTACAATTGTTCTCTGATAACCTATCTCAGTAATTTACTAATCGCTGTAAGTGTTTAAGATTGATCTGGATCTTTATTACCGTTCAGCAAATGAAATGTCCAAAAGAGGTGGTAAGTGATCTGAATCTGAGTGAGTGAATGACTAGATTATGGCAAAACAAAACTAACCAAACATATGCAAAATGTCATCCCACAGTCTTCAAAGTCGCCTCTATTGTGAAATTTATGTCAGTTATTAGAACATACTTAAATACACATATAGTATAATAGTAGTATCTATGATTATTTTAATACAGAAATTGTAAAGTCTAGTGTACCCTCTCCACTTTCACTTACGTTTGTGAACTCATTTCTCAGTTATCAAATGCCAACTTAGCTGACAGAATAATATTTGTACCCTTGCTTTTGTAGGTGGAGGGGAGACTTGCACATTGTGAATCGATGCCAGACACAAATGGTGAGCTGTTCAAAAGGCACTCCACGAGTTGGAGCAAATGATTTAACTTAATGATTTTATTGTATCTCCACTCCAGGTCACATGAAATTCTGCAACTAAAACCTGTTCTCATTCACCAACTGTCTCTTGGAAGTATAACCATCTAACATCATTAAAAAAGTCCCCTCACTCAGAGACCATAATATAAGCAGCGCTCAGCTAAAATGTAATATAATGTAGTTTCAAAAGCATAGATTTGAATACAATGCTTCCTGTGTGGCATAAAATCTAAAAATTTCTGTGCCTTTGCATCATTCTAAAAAGAGAAGGGGGAAAAGTGGACAAAATTACTCCACCTATAGTTGAAAAGAGTGATTTTCTCCATTCTAAGTGCAAGTATCTCCTATTGGCAAGTATGTCCTGTTAGTGCAGATCTCACATGATCACATTCATTGTGTATACTTTATATGGGGAATTATTCCACCACTGGTTACTCACCAGTCTCAGCACTGGCACTGTGTATAGATCTATTCCTGAAAGCATTTTTAGCCAATCTAACACATTCTGGTCTGCAGCTTATAGGATGGTGTGATGAAAGAAGCTAACCAGATAAAAATATCTGATAACATCAACAAAAATGGTCATCAGCAATTAGTCCAGTGTGGAATCCATCCACTGTGAGGTCAAAGTGAGTACAGTAGAGAGGGGATGAAAATGTTGCCTTATACGGTGATGTACTGACCAGGGTGTATACAAGGACAAGGAAAATAAATTCCCGGATTTCCCGGTTAAAAATACACTTCCTCCTGGATGGAAACACAGCTTTTCCCTGTTAACTGACAGTGTATTTTCTCTCAGAACTGTATAACTTATCAATCCTTTGAGTGGTTACGGTTTTATACAAGGGCGTAGAATTTCCCGGTGCTTTAGAAAACGAAACTCAGGGGAAAAAACACCTTTTGGAAAGATGTTTAATGTGCAGTAACATGTACACTGCATATTTTTGTATTATGAAAGTATAAATTCGAATTCCAGCATACACTGCATGTTAATTTCCGAAGCATTGAAATCGAGATTGTGTTGCGTATTTGTAGGCCAGTCATAGCTCATGTCACGTGATCTCGCCAGCCGATGACAGCAGATATTGAGAGCTTTGGACACGTGGTGTAGTCAGCCACTAGTAACATCACTGTTAAGTAGAGCGAACACATGAACAATAAAAGTTAATGGTTTAAATTAATATATAAATAATGTTGCTACAAGAAAAACGAAGCTTTCACATATAATATTGGTCTTTTATGCACGTATTACATTTTAAGATATATCACCCAAATGTGCCAGTAAATTTTTTAATAACGACATAAAAGTGTGATCTTCTGGGCTATAAATTCTTCTAAATGGCTCGTCATCAAAGAGCTGATTTTTAAATGAGTCCCAGATTCTCAGTGAAGTAGGCATTGACCTGATATTAAGCTTTTCAATGTAGCTTCAGGATGTAAATTTCCTTTGGTACCAGTACTTTGTTATCTCATGTCTGGTTCTTTGTTATAGTATTATGCCATACGTGCTAGAAGATGAAAACGTACACTTGAAATGCACCGAACAGTTGAAACTAGCCAATCGTTTGAAATTAAACCCTTGTTTCAAATATATTGACTGCCTCAGTGGAAAAGATTAATAAAAGAAAATTTCTTCAGCAAATCGATAAAAATAACTTCATTGTTCTGCATGGTAATGAATGCTTGACTGTCAGAAAGGTGGAAACAAAATAAAATCTGAAACTAATAACGTATTTTAGCCTTCCGTAATTATGTGAATGTATTTTAATTCACGTGATAGCTCCCGGCCAAAGAAATCAATTTTGTTTTCATTTGATGTGAGTGCAGTAGACAAAGAGGAAACAGCAAAATCACTAAATGTAAACACGGGTCACTGGACACTACCCGCTTCCCTATTATAAGACAGACTGCTCTGCCCATCAGACCCTTTTCTACAGTATTTCCGAACTGGGGCAATAGTAAATAGTGGCGTCCCTCGAGCGTTTGAGATAGGACGTCAAAAATTTAAAAAACCGAATTTTCAAAAATATGTTCATTTTGTAGTGTACATCTTTCTGAAGAGTCTGATACGTAAAACATACGTGTCCGAGGAGCTGTAAGACATGTTATTTGGTCTTAAGTGTGCCAAAGTGCAGCGCCACACCTCTTCACACAGCATTCTTCTATCGCACGTCACTGTATTTCGGTCTGGGGAATTGAAACGTGTATATTTTGCACTGGATGCCATCAAACTATTTTCAGGACAGTGGAAATTAAAATGTCCTATGGTGCATCTCCTGCTTCCAGTCAACCGGTTTGACATACTCTTCAGAAAATTTGCACTCTTTATTCCCTATTAGCTAACAATTGGCTGCTTTGTCTGACATAAAATTAAGTATAGGATACATAAAACCAGTAAGAAGAGACAAGCAAGACAGTACACATTTCTTCAATCCTTAGCTCCTAGAATTTTTTTCTCTCTAATCTTGCTACAGCTTTACATGGCGTGCTTTCCTTTCTGCGAAAGGATCTGCTACCTCATCAAAGTTCGTCAAACGTTTTGCTACATGAAAAATCGAAATGTCGTTGTCTAAAACTGAAAAAGCTGTAATTACAAATAGGCCCAAGACTAGAGTAGTTTCTCGACCTGATTACCTGTATTTTGTCACTGTCTGTGAGATAAAACAAAATAGGCCTTTATAATACTGCAGCAATTGTAACACACGCCAAACAAGCGAGACTGTTTTGGCAGAAATGGTCATTTTTATAACATGGCAGAATATAATTCACAAAATACGAATATCAAATGTCTATTAGGCCTACTACAAGCAAAAAGCTTTACGTTAGGATATAGTTTTACACTTCATTCATATGCTCCAGTTTCTCAAGCAAGAGATGGAAAAGTAGTAATGCAAAATTTTTACACAAATTTGGAATCATCATATTCTTTCATAATTTAAGTGATGTCACCGTTTCTTCTCCTTCCTTGTTCTAACAAACAATGTTGTCATAAGTAATTCTGTATCTATTCCTGCCAATGTCAAAGCTTATTTGCCAGTTAACTTCACTAACTCTGCCAGAATCACCAGTTTAGTTATCCCGCGATTATTCCCCAGTTAGGCATTGTTACGTGTTCATAAAACGCGTTTTCCGTGCTACTTCCAGAATAGACCTTAAAGCGGCTGCTAGCCGGAGACCGTACAACTGACCCTTGCTAGTATAGCAATCTGGCCAAAAATTTTCTGTCAAAATTTCATTTTATTGGATACACCGAGAAGATAATATGTAATCTTACTTACCTGTTATTCCTGTAAGTCGTTTATTCGCACTCTGGTAGTCTGAATCTATGGATTTTGCTGGTAATCATAATAACACTCATCATTCGCAAACCCAATCAACCACCTAATCAGACAGTGGTTGGCTTTCTTTCGTTCGGCTGTACTCTGCTCAGTTCATATAGCTCCTTTTGTGTGCAGGAAATTTTATTTCTAGAGATGACGAGGATTCCACTGACAGAGACATCATGTACACTATGCACACATTCACAAATCAAATTAGGATTCATTCAGAAATCAACTTAGAATGTGTTCAACAATGTTCAAAAACTGACAGGGCCACATTTCAAAGTCATACGAATAACGAATAATCGATAGACCAACGTGCGCTGGATGCTAGGCGCTTTGTGAAACAAGGTTTTTTCCTCAAGAATATAAATTTGCCCCTCCCCCCCCCCCCCCTCCTAGAGTAAAATTTTTCCCGGTAGCACCTAGCATTTTTAAAAAAAAAATTTTAAATTTATTTTTTATTTTTTTTCCTGCTTACACAGCCAACAGCCACGTTTTTGTAGCCAGCAGCAGAAGAAGATACTACTGAATTGCGCATGCGTAAGATCCCACTCGTATCTGCTAAACCAAAACTAATGTTAACAGTTGTGACGTCATGCTCATCGGAGGCAATTTGTTGTTACGAAGCATTGCATATTCTTCCTAAAGCCTTTGACACATTTTGCTGTTGGCAGACGCCTGTATGAGCACTGTGTTTTGTTGCTGCATATGGCGCATTTCCTTTGCAATTTAAGTTTTATTTTAGTTTTTTTCTCTCGTTCATGTTTTATTGCTGCACATTATTCTGCAGTAGCAGGATACAGTAATATTCTTTGTTAGAGTATTGGTTCCTTCCAGTCAAAATTACAAAAATTTAACTGAGAACAAAAACAATGAAAAATTCCCGGAATTCAAAAATATTCCCGGGTTTTTCCCAGTTTTCTCCCGGATTAAAAAATTCCTGGGTTTTTCCCAGATCTCCCAGTTGTCCCGGGTCGTAGACACCCTGACTGACTAAAACATGATGAGGCCAGCACCCCCCACATGGCAGTGTTACCACTCAACAATGGCCTGGAAGCAGTCATCCAAAAGCTTATGAATGTACAACCATTTGACATGATGAAACCGGAGAAGATTTATGCAGTAACACTGCTGGGAGACCATGTATTCATACTAATTCAGTGATACGTAGGAAGCTGCAACGTATGCCTAAATTTCTAAGTAACTACTTTCTAAGTAGGTTTTCATGGATACTTGACGCTTATTTTTATGGTTCCATCAGACCAAGTTTTTCAGCATTTTATTGATGCTCTCCCATGAGTCAAGTTAATCTGTGACCTGAGAACTTAGTTTTTAGCTGTGACATTCTCGAATAAATGCTTAATGGAGCTCCTGCCATGTCAGAGTTGTCAATTTCAAGCTTTTGACAGTCACCTCCATCATCATCACTATGACCACCACCACAAGATTAGTTTTCAGTACGCTGTTAGTCACGTTACATGGCTGAATTATATTATGGAGGTGTTGTGAAGTCATGGAACTTCTAAATATTACAAGAGACTATGTTGATATCTATTACTGAAGAACATTGGTAGCAACACTGATTTCATTAGATGGTGAATGAATAAATTGCTTTCTCTGTTGAAGCAACCATTTCCATGCACCAATAGAGGTGTAGCCACTGTCTCAAAGTTGTTCTTACACATTCTGATCTCAACAGCTTCTTTGATGACATAATCCCAGTAGATAGATACATGGAATAGTATTTCTGTTTTATCAAATCAGTCTTTCCTTCTCATCCTGTCTCGTTAAGTCTCCCCTGACACCCAGTTCTGGGTGACTGTTCCGAAATCTACCCCTTTTTCCTAGGTCTCTTCAGTCCTTTTTCTTCACCCCTCTCCCTTCCCCTTTAACCCTTCTGCCTGAAGAAGGAGCCATGGCTCTGAAAGCTTGCCTAATTATAACCTTCTTTTATGTGTGTGTTCTGCCACAACTTTGTGAGTAGAGTTTTTTATCAATCCAATTACATTATATTGTCAAAAACCGATTTTTTTCATTGGCTGATAGTAGGTCATTTTAAAGCTCCCTTCGGTGTGAATTCACATTGGGTTACATTCAACATTAATTTGTTCCATTCCTCTCTCATAGACACTTTAATTGGTTTACTTATTGAGATATCAAGAGGTTGCACTTGCTAAGTAAGTCCTCCCGAGATAACAGCAACCTTTGTATTTCCCTGTCTCAATTTCTCTTTTACATAATTTTTCAAATGACTACTAAACTAATCGAGCACAAGAAGAGAACTCTTCTTCAATAAAGCACTTTCCCTTCTCTCCCACACTCTGTTAATCCATAATTACATACCAGCCTTGTCCATCCAACCCTTGGCATGTACATGAAAACAACACATTTCGGTATTTCAGAAAGTTTGGCAATGTTTTTTGAAAATAATCACTGAATTAAGTTTAGTACTGTGAGTGCAACATGAATGGACAACAGTGTAGTGCAATTTTTTCATGTCCACTTGTTTTTATAGTTACAGTTTTAGCACCTTTCATGGCAACAGTTCTGTTACTCGGCACATCAAATGTCCGCGGAATTTCATCCATATTATTTGTTTAGCTTAGTTCCACATTCATTTTCTTTCAATGTTGAATAATAAGTAATGGAAAGATAATATTTTCTATTCATACTCTTATAGCATTTTCTGAGATATCTTGGTTCTGGTTCACATGGCAAGTGCATGATGCTTCATAAACCTGTAGCACCAACCAGTGAACTCCACCCTAAAGTCTTTTAAGTTCACTATAGTGCTAGCTTACAAGTGTGTATGTGAATCATTTTTGTATCAATGCCAATGTCATTTTGTTGGTGTCCTTGAATCGATTTCAGTATGTCATCTTTGGCCATTTTGCATTCCATCTTCTATTTGCACATTTCGTCTTTCTCATTTTTTCCAGTTCTTTTTTACTGGCCTGCCAACCATGAATGGTTTTTTCTGTTGCTGGTGGGCTGAAATGCTGCTCAGCTGCTCTGTTTCCATGTTGTTCTGCATATGCTGTTACTTTCAATTTATAGTCCACATCATATGAATACCTTTTATGTTTTTCCTTTATGAAACTAGCTATTAACAAAAACATTGTACTGTTACCAATAACACAAATCACTTTCAATTCAAGTTCACTGGCACCAGAGACTGCAATGACACATCATAAGCTAGACAACGTTCTGGTTTGTAATGGAGGGGTGGGAAGGAGACAACTGTTAGCAAGCTTGTGATTCCTCACAACCCACATTCGTCGCATCGGTGCACTGGTGCTGCCAGTCGAATCCAATGTTGCCAGATAGAGATAGGTTTCCCGTGGCATTGAATATCTGGCCTCTTTTATGACTGGCAGGAATTTAAAATCAGACAATGGACATTTTTATACTCATCTCGAGTGTAAGAGCACCTGAATCTTGGGAGAAAATTTTTCGAAGAAAAAAGTTGGTCTTAGCGCCCATAAAATACGGTAAGGAGGAACTGTTAAAAGCTCAAGACTGACAAATCTGATGCAACAAGAACTCTGTGAAACATTTATTCAAATCTGTGACAATTTGTACATCTTTTCTTTGTAAAAATTCAATATCCTCTGTTAAATCCTATAGTGGAATATTCTGCAAACAAAATAAACTTAGTACCTGGTAAAGTCACATATTGAAGTTTATGATATACATAAAAAAGTGATGGTACTAAGTTGGAACCTTGAGGGAAACCACTCGTAATTAGTACCCAGTTGGATGATGCCTGAGAGACTAACACAGGTCTCTTACCTACTGACACCATCTAATTCCCATCAGATACAGGATTTGAATCTTTTTACATTTCCTGTTACACTGTGATATTCTAATTTCCTTAAAAGAATGTTGTGATTTACACAGTCAAATGCCTTTGACCGGTCCAAAATATAAAAGTAGTCTGTCTTTTATTGTCTAACATACTAAGTGCATTCTCACTTTAAGTGTAGATAGCCTTCTCTGTATCAGAACCCTTCAGAAATCCAAACTGTGACTTTGACAATATGTTATTTGTTGTCAGATGGATCTGAAGCTGACTGATTATTATTTTTCTAAAATTTTCAAGAATGCTGGCAAAAATGAAGTTGTACGGAAATTTGATGGCCTTTCCCTGTCTCCTTTCTTAAACAAAGGCTTACCTTTAGCCTACTTCAACTATTCAGGAAATGTTCCATTGATAAGTGATCAGTTACACAGACAATTTAATATGTTATTAAATTCAAAATCACACTCTTTTAATTAACTATATTTATACTGATTTTTATCATAACCACTAGAATTTTTAAGATTTTATGGGTGGAATTACTTCAGTTGATGCTGTAATTCTCATATTCATATTACTAAAGCTACTAGTAATGACTTGTCTGAGATATTCCAAGGCAGCATCTACTGAACCTGACAATACTATATTTTCAGTAACAATTATGAAATGCTTGCAACACTGCACGTGTCTGTTACCGATGCATCACTCTCTTAATGATATCTGCTCCTCTTTATGTCTGGTTCCACCAGTCGCCTCCTCCAATGTATCACATACTGTCTTCACTTTTTTTGTCTGATGTGATTATCTTTTTCTCATAATAAATTTGTTTTGATGTCCATGTTACTAACTTCAATACTTTATTGTATACCTTGTAACAAGCTACAGTATCAACATTAGAGCTGTTTCTGACTGACATATACATTAGCAGCATGCTGCTAATGAACCAACATCTGTCACCTGTTTTACTTATACTGAGCCTATGTGATATTCCATTTCATATCCCTATATAAACGCTACACCCAGGTATCTGTGCGAGTTGACAGATTTCAGATGTGACTAAATGATATTTTAGTTATAAGATACAGCTTGTTTCCACTTTGTGCACAGCACAATTTTACATTTGTGAACATTTAAAATATGTTTCCTATCTTTGTAGCAGTCTTAAATCTTACTGAATCTGACTGAAGACCAGGCAAGGTGGTGCAGTGGTTAGCACACTGGACTTGCATTCAGGTGGACGACGGTTCAAATCCGTGTCCAGCTGTCCTGATTTAGGTTTTCCGTGATTTCCCTAAATTGCTTCAGGCAAATGCCAGTATGGTTCCTTTGGAAGAGCATGGCTGACTTCCTTCCATGTTCCGACTGGACCGTTGACCTCGCTGTTTGGTCCCCTCCCCAAATCAACCAACCAACCAGTCTGGCTGAATATTTGTGCTGGTCCCCTCCCCAAATCAACCAACCAACCAGTCTGGCTGAATATTTGTGTAGTTTATTTCAAACACTGCTTCATAACACTATCTGCACATCATCTACAAAAAGTTTGCAGTTATTATTAATATGGCTATGACTTTTATCCTACCAGTATTCCAAGCACTGGTCACAATCCTCAGCAAGTTCATCAACTCTCAGTTTCAACAAAATTGTAATGATTGACAACTAAAAAAGTTGGAAGTTTTAGGTATCAAGGCATTAAATACCTGAAGTGCCTCAGTCACAAGTTGTGTGTGACAGGCAGGACATGTCTGCCTCAGTTCAACGTGTTGGCGATGAAAGAAGTGACACTGAATGAAATTTTTTATCTGTTTTTCAATGCATGTCCAGCTACTACTGATTTCTTCAGATACCATAGTCACAAACAGCTCTCTTATTCAATTTAGCTTTGTACTAACATACATATGGTCGTTCTGATGAAATACTGTCTGCACTCAAATGACATATTGTAAACAAGGGGAATCCAAGCTTACATTATATTCCACAGGCAGAATGAACTGATGTATTTCAGCTGGTGGACTTGATGACTAGTCTGATTTTAAGTCTCTTCAGGAACTGACTAATCTGATGGAAATACAGTCTGCCACACAAAAAGAGACATCTTGTGTTTAAATATATTTGCCAACATTCAATGAAAGAAATGAGATACCAGTCCATTTGTTAACATAAGTGTGTTGCTGGTGGTGTGATATGGCTACACACTGAAACAGATATGGCTCATTTTATCCAAGAAATAAACACCAGAATATGACATCAGAATTTAGTATCAAAAGTAATATGAACAAAAATTTACAGGAAAACTAGAATAAGACTGCATTTCAAAGGAAGTAAAACATCAACAAAACATTTCGGTTAGAAACAGTGGTTGTTGGGAATACACACAGACATAAAAGCAGAGAATTATCTACTTCAGCAAAAAAGTGCACTTTTTACACAGTAATCTAAGAATAAAGTTCAAATACAATTTGAACAAAACAATTATGGAAGAAATAGTAACAGACCAGTTTGAAACTGCTTCCAACAGTAGTCAAATGAATTACAATAGTCTGTCAATTTACCTGCAAATAAGCTACTTGTAAATAAAGAGAAGCTAGTGACACTGCATTTCCTGCTTATTATAATTTAAATGTAAATGTTATTCCATTTACATTTCCACTGGCACTTAGGTACACAAAAAAACACAAATTTTTGGGTATTATCATGGATAACACCAGCCGTAGGAGGAGCAAGTAATTCATATTTGTAAGTCAGAACAAATACGATTTTACCAAAATGGGTCTTAGCCTTCCAGGACCATGATACCTTAAGGCAAATATATTTCAGACTGATATATCAGCATCTTCAGTGTGATACTGAGATCAAGTTGGGGCACCAGCAGTCTATTCAGAAAGGTTTCAGGGTACAAAAGAAGGCAATAAGAGTGTAAGCTAAGGTAAAAGAGAGAGCATTGCAAAGAAATTTTCAGAAAATATAAAATATTCGTCATATACTAAATCCACAACATAAATTAATGAACAATGATGCACATAGCTACAAAACACAGGGAAGGGAAAATTTTCATCGATTTAAAAGTAATACAAGGGTGCAGATTGTAGTTCACATACAACAGGAATCATTTTTTACAACGGACTACATCTGATCCAAAAAAGCCGATTTAAATACCTTACAAAATTAAATGAAGCACTTGTTAGTAGAGAAATGCTGTTATTTGATACAAGGTTTCATATTGTAATGTAATGAACTAAAGCTGTGACAATGAAAACTGATCATCATATGAACAACAGTAGTGGCATAACTACTACTTCAATCCAAGAAACCTCTTTATCAGCACTTTTCATGAGTTTTGTTTTCTTTAGCTCTCTTACTTTTCTCTAATCTCTTTCCTCTGTCTCTAATTTTATTTTGAGGACTTCTCAGCTGCCCCCCCCCCCCCTTTTTTTTTACTGCTACTACACTGTAACAACCATGTGCACTTTGGAAGCAACGTATTAACTGCTTCCTGATGCATACAGATCCAACACCTCCATCAACCTTTGTCACATTGTGTATGGTATGAAGGGCTGTGAGAGGGGTTTCAGTCAAATTTTCAACCACAATGGAGGAAAATGTCTGAGAAATCTCTTTCGGTGGCTGGCATTGCCATGAAAGAAAATGTAAACAAGCTTGATAAATCCCTCCAAATTTTCATAAACCCTCTTATCCCCATCCAGAATTCACCACTGTGATCACAATTCCTATGAAGTTCTTTGAGAATTTTCTTTACTTATCTGACCTCTAAGAGATTTTGAAATTCACAAACAATGGTATCAGCCTCATGACCATCAATGCGATTTAAGGTAGTGAGATGTATCAATGCTATGCTTAAAGCAATGTCGGCATTAATTGTCACTTCTGATGCCCTTCGTAAAGGAATAGGCCAGAGACAAATATGCCAGATTCTGGGATACCATCAATACTCTTCATAAATGCATGGCAATCATTATAAACATTAAGATACCTTTCTCTGATATGGCACATTGACCAAGAGCTTTCTTGGTTCTGTATCTGATTTTTTTGTCATTCAGAACTGTTTTAAAGATAGTCTGTTTCTCCAAAACTTTTGGCTTGATAAAATTCCCCATTAATTCTTTGACCATTAACTGAAAAAGGGGGGGGGGGGGTGTAGTACAGAAGAAAAGAAGTAGGTTGGCATCTGACAAATTTAGTGAGAAACAGCTCGGTCTGAGCAACCATAGTCTCAAAAAAGGCGAGATGAGCTCACAGCATCTTATCATTCTCAGACTCATGCAGTACTTGATAGATATGACACTTAGCAATTCAAATAGTGATCTTAGGCTTTGGTTTTACCCCCTTCTGTTTCTTTTTACCCTTTCTACTTCCTTCACATACTTTTCAATAGCTGTCAATATTTACTCAGTCCTGACTGCCATCATTTTATTTTCCAACCACTGTATAGTACAAAATTTCTGCAGGAAAACAGAGATGCCTGGAACATTGGAGAAATTAGTTTGGTATGATGGAATGTTTTTGAATAGATTATATAAGGTTCTCAGAAACTGAACAAGATTGTAACCAGCATTAGTACAATGTGCCAAAGCACCATGCACTTTTAAGTAACTCATGTGTCAGAAAGCCCAAAAGCTTGCTTCTTCTGGATTACCTGCTGCTTTAAGCTTGCCTTTCAGTTCTCTTAGAAATGCCTTATTAACATTAGGGCCATACACGGACACTTTGACAACCTGCCATTTCTGATTTACCCTGGATTGAGAAGCACCTGTCTAAAACACTTCAACTATAAGTTTCTGCAGCACTTTTTCTCAGGAACACAGAATTGAAGTGCCTGTTCAAAATCTGGCCCAACACACTATCCTACAAACGTGCAGCACTTACTATCCCACAATCTGCTGCTTTTGGCTAACCCAAGCACAACCACATCACAGGCAGCAACAGTACCCTGTAGTTATCGAGTGAAAAATGGTCCCAGGCTGAACACAATGCTGTAATTTACTTTTGACTTCTCAAGCTGCACTCTGGAGGTAATCTCACTGTCTGGGAACATATCCGGAAAGAGATTAACAAGGCTGCCAATGTCCCTATAAGATTGGTGTCTCATACAGCCATAAGGCACAAATGGACCTCTGCCTTGGTAACAGCATTCCTCTCTGTACATAATCTGGCATCAACAGCTGTTGCAAAGAACTTTCCTCTGTAGATGCCTGATGCAATTGCCTCAGGGTAGGATCTGCCCGCTGGAACACATCAAGACTGAAATGATGTACTCACTGCCTACAATACAGCAACGTAAAAATACACAAGAAAATTAGAAATACCACTTCTCATCGCTGAAATTAATAATATTCTTTCCCAGTGCACTTACTGAAACAATGGCACAGTTGGGAATGTCGAATTGACGATCAACTGGGTGCATCCAGCAGTGACAGGTGGCATCACAGGGGGCTATGTTTGAAGAAGTAGCATTGGGGGTGTGGGTGTTTTTGTCAATTAGCATTTTAGCATGGATATAGGACCTGTCCCCTTCTTAAAAGCCTTGAGCCCAGTATGTTCCTCAGCCCCTGCATGGCTGGGCAAGACCTGCGTACCTATATTGCTGAGGGAGAGGTTAATTTCACAGAACACTGAATTTTTCAGACATGTGCTCTGCTCTGCACCAAAATTCTGCATCCTCAGTCCAGTTAGGGTTAAATTAACACTTCCAGTTCTCTGACTGAGTCCTGTGTTAACGTATGTATTAGACACGATCATGTCAGAGTAATCTGGCAAGATGCATCCAAGAGTTCATGAAGATAGAAAGGCACTATTTTATGCACACCACTAAAGCACTATAATCAATCTTATTCATACACATCATCTATCAGACAGACAGGTGCTGGCATGCTACAGCATTAATTTTTCAGTATACATCCTAAACAATGTACTATATGAGCCATTTCATGTCAAGAGGTCCAATTTTGGGAAAACCTCTTGCATCACAATCATGGCATTTGATGAAATTTTGTGTGAATATTCACAAATGTTCCCAATTAACATAGGTAAGGCTTTACTTTCACCAATTTAAAATCTCCAGGGCCCAGTGGAATTTCTATCAGATTGTAATATGCATCTACTGTCAAGGTAGTCCCTTTGTTAACTGTTATCTATCTTAGATCCATTGAACAAAAACCTGTGCCCAGTGATTGGAAGAAAGCACAGGTCACACATGTCTACAAGAAGGGTAACAGAAGTGGTCCACAAAACTACCATCCAATATCCTTGACATCCATTCATTGCAGAATCTTAGAACATATTCTGAGCTTTTAAACATAATGAGGAATTTCTAACAGAATTGCCCCCACCACGCCAATCAGCATGGTTTATGAAATCATCTGAAGTGAAACTCAAATTGCACTTTTCTCACATGATACCCTGAAACAAATTGATCAAAGCAGTCAGATAAATGCAGTGTTTCTCTATTTATGACAAGTATCTGACTCAGTACAACATCTATACTAATTAGCAAAAGTATGGTCATGTGCAGTATCGGTGAAAGTTCAGGTGTGCCCCAGGGAACTGTGTTGGGACCTTTGATGATTGTGTAGTACATTAATGACCTAGGAGACATTATTAATAGCAATCTCAGTCTTTTTGCAGCTGGTGCTGTCACCTGTAATGAAGTGCTGTCTGAAAGGAGCTGCACAAACATTCAGCCAGATCTTGATAAGATTTCAAAGTGGTGCAAAGACTGGCAACTTGCTTTAAATGACAACAATACCAACTAACTGGAATCCACCAACACATACAAATAACTTCGTAGGGGTACAAAATGTAACAATCATATGGGCTAGGTCACAGGTAAAGTACCTGACAGGCTTCAGTTAATTGGTAGAATACTAAGAACATGCAATCGGCTTACAAAGGAGATTATTTTACAACAGAAGTAAGCTACCACAGCAATAGCACCGCAAAATAGAAAGATACACTAAAAATTCTCATAGCATGAATCCTTTTTCAAAAAGATGTCAGTTAGAGTGCTATGAACTTCGCCAAAACTTATGCTATGTGACAATGGTATAAAACTTGAATGTATGGTATAGGATGTGTTTTGTATCTGTTCTGTAACAATTTTCCTATCATTATCTCCAGTGCCTTGGTAAGCACAGTTAAATTTTGAAGTTCGTAACTAGTTTGAGTATGTAGATATTACAGCCACAGACATCCATCCAGAAGGGGAGGAAATAGGGGGCACTTGTTGCTGCACCCTCTCCTCTCCCTCATGGAATTCAGAGTACAGTCTGTCCACAATAACTTCGACGATTTTGCAGGAGCTGCGAGAAGTGGAGTAAACTGGTGAAAGACATTCATTTATTTCCAAGCTCCGCCAATGTTAAGATGCCCTGAGATGCAAACATATTATTGTGCACACTGTTAGGGGCAATGGTGCCAAGACTGCAGAAAGCAGCCAGCGCTGTCACCCCCTTCACTGCTCCTCTCTCTCAGCAGTTTTAATGTGGTGGCAAGGCAGGCCTCCTGCCAATCCCAACAGCCATCGGATGAATCACCGACTTAATGTGGGGAAAGTGCCTATGTTTGGGAACAACCATTTCCTGTAATGTATCAAATGTTGGACCATCACCACGTAAAAAGTTATGACATTCTTTTTTCATTCAACCTCAATTCTCACAACAAATTTTCATGAGTGATCTTTGACACTCCTTGAACCAATTTTTCATCCACCCTTTTTGTTCCTCCTTGCAACAAAGTAGAAGAATTATTGCAGTAGCAGCATCTATTGTCCAATATTCCAAATGGCAATACTATTGCACAGAATTATTGTGCAATATCATTGACTGTCTGTGGAGTGCTTTAGAGGTACTCTTTTGAAAACCATACTATAGGGTGAAACAAATCTCCACAAGTATTGACTTGGAGACAGAATAACTGCGTCTTTATTGGGCACAAGTGCCAATGTTCACACAAAATTTTATCAAATTCCATGATAGTGGTGTGAGAGCCTCTAGACCACTTGGCATGGTATGACCCACATCATGCCCAGTAGTTATCCCTGAATCAAAATAAATTAATTGAAATAGGCCACGAACTCCTCTAGAAGGACACATATTTATTATCATAGTGTGTTAGTAAACAATACAATGCTTACATTTAAATAGCTGTCAATGTAAAACACACCAATTAATTTTCACAGCTTATACAGTGTACAGCTTGAGTGCAGACAGTATTGCACTGAGCAGATCATGCACGTGACATATCATCATCAGACTGATATTGAGCTGTTTCTCCTAATCAAACTGTCAAGATAAATACTGGTAATGGTAGCTGAACATTAACTGGACAAATGGCATATGATTGCATTCAATGATACTCATCATCACAAAGGTTAATGTTTCTTAGACTAGCGCAATTAAAAAAGATAGAGAGATCAAAATATCTAGTAACACCACCAAAAAATTGGTTTCCAGCTGAACAACATCAAACTGGTCATAACGAGGTTCAAGCAGGTGTGTTAGATTTGGTACAAAAATGTTACTGTTTATGGCAATTGTCTGATCACTGGTAAGTCACAGCCAGAGACAAGGAACCACATAACTAGACAATGGTTTTGGTACCCTTGGCTGAAAGTTCACAGATGTCCATGGTATTTCCAAAAGAATGACTTCATGTTAAAACTCCATATTTGTTGATAAAACATACTACAACCATAGGATAAACTGCAAAATACTAATCAAATCTTACAGCTTTAGCTTTGCTATTATTAATGCCCTGTGTGTCTACCATCAGCAACACAAACAACATGTAGACAATAACTAAATTTGTCATAAGCTTTACACAACGTATCTGCTTTTACAGAAGTTATGGTGACTGATATTCTGTTCATCTCTACTTCTGTGCCACGAGGTAGAGGAAAGGTGAACCCACTTTCCTTCACATATCCCCATAAAAAAACCACATGGGGTCATGTCTGGTGATCTTGGAAGCCAAGAATGTAGAGCAGTGTCTTGGGGTCCCGTGCCGTGTGCCCTACCCAACATTGATCTACCTTCAGATGCAGCGGAATTTGCTTTTTCCACAACTTTTCTGGTGATTTCATTTTCCAACAGGGTGGTGCTTCCCCACACTGGCACAACAACATACATCAGTTTCGCAATGACACTCTGCTTCAACACTGGATGCATGGAACCCTGAGATACTGCCCTCCATTCTTGGCCTCCAAGATCAACAGACATGACACCATGCCATCTTTTCTTGTGGGGATATGTGAAGGAAAGTGTATTCATCTTCCATTTTCCCCGTGACACAGAAGAAGTGAAGAACAGAATAACAGCTGCCATAATTCTGTAAAAGCAGATACACTGTGTAAAGTTTATGATGGATTCACCTACAGTCTAGGTTTTGTTGATTGTGCACATTGCGTTACTTCTTTGGGGAACATTACAAAGGAAAGGCATGTTACTCAGCCCCAAGTATGAAAGCAACTCTGCTGTGAAGACCAGTCAGAAGCTGAGTTCCTTTCATACTGGGGTATGAGTGACCTGCCCTTCTTTTTAACCTTCCTCAGCCTACCCATGTATCTTCTCCTGAGGAAATATTGTGCACCAGCAGCACCAATTTTTCACCTTCTGTAATTAAGTATTGACCAGTAATTCTGTCTAATAATTTTATGGTTTTCTCAAGTGAATTATCTTTTTTACACACTCCCATCAGAGAAAAGTTCCAGGACAGGTTTTATTAAAAATTGAAAACTGGAGGTCTTGGAGGCAAGCAGGTAAATTTTTAACTGTGGTGCTTGTAAGCTCATTTGTCACAGCCAATTGGATGTCTGCGATATCTTGACAAAACTTTCCTTTCAGTTGCCTTTTCACTCACAGAAACACAAAAAAAATCACAAGGCAAGAGGCTCGGCAAATATGGTGATTGTGAGATGGCAATAACAGAATGTCTGGCCAGATACACGATAAGAGATAAAGCAGTATGAGGGTCTTGCATTGCCATGTAGCAAGAACCAGTCCTGAGAATGCCACAAATCAGGCAACATCAAATTGGTTATTGCAAATGTTTCAAGACTTCAATGTAAAGAGTTTGGTTCATTGTTTGATGTGGAGGAACATGCTCATGATGAACTAATCCTTTACTATCAAACAATGTGATCAACACTGTCTTTGTTCTTGAAGATCGTCATTTGAATTTCTTCAAGGCTGGTGATCCAGGACTCCGCCATTCAGCACTCTTGACATTTCACGTGAGGGTCATGCTCAGCAACAATATTTGCCAGAACTGTGGTATCACGTTTGACTCTCTCCAGTAGTTTATCAGAAATTCTTTGTCTTTCCTCTTTCTCTTTGTCTGTAAGTTTTGCATTAAGTTTCTGATACCTAAATCTTTGAGTAAAGTCTCATGACACACATGGTGATCCAAATTAAGTTCTTCTGATATCACACCTGTTACACGACAGTCTTCTTGCAATAACTGCCTTAACCATTCCATGTTTGGATCAATATGTACTGTAGGTGGGTGATCAGCTCTGGGATTGTCTTTTACTGATTCTCAGCCTTTTGCACCACTCAAAAAAGTGGCGTCTTGAAAGTGCCTCACCAATGTATGCTTGCTTAATCACTGTCCATATTTCACTAGGGGTTTTCCCAAGCTTAACACAGAACTTAATATTCACTATTTGCTCACAATTGGCATTCACTGTGACATTGTAACTAATGCGCCAAGAATCCAAACAGTGTGTTGGTAAGCACAGACCTGCCACCCAGTGAGTCTGCACGGAAAGGTCATTTCAAGGACACACACATACCACATAACATAAAAACATTTATTCCTTTTCAGTATTGCAAACTCAGAAATAAAAAAAACATCTGCCCTGGTACTTTTCTGACAAAGTGAGTAGTTTAAAACTAAGCAGTTAAAACTCAAAAATCATGGTTAAAACTCACAGAACAGAGGAGTTTAATGAATCTTATTTTGTTATACTTTTGAGGAGACTTATGGGGAAAAATTGTGCTCGAAACCTATGCTACCTGGCAATCTAATTCAAAGGTCTTGTATTTGCAAACACAGTGTTTTCCTATATAACAGACAGATAAGAAAAATGAAGCCTACTGCAACTACTTTGAGTCTGTCATAACATAGAGAATTATCATTTACAGTAATGTATGTAGTGCAAATCCTGGAATATCATTACAAAAAAAAAACTGTTTCCAGAATGAATTTTCACTTGCAGCGTATCAAACTGCCTGTCAGATTAAAACTGAGTGCTGGATCAGGACTCTCACCTGAGACAAAAGATGTAAAAGGCTATAGCTGAACATCCTGTTTTTTGGCTTTAGTAACTGATAAGATCAGTGATGAAAAATATTCCTTGTGCATCCAGGATAAAAGTAAAATTTTAAACTAATAGTACTATAACACGCACCCTGTTCCAATGAGGGAAACCATTAAAAGAAAAGCAACTTTCATAAAAAAAATAAACAACATAAGACATGCATTATTACTAACCTGAATGAGAAGCACCATCAATATCTACAAGACGCAAATTCATTGATGGAAGCTGTGGGTGGACTGCCTCATTTTCATTTTCAGTGTCTGAAATGGTACATTTGAGAAAGTTTTCTTATTAATATGAAAAACTTCACCAGGGTTATCACTATAATATTAAGTGGAACAAATACAACAAAACAGTTACCGAAGTGAAGGAAAGAGTCTTTCACTGTATACCAAAATTCACAATCACAAATATGTTTCAAAACAGACAGAAAGAAAGAATGTGTGTGTGTGTGTGTGTGTGTGTGTGTGTGTGTGTGTGTGTGTTATATGAAAGTCCAGAATTAAAACAGAAATGGAAATGTTAGGCTGGGCAGTGACAAATTAAAACTTAGCAACGTTAGGTTTTGTGCCATCCTGCAGTAGATTTAAACTGACTGAGGGTAGTCAAAGTTTTAAATACCTTCTGCACCATACGCAGTCACACTACACAATGAAATCCCCATGTTGTAGTTCCATAGGAAAGCACTATACTAGATAAAAGAAAGTGGTACAGCTGACTGATAAATTAAAGATAGGCTGTGCCCACTCATTTTGACTTCTTTAGGGCCCTGCTATATTTTGTGGTTTAGGGATTTCAATGTGTACTGGGACTGCAAATGTGTACCTGCAAATATACAAAACATTAATAATATAACTTTTTTTCCAAGGTAAAATATTACCCTTATATATCAGTTAGTATCTTAAAGATTAATACACAGGAAGACTTATTTAGTGCTCTGTATGATATGTTATGAGGAACTGAATGTGCTCATGCATTATAGCATTAAATACAATTATTGAAGATTGTTAAAAAGAAAAATTAAAAAGACATTTTCAATTTTTATCAAAAAAATCTATAATTTTAAACATCAAGCCACTGTCATAATGCCAATAGGGCAGCTGTCACAAATTGTTCATGAGACCCAGTTATAAGCATCTCTATGTTGTGTGATGTCCAATGGCACACTGACTGTTCTGTCTACCTATCTGCCTCTCCCCACTACCAGCTTTGTAACCCTCGCTTTAAAACCAACAAAATTTATTGAACACAACCAACTTCTGTAAAGCCAGAAAAATTTTTTATTAGTCCCCAAAACCAAATAATAACAGTTTTTGATAGAAATTAATATGCAATTGTCCTGACTGAAATTGATATAAGTCCAAACATTATTAATCTAACATGCACACAAATTGTCAGTCTGATATTAAGCAGAATTCCATTAAGCCTGCCAGTGGTGGAAACAACATGCACCTAAGTCAAAGCATTATGGTATGCAATGCAAGCCTAAATCAGTCCAGGTAAACATCAGGAGTGGTTGTAGTTCACTTTCAGAGGCATCATATGACTGGCCTGCATTACTGGCAATGTTCCTGCTGGTGGCATCCTGGCCATATGCGGGTGATGCTACACATATTGATAAGTCTGTATTCTTCATTTGGACATCTGATGCAGGTACTAAATTACTCCCCCTTGAAGTGGTGTGTGGGTGGCAAAAACGTCTGGGTGAAGTAAAAATGTAAGGGTCCTGGGAGACTTCAGGGGACACTGGCAGTGATGGTGCTGTATTCTGAATGTCTTTTGTAAGCCTGGAGACTTCTGTAAGCAGAGTGATACTGTGGGACACAGTATGTCTTTTAATTAAACTGCCGATAATGCCAGATTGATATCCTTTGGTGCACCCTTCAGCTTGCAGGAAGGGAGGACCAATTTGCTATCTTCTATGATCAGGGAGTAGAGAGAGCTACAATGTGGTTGTGATGGTCAAAATGGACTCCCAGACATGGCCAGGATGCCATGACCAGAATTGGTTGCTGGTGCATCCCCCATGTTGTAGACAGTAGGACCAAGTAGCATCCACACTGTTCTGCCATGCATCCCCCCCCCCCCTCCCAATTCCACCAAAATGTGCATGCTCACAGCAGGGAACCCACATGGACTGGAGTGGGTGTGTCTACTTTGTGTTCTAGGGTGGAAATGGGAAATCCAGAAGGGTCCTATGAACATTCCCATGAAGGAGCTCTCAAATTTATTTAGCAGACACCAAGGCTTTCAGATTTTTCATCTTGAAGTTATAAACAAACTGTCCTGCCACTCTGTTGGAAACAGGATGTGGTAAGATGTCACTGTAAATTGTGGATCAGTGTCAGTCACAAGCATGTGAGTTGCATACTCTACTGCAAAGATGTGCCCCAAAGTTATCACTGTGGCCTCTGTTGTTTTAAGAAAGAAAACACTGTCCAAATAGGCTGTAGTATATTTATTGTCTGTGCTATTAGCTAAACTTGACTGTTACTCATTTTGAAGCAGTTATCATAAGCCTCAACCTTCACATCACATTTGACGAAATAGCCAGTACATCTGTAAAAACATATATTGAATGCATGTGCATGTGTAGCATACGTACAATCCATTACATACACTGAAGCACCAAATAAACTAGTGTTGTTGTTGTGGTCTTCAGTCCTGAGACTGGTTTGATGCAGCTCTCCATGCTACTCTATCCTGTGCAAGCTTCTTCATCTCCCAGTACCTACTGCAACCTACATCCTTTTGAATCTGCTTAGTGTATTCATCTCTTGGTCTCCCTCTACGATTTTTACCCTCCACGCTGCCCTCCAATACTAAATTGGTGATCCCTTGATGCCTCAGAATATGTCCTACCAACTGATCGCTTCTTCTGGTCAAGTTGTGCCACAAACTTCTCTTCTCCCCAATCCTATTCAATACTTCCTCATTAGTTATGTGATCTACCCATCTAATCTTCAGCATTCTTCTGTAGCACCACATTTTGAAAGCTTCTATTCTCTTCTTGTCCAAACTATTTATCGTCCATGTTTCACTTCCATACATGGCTACACTCCATACAAATACTTTCAGAAATGACTTCCTGACACTTAAATCTATACTCGATGTTAACAAACTGGTGTAGGCATGTGTATTCAAATACAGAAGTATGTAAACAGACAGAATACGGTGCTATGGTTAGCAATGCATATGTAAGACAACAAGTGCCTGGTGCAGTTGTTACGACTGGTTACTGCTGCTGCAATGGCAGGTTATCAAGATTTAAGTGAACTGAACATGGGGTTATAGTTGGTGCATGAGTGATGGGACACAGCATCTCCGAGGTAGTGATGAAGTGGGGATTTTACCATACAACTATTTCACGAGTGTACCGCAAATACCAGGAATCCGGTAAAACATCAAATCTCTGACATTGCTGCAGCCAAAAAAAGATTCTGCAAGAATGGGACCAATGATGACGGAAGAGAATCATTAACCATGACAGAACTGCAACCCCTACTCAAACTGCTTCAGATTTCAATGCTGGGCCATCAACAAGTGTCAGCCTGTGAACCATTCAACGAAAAATCATCAATATGGGCTTTTGGAGCTGAAGGCCCACTTGTGTACCCATGATTACTGCACAACACAAAGCTTTATGGCTCACTTGGGCCCGTCAACACTGACATTCAACTGTTGATGACTGGAAACATGCTGCCTCATCAGATGAGTCTCTTTTCAAATTGTATCGAGCGGATGGACATGTAAAAGTATAGAGACACCCTCATGAATCCATGGCCCTGCTTGTCAGCTGGGGATTGTTTAAGCTGGTGGAGGCTCTGAAATGGTGTGGGGTGTGTGCAGTTGGAGTGTCGTGGGACCACTGATACTTCTAGATACAATTCTGACAGGTGACACGTATGCAAGCATCCTGTTTGATTACCTGCACCCATTCATGTGAATTCTGAGGAACTGGGCAATTCCAGCAGGACAATGCAACACCCCAAACAACCAGAATTGCTACAGAGTAGCTTCAGGAACATTCGTCTGAGTTTAAACACTTCTGTTGGCCACCAAACTCCCCAGACATGAACATTATTGAGCATATCTGGGATGCCTTGCAATATGTTGTTCAGAAGAGATCTCCATCCTCTTGTATTCCTACATGTTTTTGGACAGCCCTACAGGATTCATGGTGTCAATTCCCTCCAGCACCACTTCAGACAAGCCCATGCCACTTCATGTTGCAGCATTTCTGCATGCTTGCTGGGGCCCTACACGGTATTTGTCTCTTCAGTGTATAATCCAATAGTGGACTAGATTGTGTCCATTAGACTAATGGATATAATCTACTGTACTATTGGCTTGGATCTGTGCTACATGTACATGAAAGCAATGTGTGTCTTTACATACATACCGTCTATTTAGTCAACTGAGATGTGAAGCTGGAGGCTTTTGGTAAGTGCTTGAAAGTGACTAACAGTCAAAATCTGTTAACAGCACAGACAATAAATCTACTACAACCTGTTTGGCCCAGGTATTCTTTCTTAAAACATATTGAGTGAGACTCTCTCTCTTCACGGAGGATGTAGCCTAAATAAGTGACCACTGGTTGGAAGACAGCACAAAAGTTAAACGTAAGATCTTTCTGTACAAAGGCTGCAAAAACGAGACATGTTGTGCACATGTTGTTCTGTCTTGTGAGTAGTGACCAGCATATAGTCAAAATAATTTACACAGTGTGGAATCTCTACAATAATCTGCTCAAGAAACCTTTGGAATATTGCAGGGGCATTTGCCACAACAAAACACAACCTGTTACATTGGTACAGTCTGAACTGTATGTTTAAGACCAAAATATTCCTTGTCCCTTCATCAAGAAGCATCTGAAAAATATGCCTCAGGTAGATCAATTTTAGAAAAGAATTTTCCTCCTGGTAGTTTTAGCATACTGTGTACGCAAGACAGAAAAATAGATATATAATAATATGATTGATTAAATACCTCAGACTGTGATCCGAATATAGGATTTCATGTAAAAATTAACTACAGGTCCTCTCAAACATTATATAAATATCAATAACTTTGCTGAGAGGTGTGCTTTCCTAACAGATGTTGTATTCTGCCTCAATGTAAGTACTCAGTGCTACACAACATATTCCTAAGCACATTTTTACACAGAAGGAAAAGAAGAAAAAACCACCAGTAATGATAAAGGTTACAACTAAGAAGTGAGAACACTGAAGCAGTAAATTTCTTTACCTTAATATTATTATTTCCTTAAAAAGTATCATGTTACATTAGCTCGTGCCACTTGTCCTCATAATATGTTATTATATTCAGTATGACAATAATATTAAGTGAGCTACTCAAGCAATGGTGTCTAATTGTACATGGTTTACTCAATGGCTGGTGAGCAAAGAAGTGGAGAGAAACAGAAAAAGAATGAAAGTCACTCAAAACATATGACATATAAAACCTCATCAGACTGTCTCTCTATAAGTGTTTACTGTCTCTGCTAATGACTATGGTGCTTGACATAAATATTAGCTTTATTTAACTCATTAACTGCTATGATCCCCATTTGGGGATGTCCATCCTTCTTTTTCATCATATCTTGTGTTTCATTGTCACCTTACAAGCTGCACTGCATGCTCTACTTATGAGCCACACTGTATCAACCCTCTCAGCTGCACACAACAGTCAGTTTCAAGACCACGCTGATTGTTGGTGCAGCATCCTATGTCCCACATCACTCCTGCCGATATCATTAATCCATGCCGTCTAATTTACCATTCTCCCTCAGTGTTATTTTCCGTACCTTTCTGGTGCCAAGCAATCATGTATCTCATCCTACAACCCAACCCTTCCACACCCCCCCCCCCCACTCTTTCATTGTTCTATCCCATTTCACACCCACTAATTCCACCTCATCCAGTCACATCTACCATCCCCCTTCTTTATACTTATCCATCCTGATACCCAAAGTAAAATATATTTGTATATCATTTATATCTTTTCTTTGATTGGATTGTAACTTCTCATCAATTTGAGTGGGTTTTCACCTTTTGCTATAGCCAACTCCCAAAGATTTCATCTTGATTCCCCCCTTTTGCCTCCGTTCCATCCTTCTCATGATTTTTCACATGTAATTGGGTGCATTTTTTCAGATGTAATTCTAAATTATTCACGTTATTTTTCAAATCTTTTTCCATCACCATGGATCATTATTCCTTCCATCTGCATCGATACAGAAAAGTTTCCTTATCCCTTGCCAGAACCCAGTCCCACATACTGTTCCTGCATTGTTGCTTTGCTTGTGGAATCCCCCAAAATGGCCTTACCATCAAATTACCCATTCCAGCTGCCATCCCTCCTTCCACAGATTTCGCCAATCCTTAGCCCTATCCAACTTAGTCCTGCAAAACCATATCAACCAAGCCCAAACCTACATGCAGTACCTTCTCTACATCCACAAAATTCTCCTGCTATGCAATCCCCAATTCCTGGAACCCATAACACACATCAAAACTCTTGCCCTCCAGGAACTAGAGCAACATGCACAACACCATTGGAGTGCCACTCTCCACCCCCTCTACAACAACCTCCAAACCTCCTCCACGTCCCCTCACAGCCGACAAACCCTGTCTTGCAGACCTACTACATTTACCCCACCCTCCAAAACTGCCTCCCACTACCACACAGAATCCAGAACCTAAACAGTCCTGAAACACAGTCATGAGCCTTTCTTCCAGAAGCGTTAGCCCCACAGAAATATCAGTCCTTTCCAAAGGCCTCAGTTTTTGCCCTACTCCCAAACTCAATCATGCAGGACTTGTTAAAGACCTTCTCTTGTTCTCCCGATCCCTACAGTGGAAATACTTTTTTGTCACCAACCCTACCAATCAGACTCAAATAAAGAACAATGATAAACCCTGCCTAAGTCAGTTCAATCCTCCATCCAACTGTGATCCATCCCCACTGCCCTTAAATCACCCTCTGTTAACATTACAGAATTTCTTAATCTTGAACCTTGACTCACCATCATTCCCCAAATCCCCCAACATGCAAACTAACCTTACATCCTCAGAAAGAACCACAGTCCATCATCTTAAAACTGATCCTGACCTTATAATGCTACCTATGCATAAAGACTCCACCACTGTTGTTTTGAACCGCAAGGCAGCAGATACATCCCCGTACAAACATTGCCACAGTAACCCTATTCTAGAAATCCAGTAGGATCACCAGTCACTCCTCAAATACTTAGACCCAACCTAGAATCTCTCCCCATAGTCAAGCTCTCTACTCACCCCTACCATTCCTCAAATTCCCACCTTCTACATGCTTCCTAAAATCCATAAACCCAACCATCCAGGATGCCCCATTGTAAGCATTTACTGTGCCCCCACTGAGAGAATCTCTGCTCTCCTAGACTAACACCTTCCACCTTCCACCTATTACCAGGAACCTACCCTCTTACATAAAAGATATAAACCATTTCCACTACTGACTCTCCACAATTCCTGTCACTTTACCATATGGTGCCCTGCTCGTCACAACTTTTCCCAGTGCCCGACAGATTCCAAACCAACTAACACCTTCCTAGTTGCTATGACCAACTTTATCCTCATCCACAATTACTTCTCCTTTGAAGGAATTACCTACAAACAAATCCACAGTATGGCTATCGGCACCTGCGTAGCACCATCCTATGCCAACCTATTCATGGGCCATCTAGACAAATCCTTCCTAAACACCCAGAATCCTAAACCCCTCATCTGGTTCAGATTCACTGATGACATCTTTGTGATCTGGATCGAGTGTGAAGACACCCTATCCACATTCTCCAGAACCTCAACAACTTCTCCTGCATTTGCTTCACCTGGTTCTACTCAACCCAACAAGCCAACTACCTAGATGTTGGCCTCCACCTCAAAGATGGCTACATCAGTGCCTCCGCCCATATCAAGCCTACTAACCACAAACATTCCAATTTGACAGCTGCCACAAAGATGTCATCAGTGAATCTGAACCAGAAGGCTTCAGTGAGACCCTTCCAACCATGTACAAAAACAAATCTCCTGTGCCTTATCTTCCCAATCTCCCACCATCTCAAAAAGTACCACTGTCCGGCCACAGAGGTGCATTCCCCTTTGTAACTCAGTACCGCCCAGGGCTGGAGCAACTGAATTACATTCTCTGCCAGGGTTTTGATTACCTCTTGTAGTGACCTGAAATCAGAAATGTCCTGCCCACTATCATTCCCACCCCTCCTACAGTGGCATTCCACCCTTACACCAAACCTAAACAATATACTTGTCCATCCCTACACAACTCATGCTCCCAACCCCCTTGCCTCATGGCTCATACCCCTGTAGTAGGGCTACATTCAAGACATGTTCTATACATCAGATCTAGATACAAGACATGTTCTATACATCCTCCCACCTCCACCTACTCCAGTCTGATCACAAACTTCACCTATCCCATCAAAGGCAGGGCTACCTGTGAAACCAGTCATGTGATCTACAAGTTAAGCTGCAACCACTGTGCTGCATTCTATGTGGGCATGGCAACCAACAAGCTGTCTGTCCACAAGAATGGCCACCAACAAAATGTGATCAAGAAACAAGTGGACCACCCTGTTGCTGAGCATGCTGCCAAACATGACATCCTTCATTTCAATGACTGCTTCACAGCCTGTGCCATATAGATCCTTCCCACCAACACCAGCTTTTCTGAATTGCGCAAGTGGGAACTTTCCCTGCAATATATCCTATGTTCCTGTAACCCTCCTGGCCTCAACCTTCGTTGGTCATGGTCCTCTCCCATCCAGCCCCTTCTCTGTTCCCATTCTAGCACTACACATCCCTCATTCCTCCATCTCACAAAGTCTTTTTATTTATCTCCTTTTCCGCTAACCCCCCCCCCCCCCCCACTCCCTCTGTCTAACCTCCCAATTGCACATAGCTGCCCTACCCTCTTTCCACGTCGTCCCTACATGCTCCCCCCAACAGCACATTACTAGCTGTCACGCCTACCCTACTATCCCTCCCCGCCCCAGCCTCCTCCTTACCCCCACCCAGGCATCACTCCCATCATGCAGTGGTGCAGCTGCTCGCAGTGTGACCGCAGTTGTCTGAGACTGGAGTCATGTGTGTGTGAGTTGCATTTGTGTAAGTCTGTATGTGTGTGTCTACATCTACATCTACATGATTACCCCGCGATTCACATTTAAGTGCTTGGCAGTGGGTTCATCGAACCACAATCATACCATCTCCCTACCATTCCACTCCCGAACAGCACACGGGAAAAACGAACACCTAAACCTTTCTGTTCGAGCTATGATTTCTCTTATTTTATTTTGATGATCATTCCTACCTATGTAGGTTGGGCTCAACAAAATATTTTCACATTCGGAAGAGAAAGATGGTGACTGAAATTTCGTAAATAGATCTCGCCACGACGAAAAACGTCTTTGTGATGTGTTGGCTGAAGAGCCAACACCGTGTAGCTAGAGGAGGCCGAAATGCATGCGTTAAAGCTCACGCAGGCTGGCGTGAGGTCTGGAACTGTTAAGGGAATTATAGTAGCAAATAAAGTACGTAGTTGATGTAATACTTAACTTTAATCCATAATTGGAGAACATCACTCTTGTTGATACATTAATAACAATCTCAATATAAACTAGTAATGGTGCCTTGCTAGGTCGTAGCAAATGACGTAGCTGAAGGATATGCTAACTATCGTCTCGGCAAATGAGAGCGTATTTGTCAGTCTAGCATCGCTAGCAAAGTCTGCTGTACAACTGGGCGAGTGCTAGGACGTCTCTCTAGACCTGCCGTGTGGTGGTGCTCAGTCTGCAATCACTGACAGTGGCGACACGCGGGTCCGACATATACTAACGGACCGCAGCTGATTTAAAGGCTACCACCTAGCAAGTGTGGTGTCTGGCAGTGACACCACATCTTGCTTTAATGACTTCCATCCCAACTCGCGTATCATATCTGCCACACTCTCTCCCCTATTATGTGATAATACAAAACGAGCTGCCCTTTATTGCACCCTTTCGATGTCCTCCGTCAATCTCACCTGGTAAGGATCTCAGACCGCGCAGCAATATTCTAACAGGACAAACGAATGTAGTGTAAGCTGTCTCTTTAGTGGACTTGTTGCACCTTCTTCTTCTAAGTGTCCTGCCAATGAAACGCAACCTTTGGCTCACCTTCCCCACAATATTATCTATGTGGTCTTTCCAACTGAAGTTGTTCGTAATTTTAACACCCAGGTACTTAGTTGAATTGACAGCCTTGAGAATTGTACTATTTATCAAGTAATCAAATTCCAACGGATTTCTTTTGGAACTCATGTGGATCACCTCACACTTTTCGTTATTTAGCGTCAACTGCCTCCTGCCACACCATACAGCAATCTTTTCTAAATCGCTTTGCAACTGATACTGGTCTTCGGATGACCTTACTAGATGGTAAATTACAGCAGCATCTGCGAACAACCTAAGAGAACTGCTCAGATTGTCACCCAGGTCATTTATATAGATCAGGAACAGCAGAGCTCCCAGGACGCTTCCCTGGGGAACACGATATCACTTCAGTTTTACTCGATGATTTGCCGTCTATTACTACGAACTGCGACCTCCCTGACAGGAAATCACGAATCCAGTCACACAACTGAGACAATACCCCATAGGCCCGCAGCTTGATTAGAAGTCGCTTGTGAGGAACGGTGTCAAAAGCTTTCTGGAAATCTAGAAATATGGAATCAACTTGAGATCCCCTGTTGATAGCGGCCATTACTTCGTGCGAATAAAGAGCTAGCTGCATTGCACAAGAACAATGTTTTCTGAAACCATGCTGATTATGTATCAATAGATCGTTCCCTTCGAGGTGATTCATAATGTTTGAATACAGTATATGCTCAAAAACCCTGCTGCAAACCGACGTCAATGATATAGGTCTGTAGTTCGATGGATTACTCCTACTACCCTTCTTAAACACTGGTGCGACCTGCGCAATTTTCCAATCTGTAGGTACAGATCTATCGGTGAGCGAGCGGTTGTATATGATTGCTAAGTAGGGAGCTATTGTATCAGCGTAATCTGAAAGGAACCTAATCGGTATACAATCTGGACCTGAAGACTTGCCCGTATCAAGCGATTTGAGTTGCTTCGCAACCCCTAAGATATCTACTTCTAAGAAACACATGCTAGCAGCTGTTCGTGTTTCAAATTCTGGAATATTCCATTCGTCTTCCCTGGTGAAGGAATTTCGGAAAACTGCATTCAATAACTCCGCTTTAGTGGCACAGTAGTCGGTAACAGTACCATCGGCACTGTGCAGCGAAGGTATTGACTGCGTCTTGCCGCTTGTGTGCTTTACATACGACCAGAATTTCTTCGGATTTTCTACCAAATTTCGAGACAATGTTTCGTTGTGGAACCTAGTAAAGGCATCTCGCATTGAAGTCCATGCCAAATTTCGCGCATCTGTAGATTTTAGCCAATCTTCGGGATTTCGTGTTCTTCTGAACTTCGCATGCTTTTTCCGTTGCCTCTGCAACAGCATTCGGACCTGTTTTGTGTACCATGGGGGATCAGTTCCATCTCTTACCAATTTATGAGGTACGAATCTCTCAATTGCTGTTGCTACTATATCTTTGAATTTGAGAAACATCTCGTCTACATTTGCATAGTCAGTTCGGAGGGAATGGAGATTGTCTCTTAGGAAGGCTTCTAGTGACACTTTATCCACTTTTTTAAATAAAATTATTTTGCGTTTGTTTCTGGTGGATTTGGAAGAAACGGTATTGAGCCTAGCTACAACGACCTTGTGATCACTAATCCCTGTATCAGTCATGATGCTCTCTATTAGTCTGGATTTTTTGCGGCTAAGAGGTCAAGTGTGTTTTAGCAACCATTTACAATTCATGTGGGTTCGTGAACTAACTGCTCGAAATAATTTTTGGAGAAAGCATTTAGGACAATCTCGGAAGATGTTTTCTGCCTACCACCGGTTTTGAACAAGTATTTTTGCCAACATATCGAGGGAAGGTTGAAGTCCCCACCAGCTATAACCGTATGAGTGGGGTACTTATTTGTTACGAGACTCAAATTTTCTCTGAACTGTTCAGCAACTATATCATCGGAGTCTGGGGGTCAGTAGAAGGAGCCAATTATTAACTTAGTTTGGCTGTTAAGTATAACCTCCACCCATACCAATTCGCACGGAGTATCTACTTTGACTTCACTTCAAGATAAACCACTACTGACAGACACAAACACTCTACCACCAATTCTGCCTAATCTATCTTTCCTAAGCACCGTCTGAGACTTCGTAAAAATATCTGCAAAATTTCAGTATAATTCTGACAAAGGCCTTACTGGCTGAAATCTATTATTTGTGATAGTCTTTTTGTTGTGCCTACCTGTGAAACTTTCCTTTTCACAATATTTGTGCATCTAAGTGATGTGTTACACTACAGTATATCACATAAATTTCTGCAGTGGAAAATATAAGACTATCCGGTAGCAGACACTCTGTTGCTGTTATCAGCCTTTGCCTCTACAAGTGAACTAAAACTCTCACTGCTCTTTACCTGTGCCAATTTAGACTTGCATTGCATAGTGATTTGATTTATGAGCTTGTGGTTTCCACCACTGCCAGGATTGATAGAACTTTGCATAGTAACATACAATATGTGTACTTAGTGAATTAGTAGTGCATGGACTATTAATTTCAATCTGCAACAGTTGCATGCAGATATCTATCTGGAACTATCCTGATATAAATTTCCATCAGTAACTATTGGTCTTTGGTCTTGTGAACTGCTGATACAGACATTGATCATATTTAGTAACTTTACTGTTTTTCAAGTGGGGATTACAACATTTTCAATGAGGAGGTATCAGTTTTGGTTCACAAACTGTTAACAAGGATGCAAAATTTCTTGAGCTTTGGCAGCAATGGCTAAACTAGTATCAGGAATTAGTCAAACACTTAACTAGCTCAGCATTACAGGAATCACAGGTGACAGCCATCCCAGCAGTTATCAAAAACTCCTAGTGCTGCACTTTCAGACAAGTCATTTCAATTGTCCAGATTGCCAGCAGATCTTTTTACGGTCAGCAAATCTAGTTTATTAATTGGTTCAAAAGTTAGTTCCATTGTCTAGTCCATTTATGTCACCACTGTCTGACATAATTTGTTTATTATCTGATTATTTTTCCAACAAAATGCCTTAAGTCAGACACTGAAAGCTAAAATCTTGGATTCATAAGACAGATTCATAAGATATGGGGGCTAAAGTGTCACAAATGAATTTGTAAATGGGATATGAGCTACTGCACAGTATGATACACACCTCAACAAAAGTTTGGAATATGATAGAGTTTACAACTACGACTTCTTATAGTAAATTAGAGGGGTTTACTGTACCATCACTATTGCCGCCCAGAATATTACATTTCAATCTACAAATGGATGGACTTACTGAATGTATCGGCATTCCTGGTGTCATCTAGTGCTTCTCCAAACACTAACACGTCTAGTCTCCGGTTGCAAACAAATCCTTGTCTCATCAGCAAACATGACATTACTCCATTCTGCAATAGTCCAATGTTGATGCGCAAGAACCCTGTCTACTTCCTCAGTTCCACCTGTGCAAAACTTCCCATTGGTCTTCTGGCATGAAGATCACCCTGATGTAATTTTCCATGCACTGTTTGGTCTAAGATACGAATTACTGTTGCCCGAGAGACATAATTTCTAATATTTCTGGCAGCTGGCGTTGGGTGTCTGTGAGCCAACAGCTGCAGGAAACAATCCTGCTTTAGTGTTGTCATATGAGGATGACCAGTGTGAAGTCTATCATCCACATTTCCCATTTATCTGTCTTTCTCCACACCTTAGATACGCCATTTGAGTATCATGTAACAGATCGGCAACATCTTGCAGTGCATGACCTGCTAAAAGTAAAGCCACTATCATGACACTATTTAAGTGTTGCATGCCTCTATGTGGCATGTTACTGCAGTGCTGAACACAAGCTGAATGAAGCTGTTGCCAATAATGGACTGCTCATGATGTGCCTCTGTGGCAGCAGTTTGTTTATGTGACTGGGAAACGGCCACAAAACATGCCAATAGTAAACACTGTCCAGCATATAAGTACTAACTGGATAGTGTATGAATTCCTAGGATAATGAGACCTTTAGTGTCATAGACTGTATTTTATGATAGTACTGTATAGAACAAGTAAGTACATTTGTAGGGATGAGACAAATTCCAACAATCTTCTAGTGGTTCTGAAACTGTGACAAACTAGTCACCAAATGGCAAAAGAGGAATGAAGTGGTGGTGCATCATGATGAAGACATGCTTGCAAATGAACAAGTGAAACGGTGTTGTGAAGGAAAAGTCATGACTCATCTATCATCCGGGACAGCAAGTGGAGTTGAAAAGAAATGCCAGTCACTATGATAAGCTATCATTCAAAGTGCAAGTGAAGAATTGGGACAACAACCAAAGCCAACGAAAAAGGTGTGGTTTGATGGTGAGTGTAAAAAGACAGTGAAGACTAAGATGGCAAGAATATTAGAATGGCTGAAGAATCCCACTGGCAACACAAAGATAGCATATATGGTGGAAAGAAGACTGACAGAGAGAATCATAAGGCAGGCGACTCGAGAATATCGTAAATAACTATAGAGCAAACTGAGAAGTCAAGAAAAGCAACCCAATTCTTCTTAAAGTTTGCAAGAGGTATTTATAGACCACAACTTTAACCCTAACGTATGATGAGGAAAGAATGGTTCCTTCAGTGGAGCAAGCAGACATCTTTGGAAGATATTTTGACAATGTACTAAATCATGAAGATCAGGTAGAAACAAAATAACTGGAGAGATTAGAAGGGGCAGAAGAAGTAGTTCCTGAGCCAACATCATGATATAAAAGGCATCCTGGATGCCCTTAAAGACCATAAGGCTCCAGTCAGCAGTGGCATAATGTGGAGTTGTTTTGGTATGTGGGGAAGAGCAGTAATAGAAGGTCTCAGACAAGTTATGGCCAAAATATGGCTGCAGAGGAGACCCCTGTGGAGTGGAAAAAGGCAACCATATGCCCAATTATTAAAAAAGGTGATGACACAAAATTGCTTACAAGGTGCTATCCAAAATTTTTGGAACTGGTGCTACCACCTATAGAAAACCTTACCTTTGGACTAATGGTCACCATCACCCTCCAAGTAGTTTCCATCCGCACGTACGCACCAGTCCCAGCACTTCTGTCACTAGTCAAATGTTTTCTGGAAGTCCTGTTCTTTGATGGTGTTTGTGATCACCAGAAATGCTTCTTGAATCCTCTCTAGAGTGTCGAACCGACGGCCTGTCAACTTGAGTTTCAGTTTTGGGAATAGCATAAAGTCACAATGTGCCAAATCTGGCAAGTACGGTGATTGGGGTACAACCGACATGTTGTTTTTTACCGAAAAGGTCTTGGGGAACAAGGATGTGTGACAGGGCGCGTTGTCGTGATGCTGCAGCCAGTTCCCTTGACGCCAAAGTTCAGGCCGCCGTTGCCACATATTTTCATGGAGCCATCGCAAAACGTGACAGTAGCATGCAGAATTCACTGTATGGTTGGGTGGGACAAATTCTTGGTGCGTAATTCCCTTAGTATCAAAGAAAACGATGATCATGCTCTTCACTTTGCTCTTCACCTGACTCGCTTTTTTGGGTCTTGGAAAGCCCGGGCTCTTCTACTATGGTGATTGTTGCTTTGTCTCTGGGTCATAACTGTAAATCAAGCTCTTGTCACTGGTGATAACCCATGACAAGAAGGTTGGATCATCAGATGCGGTCTGACGAAGGTCCATGCACACTTCAACATGCTATGCCTTCTGATCGGCAGTCAAGATCCTTGGCGCAAATTTTCCAGATACACGACGCATACCCAATTCATCAGTCAATATTTGTTGACATGTCCCATAACCAATACCCACTCCATCCACAATGTCTTGAATGGTTCAACGGCAATCCGCACGAACCAATAGTTGAAGTTTGGCAACAATGTCTGGCGTTGTGCGGCTAACGGGCCTTCCAGTTTGAGCATTATCTTCGACATTTGTATGGTCGGCCCTGAACCCATCATGCCACTCAAATACACACATACAGCTCATGCTCTGCCCCCCAAACACTTGTTGAATCATTGCAAGAGCCTCTGCAGCAATTTTCCCGAGACTGGCACAGAATTTGATACACACGCACTTTCTGTTCATAGGTCCATCGTAAAATCACCACACACTAAACACAGAATATTACGGAAATCGCTGTGGACATGCAACACATCCTCCCAGCTGAATGCCACTCCGCACACTGACTCATCGGATATGCAGCTCTCGCCACCTAGCACTGCAGAGATCTAATACTCCTACTTTCCATATGGCAGCACCAGTCCCGAAAATTTTGGATTCCACATTGTAATTACCAATGGATCTCGTTGCTGGAGACAGGGTATAAAGTGTACACCACTCTGTACTAAGTTGACTAAAACCATGCTCAGAAGGATTGCAGGAATTACCTTTGGATACTCAACAAATAACAACAATTTCACACTGAGACAGATGATGGAGAAGTTTCATGAATTCAATAAAGACCAACACCTTATATGCACAGACTTCCAACAGGCATACAACAGCATAAATTGGACCATGCAGGAGTTCAGTATACCAGTGAAGTACATTAGGATCAGTGCAGGGTACTACAATGGATCATGTTAACAAGCATGCTTTGCAAATCAATTGTTGGCACCCTTCACAGTTTAGAATGGGTTGAGGCAGGGCGATCCTCTCTCACCACTTCTGTTCGTAGTGCTGGAAAAGTTGAGGCATGCAGTTGGCTGTAATATGGTGATGGAGGTAGTTGGAAGTGATACGAGCCTTGCATTTACAGTTGATGTGGTGATTGTGGATGAAACTCTGAATGAGGTGACAGCAGATACCTCTTGATTTATGCTAGAAACAAGCAAACTACGGTTACAGGTCGATGATGAGAAAACAAAAGTATATGGTAGTCTCTCACTGACAAAATGATATGTACACCATCAGTACAGATGGTCATAATATTGAAAGAGTTGAAAAATTCAAGTACTTTGGGTCAATATTGTTGAATAAAAGTGAGACAGAGAAAGAAGTTTGACAAAGAATAATAAGTGTGAACCGGGTGTACTACAGTTTAAACCACCTATACGCATCACACATCAAGATACAGCTACAGATGTGCCTAGTGCAACTGGTTGTATTGTATGGTTGTGAGACATGGGAAGGTTCACAGACAATGGAAGAGGACATTCGTACACAGAAGGCACAATGAAGATCTGTATCAGTGGTTTAAGAAAGCGGAAGAAGGGTACAGCGAGAAGGACATGTTCTATGAGCAGAGGAGCCCCTCTCCCTAACATTCTAAAAAACCAGTGTATGCAAAATGTTGTAAAAAGTGGAACTCAAACAATTTTGATTCATGCAAGATGGTAAATAAACACGAAGGGATAACTCCCTTAAAGTTAATGCACTTAAATGTGCAATATCTCAGAAACAAACTAGACACTCTACAAATATTCATAGAGGAACACTTGCCACGTGTACTAGTAACAACGGAACATGGGCTAAAATGCAGTGAAATAATACATTTTAGATTAGAAGGTTACATACTAGCAAATAGTTATTGTGGGCAAAACCATGAAGGTGGTGGTGTGGCAGTTTATGTTAATAAGGATATGGAAGTTAAGAGCGTACACGGGAAAAGTTTTTAAAACAAAATTAAAATCATCTCTAATATAAAAATGTTTATATTCTTTCAACGAATTTTAAGGTAGTGACTGTAACATGAGGCATTAGCATATCAGTTGTAATGTGATAAATGTAAAAAATAGACATAAGATGCAACAGCTACAGAATATAGTGTATTTTATAAGTGTAAATATAACCATAGTATTAAGTCTGATGTTTGCAAAAGCCATCATTATGATGGCTCCACTCAAAGAAAATGTAAATAAATAAATAAAAAAAGTATTTATACACCAGTCAACTGGTAGACATCCAAGAGGTCATCCACGAACGAGGTGGAGGGACAGGACCTTAGTGACCCTGAAAGAAACAGCTCCAACAGCCAGAACTGTCAATGTCTGAGTCAGGAGTAAATGGGCAAATATACGTAATTAATTTCTGTGGTGTTACAACTATTTTGTCATGATTCACGGACTTGGTGTATTAATCATTTTATTATGTTCTATGCATGTCCTGTATTTCTATATTTTTGTCTTCTGCATGGGCCTAAATTGTAGGTGTGTATTCAATAAATGATGGTGATGACCACATTTACCTCATTATAAGACAAGGTTTTTTACCAGATTTGTCATTCAAAACATACAGGGTCATCTTATATTCATAGGTTACACAATTGCTGCTGAGATCAATGTTTTTACATTGTTTAATAGACTAATGTACGGATCATCTTACATTTACAGATGAGCTTTAGCTAGTGAAGATTCATACAAACTTACTTTGAACAACCCTGAAGGGTATGGTGTAGCAAACAATGCTTGCATTCAAATAAGCTCAAGATTTCCCGATACGTCAAAGTGCTTGATACAGTATCGACCTTCTTCTTCAACCCATCATGTGAAATTTGACTAATGAATCTAGCGCAAGGGATATGCGAGAAACTATGTACTGGTGAGTTTGACAATCTAATGTTCTGCTTAAAAACTGACAATTTTGTGAAACACCGGAGGAAATAACATTAAATTCTACAAACTTACAAACTTTTGTTGTATTTGAACAGGTTTGTAATAGAAGTTCTCATACATATGGATACCGTACACATAAATTTATGCTGCTTTTTAGTAAAGGTAACATTCAAAGATGAAAATTTTCTCCTTAAAAAACCATTACTCGATTCTGAACCCAAGTCAATATTTTATTTGTTTATGAGAAACTGTAATGATTTGTCACTTGGGTGCAAATGAGAAATTTGGTCACTGTTCACTTTTTAGAATGCCGTGGACAAACATTACCAGCTTTTAATCAGCTATGGGGCAAGGTGATGACATTCAGATGTAATTAGAAAGAAAATTAATCCAAAATTAAATTTACAAAAAACCAAATAGTCACATTAAACTGACTGCAATTGTTATTGCAAGAATAAATTACAGCTCAAAGACCCATTTTACAGATAATATCAACAGAGGTAACTACATTGTGGTTTCGAGAATTGGACTGAATCGTGACAGCACTCTTTTATTTATGTATTAGTTGCTGATGTAACATATGACCTGCACCCTGGAAGATACTGCCATCCATGGTTCAGAGTTCTCAAGAACAGCACTACAGAACGTAGGATGGGGCACAATGAAACAAGCTCGGCTGTGAGCGAAAACCATGGAACTATATACTGGGAACTTTGGCTTTTCATGAACATCTACTATATTTAAACTGCAGTTTTTCTGAATCCATTTGCATTCAGAAACAAATTGACTTTAAAATGGGTCAAATACTAAACAAAAGCATACATTTCTGCAGGATACGTTAAAAGTCAAGATTGGGGCCAATGGGGTAGTAACATGTTTTGTGCAGCAATGTTGTCGGTGCTCACTGAGAGGTATGATGGGAACAATTGCAGCGGGGTGTCAGCTGCTGGTTCTACACAGTCAATGAGAGAGTGGTGGGCAGACAATATGTTTGGAAGCAAGAGACACTGTAACATTCTCATGTCAGTACAGAGGTGAAATTCACTATGTTTCTGGTGTGTGTGTGTGTGTGTGTGTGTGTGTGTGTGTGTGTGTGTGTGTGGAGGGAAGAGCTGTGTTCTCAGGTCCCACCAGAGACACCTCAGAAATTACAACATATTCAGGTGAAACAGTCAAATATTTGTGACAATGAAGATATAAATTTCACAGCTGTCCTTTTAGGATGATGACAATGATGAAGATGACGAGAAATAGTGATATCACAGATTGCAGCCTAAGGAAACAAAAAAGGCAGTGAAGTTGAAAATTAACATGAACCATCTGTTTTTGTTTATTTAATTTCTCCTTGTATTATCCAAATGTAGACAATCAATAAATGACGTAAGTTTAGAATAGGCGTAACTATTTAGGCAAAGAAAGTTTGTAATATTGATTAGTCAGAATATGTTAAAAAAATAAATTTTTCTGAATGAGTCTCTTAAAAAAAGGGATCCAGAGTCGTCTTATGATTGGGTAAATATGGTATTCCAAACTTCTGTTGAGCAGTGTAGATAGCAGCACACATGTATCACCAAACACATAAAAAAAATACTCTAAAAACTTCGAGAAATTCATTCCTTCCATTCAGTAGAGAATAATGTATGATCTTCATCAAGTCATATGGCACTTCTCATGTATGTTACATAAAACTTCCACATTTTGGGTAGCATTGGTCATGGAATAGTTTTCCTTGCGAAAATGCAGAAAAACAAATGTCAACATAAGATTGTAAATCCTACATGTTGGTAGCAATGCAACACAATGCAATGTCCAGTGCACATTTTCAATGCAGACATAGTTTCATTTCATAGTATCCAGTTTTATGAAATTTTGTGTTATTTTGCTAGTATTCTATGATGTATTATATAAAAAGCTTAAGATTAAAATCAGTCCATTAGAACTAACAAGTTGTTTTGTTTTTTCTTTTATTTTATGAAAACATTCAGTGGTCATCTTTAATATTAATAGTTCTGTATAACATAATTATATAAAATTTCCTTTCTACATTTGTCTCCCTGTATGGCAAGCATTCATACACAAGGTTGCTACTGTAGCCTAGGTCTACTGCGAGAAGACTAGGAGGGGGTTAATATGATTTAGATGTTTAATATGTCACACTATGCAGTAATACTGCACCATGCAACCCCGCTTTGCGTGCATTTGAAAAATCCTGCCACTTTCTGTGCGAGGCTCTGTCTGCTAGTTTGACACTTCCTGGCAGCTGTTTTTGCAAACTCGCACATGCAGGGGCCTAGGAGGGATACCTTCTCTCACGGAACACATTCCAATATGGAACTAGCTGGTAGTCTTGGCCACCTCATGCGGTCATGATCAAATTTTCCTCATTGTGTTGCTGAGGCAGTAGTGATGCATTTAGATGTTCATGTGACAGGCATGATATCAGGTCATTAAGGGCAATACAACAGAGTTGTGTTCCATTTAGTATAACTCTTATTAGCTATGTTTCAGGTAAATGCTGTTTTAGTTCTCCAGTTGTGCTTCTCATGTTTAAGTGTTTGAAATGTTCACATGGAATTTTACTGTCTTTTTATGTCCTCTGCCCTAAGAGCTTTTTTAGTCGAGAAACTTATGCAATGGTGATACAGTATGTGGATGAAAGTGGAAGTGATTTTGGATTGTTCTATCTGTTGCCACATTATTTGTTAACTTATTCTGATATGTGAAAGTATTGGTTAAACTAGGTTAGCTTCTACCAGAACCAGATTGAGAGTTGTTGCCAGTGGCTGACAACTCGTAGGGAATTGTTGGCATGCTTTTGTAGGCTTATGTGTTCCTGGTCTATTCTGCATCACGTATTCAGGAATCGGGTACTAATTGTGAGTTCACTAGTTTGAGTGACCTTGGATGTGGCTTAAGAATGGCTGCTGTTTGCTTGTTACATGTACTAATACGGATTACTAACTTGAGCACATACAAAAACATTCGCTATATTACTATTGATGATGAATGCTTGTTTGTGTCTTTTCTTTTTTTCTAGTTGTTCAAAATTTACTGTGACCAGTTCTTCATTAATGCATTTCCAGTTTACTTTTATGACAATGCATAACAGAATGCTCTCTAATAAATAAGAAAAAGTTAGAAGCTGTTAAAGTATTCTTATTAAATTTTATGGCAACACTTAAGCAATGTTTTGCTCTTTCATCATTTTTATTCACTTTTATTTTTACGTGAATGTCATCAGGCAGTGGTGATGTTCCTAGTTTAGAGAGCACTTTCCGACATATTGCTCTTTCAGCAGCCAATGGAGTGTGCACCACATTGCCACCCACACTGTGCCGGTACGGGTCCTTGCTTCTGACACCTGGGTCAATGAAGGGACTTCGGACATCTAAATGCATGCCACACCCAGCAAACTGTTGATGTGCTTTTAGAAAAAAGAAAAACAAATAAAAAATGAAAAATAAAATTTTAAAATAAAAATTAGTATCCACCCTGAAAATGCTCAGTTGCAACTACCCAGGTCTCCACTTCTTCCTCCCACTCTCTCTGCATGTTTCAGAAACATTCTGAAATTTATCTAAACTTCTGATTTTAATTGTCACTCATACAAATTCATCATAGTTTTTTGAAAGTTATATACTGAAGGCCACCTGAAGATGCTTCAGAGCAGCTACCAAACATGCTAGATATGATTATGTAACGCAAATCACTAATGATGTAACATGCAGAAGTTATGATCCAAAGAAGAGCATAGCTGAAATATATTAACACTGTGGAACTGCGACAAACAAATGTTGGGCTCAATGACAAACAACAACATAGCAAAATGAAGACTTCAAAACAGCATAACGAGTGGTTGGTCACTAAGACCATATATTGAGAGGGGTCAAGCTGCAGGATGAGAGGAGACAATGATCTTTTGCCCTCTTTTACAAACAATTCCATCATACTATGGTTTAATCATCAGAAGAAGTATTTGCCTTTTACTGCTGTACTTTTAGCACATTAATGTGACCACCTGTCAAAAGCCTGAATAACTAACTTTTTCAGAGTGTCCCTCTGACAATCATTGCAGGTCTGTACACAACAACAGCATAAAATGTGATTCATCTGATAAAGAAACCTTTCGCCACTCGGTAGACATCCAGTTGCAGTACTAGCGTGGAAGTTCCAGCCTTCATTGCTGATAAACAGCAGTCTGCAGGGTGCAGGAATCAGGCACCTGCTGTAGAGGCCCATATGCAGCAATGTTTGCTGAGGGGACGCTGTTGGTAGCGTCTTGGTCCACGTCAGTGGTCAGTTGCACATCTATTTGCCCATACCCATCTCTGTAGCAGTCATTCACCTCTGTAATCTATGGCTCATGCTACATCACAGCTGCGTTGGTACTGGTTTTGAATAGTGTCATTTTGCCACGCATGGTATACTGTAACCATTACAGCATGCAAACAGTTTACAAGCTTTGCCATTTCAGAAATGTACTCTTGGCCCAAAAGGCAATGATCAGACCCTTTCCGACATCAGTTGAATTGCTCAGTTTCTGTATTACAACAATGACTGCACTGTTTTCTGTGTTCCAAGAAACTTGATATACCCTCCACCCCTAGAGTTACCACCTGCCATGTGTGAGTGGTTATTACATGTTGACATAGAAGGTAGTCAGTGGGCATATTAATGTGACTGGACTGCATGTATTGTCATGTACAAGTGCATTCGTAAGTTAATTTACTTCAGGCAGTAGGATAATGCATGTGTCTCAAATGTTGCATCAATCCTTATACTGTAGTGTTGATTTGGCATTATTAAGGTTTTCCTTTGCTAATATCATAGATCATTCATTACTCTTGCTTAGTTTTGTTTTTCCTGTTTTAGTACATCTTATGATAATTTCTGTATAGATGAAATCAGTCACCATATGTTTAAAGACTTTTGCTGAGTGGTAAATTAAATTAAAATTCTGAAATCTCTCTCTTTAATGAAAAAGAAAGAAGATGCAATTACATTAAGTATCCCTGTGACGAAGTGTGCAGACAATCACCAGTACTGGACAAGTTCTGACTAGGCATTAAGATAATAGAACTAATAGGTACAAAATAAATGACACTTCTCCTTTCTTAACTTGTACTACAAGCTTTTAAGTTACGATGGCTACTGAACTTTGATTCTACAAACATCCCATATATTTATTCTATGGACCAAACTGTTTTATGTACAGACGTAACTCAATATTTATTGTTTCTCAAAGGAACATATTTTACAGCTTTTTTTTCAACTGAGTATGTTACTACTAACCTTTCTGTGAACACTTGGAATCTGCAAAACTTGAACTACGAAGTGGAAAAGCTTTAAGAATTGCATCATCCTCACTTTCACCACCTGAAACGACAAAAATTCAAATAGATATGAGATGTTAATGAAAACCATTTCTTACTACAACTTTAAAATACTCTAGAAAAACAAAGTGAATAATGAATGTAAGAATGTGTGTGTTACACTAACATGATTGCATTCAGTTTTTTTATCATGCACCACAAGCAAGGAATATGAACAGATTTGTACAGTGGAAGACGAAAATTGCAAGTGTGAGCAAGGCAGGTGACATGAGAAAAAGAGGGGGGGGGGGGGGGATACAGGAAAGAAGAAGCAGGCGGGGTTGAACAATTTGCATCAGAAAATGGGTCGCCAGGGAATGTAATAAATGAATTGTGAGAAGCACGTGAAACTACAGAGTTTTGGTAAATAATGTACAGTGCAGCTTGCTTGGGAGAAAATCAAGTTTTGGATCAATAATTATCACCAACACCTTTCAATACCAGAGTCTTATAATGGGAAAAGCAATGTGACCATGACGAAATGGCTTTCAGTATGAGTGATGACCTTGATTTAGTATAAATGACAGTCAAATGAAACTGAGACAGATGGAAAACTTGTTTATTATTAAAAAATTTATCACTATCTACATCTACATTTATACTCCGCAAGCCACCCAACAGTGTGTGGCGGAGGGCACTTTACGTCCCACTGTCATTATTTCCCTTTCCTGTTCCAGTCGCATATGGTTCGCGGGAAGAACGACTGCCAGAAAGCCTCCGTGCATGCTTGAATTTCTCTAATTTTACATTTGTGATCAACTCAAGAGGCATAAGTAGAGGGAAGCAATATATTCGGTACCTCATCCAGAAACGCACCCTCTCGAAACCTGGACAGCAAGCTATACCGTGATGCAGAGCGCCTCTCTTGCATAGTCTGCCACTTGAGTTTGCTAAACATCTCTGTAACGCTATCACACTTACCAAATAACCCTGTGACAAAACGCGCCGCTCTTCTTTGGATCTTCTCTATCTCCTCTGTCAATCCGACCTGATACGGATCCCACACTGATGAGCAATACTCAAGTATAGGTCGAACAAGTGTTTAGTAAGCCGCCTCCTTTGTTGATGACTACATTTTCTAAGGACTCTCCCAACAAATCTCAACCTGGCACCCGCCTTACCAACAATTAATTTTATATGATCATTCCACTTCAAATCATTCCGTACGCATCCTCCCAGATATTCTACAGAAGTAACTGCTACCGGTGTTTTTTCAGCTATCACATAATCATATAATAAAGGATCCTTCTTTCTATGTATTCACAATACATTCCATTTGTATATGTTAAGGGTCAGTTGCCACTCCCTGCCTATCCGCTGCAGATCTTCCTGCATTTCGCTGCAGTTTTCTAATGCTGCAACTTTTCTGTATACTACAGCATCATCCGCGAAAAGCCGCATGGAACATTCAACACTATCTACTAGGTCATTTATATATATTGTGAAAAGCAATGGTCCCATAACACTTTAACATCTGTAGATGTCTCTCCATTGAGAACAACATGCTGTGTTCTGTTTGCTAAAAACTCTTTAATCCAGCCACACAGCTGGTCTGATATTCCATAGGCTCTTACTTTGTTTATCAGGCGACAGTGCGGAACTGTATCGAACGCCTTTCAAAAGTAAAGGAAAATGGCATCTACATTGGGATACATTTTTATCCCAATGTGAGATGAGATGGTCAGTGCCTTCACGGAAAAATAAAAATGCTTGTGACTGCCTATGGAATGATAAATGTATCCAGACAAGCACTCTTCACCTGAAACAAACTGATGGCTGTCTTGTTTCGGGATTCCAAAAATATGGGCATCACATGGGGAGAGATCGAGACTGTATAGAGGATGTGTATGGGCTTCCCAGTGAAACTCCTGCAGTGTAGTCTAAACAACATTGGCAATATGTGGGCTCACCCACATCCACCCTTACACATCCCCATCGTCCATACAGTCCCATCTCTCCCAATGCAATTTTCATATTTTTGAAGCACTGAAGAAAGACATCTGTGGCAGCCAATTTGCTTCGGATGATGAGGTATATGCCTGGGTATCATCATAGTTCCGAAGGCAACAGCAAACAATTTTCCATGAAGGCACTGACTATCTTACCTCACAGTGGGATACGTGTATTAACAGTCACAGTGATTACACTTGAAACAGTAAACAGTTTACTTACTTTTTTTCTCATCTATCTTGTTTTCATTTGATTGCCCTTTATAGATGTAGGCTGCAACCTGGCAGCATCAATACTATCCGGCTGGTATCTCATTGAAGACTCCGCCACCAAATTTGCCAGCAGCACAGAGCAGCGGCAACACCACTTGCCAGCTTCTCCCATTAAAGGTATGGTCTGCCGCATAGGGCCTACAGAATGTTTACACGACACACAATGATACTGCTAATATGCACATAGTGACATCTGCACAGAAGACTCAGTAGCTGCTTGGATTCTCCTTGGGATAGTTGTGTTAGTTGTCCATTAGATTTTGGATGTGCAACCACAGTAACGCTATTTCTTCACCCAATATTTTGTTTGACAATTGTCTGAGAGAGACAGTAAACAGAAGCTACAAGCACTCTGTGACATTTTAGCCCAGTCAGAGATACGCAAGCAGCGGTGACTATGCATAAAATGAACCATTGATTAGATAGTCAATCTATGCTGTGATATGATGATGTCATCAGGAGCTGCACTGTAGTGACACTTTACTACTTGATTAAAGAAAGTGTTGGATTCTGTGTTTTGTTCAGGATGAAGCTGCTATCTCTACCAATTAAATTCTCCATCAAACTAATTTCTACTGATCCCTTAATCACTGAGTCCCAAAAAGACAAAGTCCATGCTAGACTTCCTCAGTCCTAAGGTCCACCTTTGGTATTATCCATAGCACCTTAAGTATCTTTTTTAAGCACATTCTCAGACAAAATCAAATAATTGCGACAGGTAATTTTAGACGATTTGCAGCTGTCCCTGAGAATGACAGAAGAAAAGTTGAAGATAAGCAAAGGCAGTGTTAGCACTATTGTTCAGTAACATTTAAAAAGGCAGAAAATTTGTACCCATTTGTACCGCAGATGCTGACAGGCAAGCAGAAGCAAATTCTCATGGGAAATGGAAAAGAGCATTTGGCGTCATTGGCCAGGGGGCACCTTGTGGAGCAGGTCCAGCCGCCTTGGTGCAGGTCTTATTACATTCAATGCCACATTGGGCAACCTGCGTGCTGGATGGGAATGAAATGATGATGAAGACAACACAACACCCAGTCCCCGAGCGAAGAAAATCTCTGACCCAGCCAGGGATTAAACCCGGGCCCATAGGACGGCAATCAATCACGCTGACCACTCAGCTATCAGAGTAGATAATTCTCATGGGAACATCTGGGGATTTCATCAACATGTCTGACTGGAATCTGCACTATTTGGAAATTGTGATTACAGATGAGACCTGGTACTAAAAATAAGATGAAAACTGGTACTAAAAATATGATCTGGAAACCAAATAACAGTCAATGGCATGGTGTCTATCTTCACCACCTCCCAAAAAGAGTCTGCTGACAAAATTCAAGATTAAGATAATGCTGATTGCCTTTTTCTGACAGCAAGTGGTCTATGAATTTCTACCCAAGGGGTCAAACTGCCAACATGGAAGTTCTGAAACGGCCACTGCAACAAATCTGGCAGGTTTGGCCAGAACTTTACCAGACTGGACAGTGGAATTTCCTCTATGACAATGCCTGCCCACACACTGCAATCTGTGTGCTTAACTTTCCCACCCAATGCAAGGTGACTGTTCTTCAGTAAGCACCTCATCCTTCAAGTTTCATGCTGGTAGACTTCTGTTTGCTTGACCCCTTAACACTAGAATGACAGAGTTTCTAGCATTCTGGAAAGGAGTCATTTTGACCCTATTTATTATTACTCGCAAACAAGTTTCCTAATCTGTAGACTTTCATATAATAACTATTTGCAGTTGCTGCTAGAGATATTTAGTATATGGCCCTTATTATACTGCTGTGTGTTCTTAACATGGGTTTGTTGTACTGTTTTCTCACGTCATTGAAATCTACTAGGTGCACTTAGCACAGGTGTTTATGTTTTATGCACACATTTTCTGCACACAGCTTTGTGGCACTTTATACAGTTATTGCTAGTCTTGAATCTGCAGAGGCTGATTTGACACTTCTTCTGCTTTCTAGATGATTTTGGTGCTGTATCCTCTTCTTTCGTCTGTTATTTTACAGCTCTTTCACTCCCTTTCATTCATTGATCAGATGAAGTATTAATTTCTTCCTTTCAATTTCCTTATTCAATTGTAGACAGTCAATGCATTTACTGCCACCACATCCAAGATGTTGACAACATGTATCACCCATTTCTTAATAAGTACATGCAATTTTTGTAGTGTATTTTGGAGTCATTTGATCACCCACATTCAACCCATATTTTGTTACATTCTAGAATGTTATGTTTTCCAGTTTCTTCATTGCCTCAGTCTGTTGTTACTTCACCAAGCAGTTTACTCAGAAGAATGACAATTTCACTTTTCTTTCCTTGGTATGCAGTCCTTATCAGCAATCTGGAGCAGGGTGATGGTGAAGTGTATTTCAGCATTTGGATACTTTAGCTCGTACTGGATTTCATGACAGATCTTTTTCATTGTACTAATTAATGACGCTTTCTTTTCTTTGAACTTTTTAATTAGTTGAAGAGATGTAAAGAAGTTGTCTGTCATCACGTTTCTTTCTTGATTTAGAGATGGCTGCATGAGATGCAGAATTATGTATTTCCTGAGTGGTTGTTTCTCTTTATGCATGTACTCTTTGCAGTGTGAGGGAAAACATTACAGACTGACTTTGTCACTACATCAGCATCAGTGTAGAAACCAAGAATTTATTTGTCATGTTTGTTGGCCATGAACTGACTGAACCTGCATCCTTTTTTGCTTGGTAATAGCTGCTTGTCTGTGGTTACATTTTCTCCAGGGCAGTAAGAATGAATACTTGCATCCATGAACTTTCTCCAAATTTCAGATATAAGAACGAATTTGATGGCTGGCAGGCATTTAGCTTGGGTTTATTTTTCATTTAAACATAGAAATCTGAGAAGCTTCTGACATCTCCCCTTGACATAATGTCTGATGACATTAAGCCCTCAACAATACAACCATAGGTCATCTGCAGATACATCTTTTATAAAAATGATACCCTGAACATGTATGTTGACTAAGTTTTTCCAGTTCCTCAAGTGATACATTGCAATAATTGTTCTTTTAGTAATTTTTCAAGCATTTGATTCTGTGTATTTCTTTGTGAGACATCACTGCTTTGTCAGAAATAAGGTGGAAAGCACAACAGCAATGTCATCTACTCATTGACAGACATAAACAGTGGCACTTCTTTCTCTCTTTCCGAATGTTCACAGTCCATCTATGAGAAGATGAACAACTGGCAATCTCCCACTCAGTCTCATCCCTAGTGACCATTTTTGTGGACACATTCAACCCGACGTGCTGTGACGAACACAGTGAGGAGTGATGTAGATCAGCTTTTGAGTCAATCTCCACTAAGCCCTCATCATTCACAATGTCTTCATGTTCATTTGTGTTTGATACAAAATCGTGATCTACATCAGTGAAATCAATATCCGATCCAATGTTGGACTTCCCCAATAGACATTTCTTGAATAGGGAAATCCACACTGGTGAGACATGTTTGACAATATCTTTCACGGACAAAGAGTATTGGCTAAATGACATGGTATAAACTGTGGGAGAGTGGAAAGTGCAACTGTCAAGATGTAACAATGAGCAGCAACAAATCTGCACGAGTGTTGATTGTTACCACTTCATCATTGGATTATCTACATACATTCAGAAGAGAAACTGTAGAGCAGTGTCAAATTGACCCCTTCATCATTCTAGATATATCAAATTAAATATTGTAAGTCCTAACACATTATAAAGAGGAGAAAAAAATTTCATGAAGGAAGTACAAAAATTCAATTTGAAATTTAAGAAAAATGTATAATGTGGGTCATTTTGACTCTTCCCATAATTCTAAGTGTTAAATTAGCCCTGAAATGCTTACATATGACCACGATGATTCGATCAATTCCACAAGAAGCATTTGGTAACCGTTTCCTATGGCTTTACAACCAATATTTTGTTTCTAACTCTTGTTTCCTTTATTTTCTGAGGTCATTCACCAAACTTTTCAGACACACCTTGTATAATATTTAAAGACAAAACACTTGGCAGATCAAGCAGATCAGCATTTTCGGAATGCAAAATACAAACATTTCTAAAACAGTAGCAAGAATAGCAACTTTTCTGAATGTGAGAGTCCCACTGTGTCTTTTGTATAAAGTATATTCACTTGAAATTCAAGAGCCAGGAAAACTACTGACCTCAATGTATTGACAATATCAACTTCTGTATATGTTTAGTAGCAGTTTACTTAACAATAGTTTTGCCATGCAACAGTGGAAAAAAAGGCTGTGGAGAACAGACACCAGCAGTTGTCTGCAGCTAATGCTGTCTGCCACCAACAGGTGATAGCATGAGGTACTAAATTTCACATCACATAGCTTTTATCTTGAACAGAGGTATCAGTCTCTTTTTCTAGAGTAAAAACTTGTTTAAACCTACAGCTACATTTGTATGCTGTAACGTGTGATCTGAAATGCAGAGAACAATAAGTTACATACAATCATACTTGTTCAATACAATGACTGAGAATAAAGTGTGTTTGTGATTCATCATCATCATCAGGATTTCCTTCCAGCAAGCTGGGTAGGAACTTTGTGAATGATATGCCTCCATTGGTTTCTGTCCTGGTATAGCTTCTCCCTCTCCACTACATCCCATGTTACTCGTCTCCTCTTGAGATCTTCCTTAACCTGGTCTGTCCATCTCTTTCTAGGCCACCCAATTGGTCTTCTTCCTCCATCTCCAAATACTGGATGGAGTTCAAATCAGGTGCATTCGCTAGACATGACAGAACCACTTCAATCTCAAGGCACTCATCCTCTCCTCTGCAGTCAATGTCACCTGCAGGTCTCTCCTTACATAATTATTCCTGATTCTGTCTCTCCTAGTTTTTTGTAGAGCTGACCTAAGGAACTTCATTTCACATGCTTGTATTTGACTCTCTTCTCTCTTATTTATGACAGAGGCATCTAGACTACACATCGTGATTGGCAGGAGATAAGTTTTATACATGGTCTGTTTGGCTCTTTGAGGGATTTCATTGTCCCAGATTAGATTTCATACTTGGTGGATGAAGCTAGATCCTTTTGTTATTCTGTTTAAAACTTCTAGTTTGGAACTTCCATCATGTGATATGATGCTCCCCAGATAATTGAAGCTTTTCATACATTCAACCTTCTCCCCCTCCAGTATGTTGTGACAAGGTGTGGGTGTCTTACTCATCTTCATTGCTTCTGTCTTGTTCCTACTCACAGTTAACTTGATTTTTTTTTTTAAATTTTGTGTTCCAATAATCTAGTCTGCTCTAAACCTCCATTTCCGTTTCTCCCGAAATGGCAATGTCATCACCAAAAACAAATGCGCTGAGATCTTCATTTTCTTCTTCGTAGATTTTTTTCACAATTGTGTCCATAAGTGTAATGAAGAGTAAAAGGGAGAGCAAACTGCCTTGCTGAACACCTCTCTTTGTCTTAAACCATTTTGATCTTCCACCTCCTACTTGTACACTGCTCTCACAACAAATGTACGGCATCTGGACCTTTTTAATTAATGAATCAGAAACATTATGTTTTCTCAAGCATTCCCATATTTTATCCCTTTTTGTGATTGGCAAATAGCACATATAAATATGTAAAGAATTTTTAAACAATACTTCTTTCAAAACAGAGTGAGAAGAGCTGCAGTGCAATAATTATTACTTTCTCAATGTAAAGAGAATGCTGTTATTCTGAAACCACATAATCAATCTTTTGATGTTGCTTCGCAACAACACAAGTTTTTGATTCAATTGAAAACTGCCAGAATGTGAAGGCCAAAGATGGCCACAGACAAGTATACATAAGCAACTGGAGCAGCCTTTCATCAATAACAGTGGGGAGGGGAGATCTGGCTTTTTTAAAATTACATTGGACAAGTCCATTCTTAAGAGTCCACACAGTATATGGTAGCCAGTGCGCAGTGACCTATTTTCATCCCAAGCCCTGGGCGAGTTAATTCATTTGTACAGAAGGGGAGGCCAACATCGTTTGCCTACTTTCAGCCAGTTGGCAACGTGCTGCACTGACAGAATCTAGGAGCTTGCCTTATAATCTTGCTCAATAGATTTTACAGAAACTGTTCGGAAAAAAGGTAGTACATTTTTGTGGTAAATGCATATATAAGCTTCATGATGAAGCACCACTCATTTTGTTAATGGTCACAGTTGTTGTGATATTTGCATTTAAGTACTACACTACAAGAAATTTGAAAAAGTTTGCAACAATAAACAGAGGTCGCTATGATTTTCTGTTTGCTGCATATTGCATCATATGTTGCTGCATATGAAATTTAGCTAACATACTGAAACTTTATTTAGACTTGAGTGGAGGTCTCTATATGTCACCAATCTCAAGAAAATTGACCTTATGTAATGTAATTGTTTGTGATCATGTGCGCCATGGATAAAGTCAGAATAAAATATCCATAACGTTTCTCATATCTCATAAACAGTTTGAGATACTGAAACGAGATTTTGGCAAATGATAGCACACAAAAAAGAGCATTTTGCCATATGGTTATTATGCAAAACTTCATTTTCTACATTTTTGATGACAGAATGTAATTTTTAAGGGATATCTTGTGAAAGGAGAAATGCTGTGGGATTTGGAAATGTTATATCCACGGACCCAACCAACCAACCAACCAACCAACCAACTCGCACACGTGCGCCCTGACCGTGACATCGCTGGCCACAGTTCCTATCGCGGCCATCGGCGTCTCAGAGCGTTACCGCCGACGGAAGAGGTCGCGCCATGGGTCCACAGCGCCCTCTGCCTTTTGCACATAGGGAGGAGTGCTGGCCCCGAGACGGACAGTCTATTGCCGATTGTCTATTGCTAGCCTTTCGTGGCATTTATAGCGGAGCCATTGCAGTGTGATATTTGCTATTATATTCGACTAGGCTCAGTACACGGATTACTCTTGGATATTACTTGGACTTGTATTGCTGGTGCACGTTTCGTCAGAAATAAAGATAAAGTTATTTCTTCATTCTAGCTGGCGCAATTCTTGTCATTAATTATTTTTCGGCCAACAAACATAGCTACATCCTGGTCACTACCCATGCTTTATACAATTTGTGGTGGCTGCCCCAAAAGTACCGTCGAGGACCTTGGGTTTGGGAGCTGTCACAAAAGGAACAACACAAGTGCAGACATTACACATTTATTTTTGCACTGAGGAAGTGCTTTTCCATAAGCAATTAACCTTACTTGTCCCGATAAACTTAGTAAACCACTATTTCAAAATTCTGTCACAACTGAGTCTCCACAACATGTTAACGAGGTTACATTGTGTAAACTCTACTGTGTTTTGGCAAAAGCAGCAAATTTTAACACAGCAACATGACAAATTTACTCAAAATTAGCCACTCATGATCTTTCTCTGAAAGTTCCAAAGGGTTAACAAGTAAAACAAAAATAAATCACTGCTTTTGTTGCATTTTCAATGGAATTCTTTTTAGATACCAACCAAAGCAGAGGTGACAGTACATCTTTTTGGAAAGCCATCGTGCAAGTCTGCATATGGAGAGGCTCCACTTAATACTTACAGACAATATGAGCATAGGCTTCAGTTTAGATTGCCTCTCCCCACCCCCCTCCACCAGCACTTGGCATTTCCCCTATGGCACACCAACAGCCTGCCTGCAACCCCCACCACTAATGCTCTCCCATGCTTGTCCAGCTGACTGCACACCTACTGGCCACATTATTCTGTGTGCAGACTAGCTGCTGGATCTGGCTCACTGCTGGGATGTGTGAAAAATCAACAGTGGCCACAGTACAGAACAGTTCACCATGCTTCAGAAATCATAACGTGTTGAACAGGCCTGAGGAGGTGAAATCTCCTCAGAGGCATAAGAGGTAAAATCCCAAGTACCAAGTACTGTGCAGTGGCAGATTTCCCCCCCCCCCCCCCCCCCCCCCAAGAGCAACATATCAGACAAGCAATATTCCTGATATTAAGCACTCACATTTTAAAGTAATCCCTAAAATAAGACGAAGTTAACTGATTTAACCACCTAAAAACTGGAATAAAAATTGAAAATATCACATTTATTCATTGTGTGTGAGCAGTTAGGTAATGACATACATATAAATTTTAAGTTTAACTAATGATGATGATGATGATGATGATGATGATGATGATGATGATGATGAGGTCCCATACTCCGAGGAGCATAGGGGACGATGCGGGAGACCGACACCGCCGACTAGGCAAGGTCCTAGCAGAGGTGGTTTGCCATTGTCTTCGTCCGACTGTAATGGGGAATGACCTGCTACTTAAATAAAAAATAATGGAAAAATACTTACAGTTTAGTGCAAATCCAAAATTCACACACGTTTTTGAAAGACTTTGTATGAACTGGTATTTAACACACTGAACATCCCATTTGATGATGTGGAATGTGCAATTCCTCATATATACCACTCACATTAAAACACATGCAACTCTATTGTCTGTGTATATAATATTACCTCTAAGCTGATTTAAAGAAAAACTTTAAGACTATTATAAAATTACAAAAACTCTGCAGAAGTTTTCTTCAGTTAGTGCAACTTTCAGTATCTGCAAATAACTTTAATTTTTTCATTGTAAGAAGTTTAATTCCTTCAGCAGCTCTCATCTGATGCTCGGCTTTTTCCTTTTGCCATCTCTTTTTCTCCTTTTCTAGTAATTCCATGCAACAAGAATGAGCATTTTTCACTGAATGTGTCAATCATTTTGTTATTTCAACATCAGCTACCCCCCCAGAAGAAACAATAGCATCAAAAACTTTCCATGGAGCAATAAGCATTTTTTCAGTTTTATGTGTTCTGAATTCACGGAAAACCTCCATTCCAATGCTGCATTCCCATGAAAAACATGGAAATAAATATTATCAAAGATTTTAGACCAGGAAATTCCTCTTACCTAGAAGAGATTAAAAGTTTGATGTAGTGATGATCCAGCCTATTTTCCTTTCATTTGTACATAGAAATTTCTTCTTTTATACTTGGTAATGAAATAACTCCTTTAAATTGACAATTAGCTTTATCAGTTTCCAGAAATCTATCATTTTTCAACCAGAATGTAAAAGCTTGGGTGTAAATAAGTGGCTGCTTCTGCTGATTTGAATGCCACAAAATTTGGGTCAAAAAATGAAATTGCCTTTGGCAAAGGAAATTTTAATAGGGATGTATCCATTAACTTCTTTGACACTATCTTCATACAGGTTGAACAGTCAGTTCAGAACTGCAGCATATGCAAATCATTGATACCTTTAACCTTATTCAAATCATCTTTTTGTTACAAAACCTATATCAATACTTTTGGAAGGAATAAAATTATCTTTCTTTGTCAGGTCAGTTCAGGGAAAAGAAGACACTGTTCAAAGAACTTTATTTCATGATACATTCCATAAAAATATTCACAATATTTGTCAAACCCATCTTAAAGTAATGGAGCTAATGGCATATCACTCTGGAACTCTCTTAAAAACGGTTCAAACTGTGAAGCAACAGATATAAAAAACGTCAATTTTACACCAAGTATCCTGGATATGCTCTGAAATACTTCGAAACTGTGACTTGTCTCTTGACACTTTGAGATGCTGAGCAACATCTGTAACAAATACTGATAAATTCGGAAAGATAGAAATAGCTTGCTCAGCTACATTTACATTTTCCAGCCATACCATTGAACAAAACTTAAATAGGAATGTACTGGAACCTGAAAATTACAATAATCAACACCTCTCGGTAGCATATCTTTGAATAAATAATACAATGCTCGTAAAAACTCAACTATATACCAGCCAATGTTTTTAAAGTCTGCTTTAAAGAAACTATGTGTGTGTAGTCCATAGGTACTAATGTTTAAAAGCACTGTACACTGGGATTGCTTTAACTCACAATAGTCCGCCACTGTAGCTGAGTGGATAGCATGCTGGCTTGTCATGCCGGGGTGGCCCGGGTTTGATTCCTCATTGGGTTGTAGATTTTCTCCACTCAGGGTCTTGGTGATTATGTCATCTTCATCATCATCATTTCATCCTCATCAACGCATAAGTCGCCGAAGTGGCATCACCTAAAAAGACTTGCACCAGGCGATCAGATCTACCCACCGGGAGGCCCTTGCTACATGACATTTCATTTTCATTTCAACTCTCATAATACCTTTAAGCTGACATTTGGGCCATCCACTGATATTTGCATAACTTTCTTGACATTTTCTTCACACAAACCACTTTTTTGCCCATTTACAAGGTTTGGGTTTATGTGTATTCTAAAAAACAGATTCTGAATATCTCACAGAGACATCATTGTCTAGTTTTCCACAATTTGAATACCAAGCCCATTTGTTGCTTCTTAGAGATTCCATTTAAACTTCTGTCACAGATTGCAACAATATAGTCAATTTCTTTTACCAGCTCTGAAAGCATATCACTAAAATATGGAGCAAGACCACAGACAACTGTGCATGCAACTTTGGTACACTGCAGCTGCAGTTTTGGTGCAATTTCACAATCTGGAAACATCATTTTGAAAAGAGGAACAGTATCTGGTGTGATACAAAAAAAAAAAGCTATGCTGAATCATAGCATTCAGGCACCATACAATTTCAGCTTTTGTTGCTTGCTCTGATGATAAAAACATTTATTGAGAATTTCTCTTGCATGAACCATCAGAAGTGGCATATGATAACAGAATGCTTCCAGAATGAGATTTTCATTCTGCAGTGGATTGTGCGCTGATATGAAACTTCCTGGCAGATTAAAACTGTGTGCCTGACCGAGACTCAAACTCGGGACCTTTGCCTTTCGCGAGCAAGTGCTCTACCATCTGAGCTACCGAAGCACGACTCACACCCGGTCCTCACAGATTTACTTCTGCCAGTATCTCTTCTCCTACCTTCCAAACTTTACAGAAGCTCTCCTGTGAACCTTGCAGAACTAGCACTCCTGAAAGAAAGGATACTGCAGAGACATTGTTTAGCCACAGCCTGGGGGATGTTCTGCAAGGTTCGCAGGAGCGCTTCTGTAAAGTTTGGAAGGTAGGAGACGAGATACTGGCAGAAGGAAAACTGTGAGGACCGGGCGTGAGTCGTGCTTCGGTAGCTCAGATGGTAGAGCACTTGCCCGCGAAAGGCAAAGGTCCTGAGTTTGAGTCTTGGTCGAGCACACAGTTTTAATCTGCCAGGAAGTTTCATATCAGCGCACACTCCGCTGCAGAGTGAAAATCTCACTCTGGAAACATGCTCCAGGCTGTGGCTAAGCCATGTCTCCACAGTATCCTTTCTTGCAGGAGTGCTAGTTCTGCAAGGTTCGCAGGAGAGCTTCTGTAAAGTTTGGAAGGTAGGAGACGAGATACTGGCAGAAGTAAAGCTGTGAGGACTGGGCTGAGTCGTGCTTCGGTAGCTCAAATGGTAGAGCACTTGCCCGCGAGAGGCAAAGGTCCCGAGTTCGAGTCTCGGTCGGGCACATAGTTTTAATTTGCCAGGAAGTAACAAGATGCTTGCATTATATTTAGTCACCACTTTCCAGATGTGAAGACTCTTTGACACAACTGGATTTTTTGGTAAAATGAGACACGGGTAAACACTTCTTTTAAAGTTTAAGCCAATTTATGTTTATTCCCTTTTATATAACTCATTGATGCATATGATCTTTTGCATAGTTTACAGTAGGTAGAAACTTTATCTTTCTTCATTTCATCTATTCACATAGAATATTCACTTAACACTCCTTTTATTCCGTGAATGGTTACACATATTGAAAAGTGGTTTTTGGCAAATTTTAGAGCATCAAGGGGCACGTATTTTTTCGTTTCATTAATGTTTTCAGTGCTGATATCAATGGAGATATTGAAGAAAGTACTTTTTTTAATGGAACCATATACTTTTTATAACTGCGTTCAGTAGTTCTTGAGCAGGAAATTACAGTGATACAGGGTTTGTTAATGTTGAGGCTGAAATCTCTCTTTAAAAAAAATTGAGAAATATCCCAGAATTTGTGAGCACGGTGGGCCAGAATTGACATTAGCGTTGTGAACACCACCAAGCAGAGCTCTGGTGCTACGCTGTGTCAGACTGTCAACATACTTGTCTGTTTACTTGTCTGCACTGAAGGCTGCTCATTTCTGCTTCAACATTTGTTGCATGCAGACATGTACACTAGTGAAGAGAAGCTAGATTTACTACTTTTATGTGGTGAATATAAAAGAAATGACATAAATACAGTACAGCAGTATAGGGCTATCTATCCAGATCGCCACTGTCCAATGCACTAGGCAATTGCACAAATTAGCAAGATAGTAGTGCGGACAGGCTGCTTGAATGTCAGAGAGGACACAAACGAAGATGGCAACTGAAAGAGAACACAAAGAAGCTGTTTTGGCTACGATGATAATGAATACACACAGTGCTATGTGACATATTGCCAAGGAATGTGGAATCAGCCAGACAAGTGCCGTTTGCATCCTGCATCGACAGAATTTCCATCCCTATCATCTGTTGCTACACAGACACTTGACGACTGTGACTACAAATGTCATACAGTTTATATACTAAGATGGTATCTGTCCTTTCGGACATCTCCGAAAGAACAGATACCATCAGTGACCATGCAGCTCGTTAGAATGAAATTACAATGAAATGAACACCCTTGCTTGCTTACAGGCGTTGACATACGTCAATGGGGACAGATGAAAATGTGTGCCCCGACCGGGACACGAACCTGGGATCTCCTGCTCACATGGCAGACGCTCTATCCATCTGAGCCACGGAGGACGCAGAGGATAGCGCAACTGCAGGGATTTATCTCTGGCACACCTCCGGCGAAACCCACATTCTCAACGTATTGTCCCGCACTACATTCGTTGTGTCCCTGCCCATTATACTCATTACTCGCGGTGCGTTGCCGACTCCCGTAAGAGTTCGGGCACTGTTTGTGCATTTGCACAGAAGAAGAAGATGGTCAAGTGGCTGGTGAGCCTTAACTATATATATATAGTCCGAAAGGACAGATACCATCTTACAGGAATTGGCAACGCGCTGCGAGTAATGAGTATAATGGGCAGGGGCACTACGAATGTAGTGTGGGACAATACGTTGAGAATGTGGGTTTCGCGGGAGGCGTGCCAGAGATAAATCCCCGCAGTCGCGCTATCCTCTGTGTCCTCGGTGGCACAGATGGATAGAACGTCTGACATGTAAGCAGGAGATCCCGGGTTTGGGTCCCGGTCGGGGCACACATTTTCATCTGTCCCCATTGACATATGTCAACGCCTGTAAGCAGCTAAGGGTGTTCATTTCATTGTAATTTCATACAGTTTAGTTGGTCTGCCCTTCAGCAAGTGAGAGATGACCCTAGAGGTTTTTGAAATGTGCTACTTACCAATGGAGCAAGTTTACTACCAATGCTAGTGTAAATTTGCATAACATGCAGCACTCAGCCATTGAAAATCCACACTGCGTTCATCAGATGCAACAGCAATGACCACGAAGCATAAACGTATGGTGCAGCATCATAGGAAATTAAACTGTGAGACCCTTCCTTTATCTCAGAGGTTCTAAATGGACATTTGTACACATACTTTCTGATGAACATTCTCTCGGTTCTTCTAGAAGGGGTACTACTGGATATCCGACAGTGTATGTGGCTGCAATATGATGGTTGTCCAGCTCACTTGCCCGTATTGCAATGCAAATACTGAATGAGAACTTTCCTGGATGAAATTCTGTTGTCAAATGGCCTATGAGGTCCCTCAGTTTGACTCCTTTGATTTCTTTCTTAGGGGAGCACTAAAAGATGCAGTCTGTAATGAAGCTTAACTATGCCAGACAATATGTGTCATTGAATTGCCAGTGCATGCCGTACCACATCATCCACTGTAATTACATTTGTTCATCATTCTTTTGAATGGGACTGCAAATGTGTCTTTCAGTCCATGGTATACAGTTTGAACACATTCTTTAAAAAAAAAAGGATAAAGTTTTTTTAAGACAAAATTTATGATATGTAATTTGGGTGGTTAACATTGTTAGTAAATTGTTAATTTAATATACTTATGTAAGAAATTGCACTGAAATGTCAAATAAGCCAACAGCGTGTACTCACAAGTTAGCTGGTAACACTGTCATTATGCCCTTATGTTTAGCATGAAATGACATTTTGTTAAGAAGAATATTTATTTTGCAGTGTACAGGTAGCCATCGAAGTATTTTAATAAAATGTTTAGTTCAATGAATGTATCTCATATGATATACTTTAGAGCGGTGTAGGTTGAGACAGTTGATATCTGCACTAAAAACATTAACCAAACAAAAACATATGTGCCCCTTGAGATTCTAACAGTTGTGAAAACTGCTTTTTGATACGTGTAACTGTACATGAAATAAAAGGGCTGTTACATCTTATGTGACTCATGCTGTATATCTTCCTGAAAATAAAAATTATCATGTAATACTATGGAATTTGTTGATTTGAATTCACAAGCTTTAAAATAAAATTTTCAAAAAATATTATAGCTGCCCCCTCCCCCCCCCCGACAATACACCATGCACTGAGACACAATATTTGGAATTATATTCATACTTACAATCCAGATAAAAAGTGCAAATAGTAATAATGGGAACCTTCTAGCCTAGCAAAGTAAAACACACAATTGTGCAAAGGCCAGTATAAAAAGTTTAAAAATAAAATGACGTCTATAAATCGAAATCTTCCAGCATGACAAAAGAATTAAACCACAACCATAAGTGCAAGGTTATTAACAAAATAGTAACTAATAATTAAAAAGTCAATAGTCTAGAGTCTCGATGGCACTGTCTCATGGCTTCTCTGTATGATGCTCTTGTTTCCTCGTGACAAAGCTTGTGGAAGAAGGCCCAGTCTCCTCATTGCTCATGGCCGGTGCCACAACAACACGCCAAGTTGTTGCAGCACTCGATGCTGCTCAAACTAGTAGGTTTCTGAATACATGAAAATAAGCATTCAGGTTAAACTCATTCTGTTCATTCAGGAGTAATTCCAGTTGCCGTGTTCTGTGTACAGAAATATCCATTTCCTTGAGTAGGTTCAATAATTGTCCCTTTGGTGCCCTGTACAACACTTCCATATTATCCTCTATGTTTCCTGCCAAATGTTTTTCTTTATCCAAATGTGTACCGAAAGTGCTTTTATTGTGGTTATATGTATTCTTTCTAAAATGAGTCTTGAAATTCCTTCGTGTCTGACTGATGTAAAACTTGTCACAGTATTGGCAGTTGATCTTACAGAACAAGATTCTAAATACTTGTTGCTGTTGTTGCCAACTTTGTGGCATAGCCTAGAACCAATTGTACCTTTCATTCAAAATCCAATTTTCACTTTTGTTTTTCTAAAAGCTTGTGCAATTCGGCCAGAAAATGCATCATTGTATGGCATAGCAACAAACTTCTTGTCCTCTGGATCTATTGTCTCCTTCTTATCACACATTTTTAACTTTTAGTTTATTACAAAGCTTCATTACATCATGGTTCTTACACCCCTTTGCCTTAGCTACTTATCTAATCACATTTAATTCCCCCTTTTCGAAGAGGGAGGAATGTCAATAAAATATTTTTTTTAGTGTGCTTTAAATAAAGGATTGATAACTATATTCATAGAAATGTGTGGTTTCTCGGATACCTAGCTGATCAACATTTTACAAAACACAAAGTTTTCGATGGGGATCATTGAGATCCCTTTACAGTATCATACTCATACTGTACTATACTAATATTTATTCAGGGATCATTCAGCTTGTGTCCATAATAAAACAAATTTGAAGGTTCAATGTAACCCCACATCACAGGGTAACATTAACCTCTTTCAATTATGTTAGTTCTACCAACCCATGAAAAATATAACAAACACTTTGCACTTTGGGTGTTTGTACAGAAATAATGCACAGTAATAAAACTCACCATGAGTATAAACTGATACATGCATGAGATATTCTACAAAACGTAAAAAAGGAGTCAATCTTAACCTGTATGATGGCACAAAAATGACAGGATTAATATTAGGCATATATACATGAAAAACACTGAACTCGTGTACTGTGCATTAATAAAAGTTGTACTACAACATTAGTTAAACAAGCATAAATAAATATCATGTTGTAAAAAGAAAAATTACTGAAATTCAAAACTTATCTTTCAAAATACACTGAAAAGAAGAGGGTGATGTGAAATAACGAAGCATAGCTTACTAAGATAGGTTTTGCCCAGTGGGGAAATTTCACATCTTGGGATGCCATCTGGTTCAAAAAACTAACAGAAGCCAGCTGCACTGCAGGACAAATACCTTGCTCCACATTACATTAATTGGTTGCAAGGGTCACAAGTCAAGAACATTTTTGGCCATAACTCGGCAAAAATGTCTTAGTGAACCATGTAATGTGAACTTGTTTCTAACACTCGGTACTAGGAGTGGTGTTCAAATACTGTAGCATCTTTTATTCAAGATCTGTATAACATTTAAAAAGAGCACAGTTTTTAAAGTTATGGACTAAAAGTCCATAAATATGTGAAAAATCCCAGATTTTCCCATGAACTTTACAATTCACTCATATTTCTAAGTTTTCCTGGTTTTAGATTCCAGGTTGAGGGACTACTCTGCAGTTGTCAACGAAATTTTTCAGTTTTCCTTCAAATCACTCATTTTTGTCTTAATTACCCTGATTAATTTCAAGAAATTAATTTCTTCTGGAAACCAGACTTTACTCTGGTCAATTTGACGTCCCCATTGCCCATTTCCCACCCTCCATTTGGCTATGAAAATTCAGGCAAAAATCCATTGCGTAAATTCTGGGGAGTCCTGTTTTCACTCTGCTCAAACATTTGACAAATAAATTGTGTGACATCCAAAACATATTTTACCAAGTCTTAGTTTTAATTGCAATGATAAAGATGTGTGAAAATTCATGGTACAGACACAAGCATATATTTTTTAAAGCTGGATGACAATACTTTCAACAACTTAATGTCTTAAAAAACTGATATGGAAACTACTCCTTTTGTTTTTTAGATCTATCTGCATGTGGAATCTTCATTCATTGATGACTAGTATACTTCATCAACACAATTTTAATTTTGTCGTTCACCTTCTGACATGTAGTCCTCCGAGTCACTTGAATCATGTTCCATGAAGACATCATCATAATCAGTTCCAAGGGGGAAAGGACACTGTAAATAAAAATAATAAAAGTTGTTTCAAATCAGTTACCATAGCCCAGTACAATTTTTAATATATAAAACTACTGTGTCATTATAAGAAAACTGTATGGCTAAACAAGTATTTTTTCTGGAAAAGGTAAGTATGCTATATGCTACCTTAATCCCTTAATCATGAGTATACTTGTGCCAACTTAAGGACAGACCATTAAAAAAATAAAATCCTGCTTATATTTGTTTCAGCACTGGTAGTTAAGTGTCCAGGCACTAGAGAGCATTTTGGCCTACACTTATAGCCTGGCTGTTGTTTTGGATGAAGTGGCTGCCACTAGATATTGTCTATATTGTGTACAGCTTTGGATACTCGACAACAAAATGCACACTTTCAGGCTATCTCCTGTACTGTTGCTTAGGCAGTGCTCTCAAAAAAGGATGGTTATAATGATCCTCAGTTTGATATTGAATCTAGCGCCTCAGAAAGTGAACAAGAATGTGATGTTACTTCATTAGGGACTGAAAGTGACAACAGTTCGTCAGTAGAGTGACAAGAGCCTATGAGTTGTATGAGATAAATATGTCTACTGTGCTCCAGCTCACTCCTCCAAGATTTATCTCCACAGGAAACCATTATGAAGTACATGGTTAGACCTCATAGCTACACAGACACTAAAAAAATTGCTTCAAATTTCAGGATATTTCACTCGAAGTCCAGTGCACGAGTATACTCGAGATTTTATTATTGATGATCTTCAATATTTTGATCTTCAAAAGCTTCTTAAATTGCTGTAGTAATGTCATTCATTATAGGATGTTTTTCCATTAATAAGAAATATTATTTTTTGGAATATTATTCGAAGAAAAGAAAAGCAGTATGTAAATAGTTTAAACTCTAACTCACAGTTGAAATGACATATACTTCCAAATTTTTTATATGAACAAATAAATAAATAAAATACCTCATACTCATAAAGAATATTGTCACTGACACAAGCACCTCATGGAAAACTATTACATACTATTTCTTGCTAAATTTATTTTGGTATTTGCTGTTTCGTTTGTAATCACAGAGTCTGAAGTCAAATTGCTTGTCTTAACCTCACACTTTGAAGACACAGAAATCACTGATAAAACTTACTGAAATTTAAACTATTGATATTGGAGAAAAAAAGAAAATCAATACTACAAAGGGTGTTCAAATAGTTTTGCACAGTCATCTCTAATATTTTTATTTTTTGCAGGTGGAGGATGAAATTTTTTGTGACCATGCTTGGAACATTTAGTTATAAGTTGGTATATAAAAGTATTTTCTTTTATTTACAGGTGAGCCACAATGGACCATGAAGTAGATATCAGGTTGCGACAACAGTCGGTGATGGAGTTCCTGTTCAAGACTGGCGATGACTCTGCCACATCAATTCACAGGAAGTTGCTCCCTGTTTATGGGGAGGACACAGTGGATTGCAGCAGTATCCAGCAATGGTTGCAGAGGTTTAAAGAAGGTGATTTCTCCATACTGGAAAATCCATGATGCGGTAGACCATCAACGGCAGTGAGTGATGTGAATGAGACCACTGATCAGATGATCCAAAATGACAGATGTGTGATGACACGACAGCTTGCTGAAACGACTCATTTGTCATCAGGTAGTGTGTTATCACTGGTACAGTCACTAGGGCACAGAAAAATCTGCGCACATTGGGTGCCTAGATTACTGCAAGAGAAATGAAAATGATGAGGAAGAATGTGTGCGAGGGTCTCAAGAAGACCTTTCCTGATGAGTGGAAACAGTGTTTTGACAGCGTCATTACACAGGATGAAACATGGTTGTTTTTGTCGAACAGAGCAAAACGCAATCCATGGAGTGACATCATCCAGGTTCCCCTTAGAAGAAGAAACCAAGACTTTCACAAACATCAGGCTGAAAGGTGATGGCCTCCTTCTCGGATCAGTGTGGTGTCAGTTTCATTGACTTTTTGGAGCCTGACTCCACAATTAACTGGGACTCATACTGTTTGTCATTGGACAGGCTGCGATGCGCCAAGACCCACAGACCACAGTTTCATGGTCAGCTCATCAGACTACACCATGACAATGCCAAACCCCATACATACCTTATGATGCAGGAGAAAATCAGAAAAATGGGTTGGAAAATTGTTCCTCATCCCCTCTACAGTCCGGAGTCGGCTCTGTCTGATTTTTACCTCTTTGGTCGACTGAAGGCCCACCTGCACGGTAAAACATTTTTGCGTCAAGCGATGGTGTAAAAGTCAATCCCCAGCTCAATGTATAGCTAAATGTTTCCAGTATGATCACAAAAAATTTCATTCTCCTCCTGCAAAAAATAAAAAAATAGGAAACGACTTTGCAAAACTTTCTGAACGCCATTTGTTGAAGGAGAAGAGTGAGTGTGAGTGTGTGTGTGTGTGAGTGTGTGTGTGCGCGCGCGCGTGCCCGTGCAAATGCGGGGGGGGGGGGGGGGGGGGGGGCCTCCCAAGCATGTGTCTGTGTGTCATCCTCCAATCAGTTGTCTCTGAGAGGCTACCTTTTCTAAAGCTCTTAAATTAAAGAAATCAGTACTGTCACACAACGATAAGCAGGAAATAATTTTCTGTCATACAATAGTATGTACATCATACACATATTTCACAACTATTTTTTTCATAAACTTACTCGCATATTAGAACACAGCAATGCAGATTCTTTTAAACTCATTCGAAAGTATTCAAGTGATGAATGTCTGCCCTTTGCCAAACACAGAGGGCACCAGTCAAGCATCATCTGTAAATTGAAAGTACAATTTCAATCAGTCAATGTATCTTTTTAAAATGTTAAGTATTTGAATTGTAGATGTTCTACATCTCATCTGCAAGAATAAAAGAATAATCACTATTATTTTTATCCTGCCAATAGACTAATAACTGCAAGAACAAGGAATGAGCATTGTTATTTCTACAATACTATTTTCCACTTGTGGGCCTATAGGGCCTTTAAGTAATTTTATTCTGTTGGGGTTGTTTTGGGGAAAGAGACTAAACAGCGAGGTCATCGGTCTCATCGGTTTTAGGGAAGGACGGGGAAGGAAGTCGGCCGTGCCCTTTCAAAGGAACCATCCCGGCATTTGCCTGGAGCGATTTAGGGAAATCACGGAAAACCTAAATCAGGATGGCCGGATGCGGGATTGAACCGTCGTCCTCCCGAATGCGAGTCCAGTGTGCTAACCACTGCGCCACCTCCCTCGGTTTTATTCTGTTCCTGTGCAAAAAGACAAAACTTAAGAAAAGTAAAATATACAGTCTTGGTTCCAATAAAGATGATATGTAATTCACACAATGCGTAGACAAAAAGATTGTAACAATAGTTCATAATTGTTGTTGTCTGAGCTACACTATTAGGCCTACATGACCAAAAGGTTGAAACAGGAAGAATTCTTGAAGGGTTAAGAGAATGTCCATACAATATGAAAATAGTTCAAAAATGATTGTTAGTGCCACAATAGCCCAAAATCTAGGCCACATATTTGATGATCATTCTGACCATCTGCAAACAGTGCTTCATAATTGGTTCTGATGCTTCTATTTTCAGACATCAAAATCTCAAGCAATAAAAGAGAAAATGCTTGATAAATTATGTTATTCAGACATCTTAGTTACAGAAAGCAGTAGATGTAGCATGAAGACTTGATTTGCAGTATAAAACACAGAAATAAAATTAAAAAAATTAAAAACCAGGCAAATAATTGCAACAGTTGGATATCCTTTCAATGAACGAAGACAACTGCTAATGAAATAGTCATTTAATATAAAATAATGGTCAAACCAGTCATCTGGAGTGCTCTCTTATATGGCTGTGAAAGCCAAACACTGTTAAAGCAAGGGACAAAGCATTTAGCGGCAATGGAAATGTGGCTTCCAAGAAGTCTAGAGCACCAGTACAGAAAGAAAAACCAATGAAGTTGTTCTGAAACAGATCAATGACCAGAGAAATCTTGTAACAACTATTAAAAAAATCTAAAACAAAACTTTTTCAACATTTTATTGAAAAATGATAATTTTTAAAAGAGCAACTGAAAGCAAAAATTTTTGAAAAGAAAACCACAAAAGGAAACAGGTGAAGACTGATTGGAAGTAAGTGCCAAAGTCATAAAGAAATGAAGAGGACAGCACAAAATATGGGAAAATGGTTACAGCAACAAGGTGTAGCCTTTGGAAGGGAAGAGAGGAGGAGGAGAGGACTATGATATAAATAATTAACATAACAAGGAAATTCAGAAACAATGTGTTGCATAATAAGAGAAACCTGAGGACACTGGTACATCAAATAAGAATATATCATGGTGTGTGCTTAATGCAACCTAAATTCTGATCTTGGGCAAAATGCTGAAGAAATTTAAGTGAAACAGGGCATAGAATAGGCTGCATTAATCTATCCATCCATACATAATGTTCTGTAGATCCCATCAAGGAGAACATTCAGGGGCGTGGAATGAATCACATTCACATGAGGTCAAGACATCACACAAACTTAATCGCTATAATGTATTAACAACAAACTGTCACTATACTGTTTAACACTACTCACACTTAAGTTACATCATCTACATTTAGTCATGGAAACTAGTAACAGAACCACTACTCTGAGGGGGGGGGGGGGGGGGGGGGGGAATGCTGCTGCCCCTCTGTTTTATTATGTAGCTGCTTTTAATAGGTTAACATTTGCTCAAGTACAATGGAACTTTTTCAAATAAAATATTTTTACATCAATAAATGCTGAGTCCTATTTATAGCACATTATTACTTGTTATGTAACTTTACAATGAACATCTCTACTTGACATGTAGCTAACAAATTATAAAGCCCTGAAACAACAGTGTGGGTGAGTACTGACTCCCTAGTGAAAACTGTTTATAACTTTTTAATACCTCACTAATTTTCATGAAATTTTTTTTTTTCTTACAGTGGTAGAATTTATTAAACTATATCTCATTTATGGCATCACAGGTATCAGTGGAGAGCCTTGGTGCAATGTCTAACCTTGCAAGAGGGGGCTCAACTGGCATCCCGGTGCAATGTACAGTGATCCATTGCACAAGTACAAAGATGGCAGCAAAATGTGGAAGGACCTCATACCTCGGTAGATGTGAAGACCATAAGGAATTGCCACTCAAACCTAATGGACACAGGTTCTTTAGGAGAAGAGGTTGACCCTCAACATCCAGGATGGAGGAAAATGTGCAAGTGGATCATGAAATGTTCACTCAAATGGTTCAAATGGCTCTGAGCACTATGGGACTTAACTTCTGAGGTCATCAGTCCCCTAGAACTTAGAACTACTTAAACCTTACTAACCTAAGGACATCACAAACATCCATGCCCGAGACAGGATTCGAACCTGCGACTGCAGCGGTCGCGCGGCTCCAGACAGTAGCTCCTAGAACCGCTTGGCCACTCTGGCCGGCATGTTCACTCAAAGTCCTTGAAATCACAAAGACAGGCATTTCAAGATAGTGGTTTAACCCAACACACAATCCAAACTGTTCTGAACAAAGAGTTGAATTGTTGTCCATGGAAAGCACGTTACTACCAGTTATTATCGCCAGAAGACTGATAATTGGTTGGAATATGAGGAGATGATGCTTGTTTGCTATTTTTGGTAATATCCTATGTGAGCCGTGCATGGCTCGTGTTCGTGCCATCTCTTATTTCACATCCTCGTTTTTTCTTCTTCTTCTTCTTTAACATCTTGCCACCTTGTTATGTTAGTTCCAATTTCTGTTGTCACTGAGTTGCTGCTTTGTCTTCCTGTGAGCGGCGCTCATCTATAAAGGCCCTGGCGTATTACCTTTGCTGACTGCTATTACTTCCCAGTTGTCGAGTGTTGGGAGTGGGTTCAGATCTGCAGAGAGTTGGAACACGTCTGCAGTGCAGTTCGGACCTGGCAGTCATAGAGTTGGGACGCGGCAGAAGTCGGTCGGGTTGGAGCAGTAGTAAGGCTTGGATAGCCATGAATCGCCCGACTGTTGCCGGCACTCATGGCTTGAACTAGGGACGGTCTTCGTTGAACGTTGGTTGGTCTTCTTACTGGACGACGTGTATTTGCTCACCAGTCGCTTATAGGATGGTGGTGTGTGTCTCAACTTGTGGTTCGGCCATGTCATTGCTCGGTCACTGCTTTTAGCATTGATTGTGTTCTTTGTCCTTGTGTTTGTGAAATTGTGTGTAGCTGGTGATGTCGACTGCACAGTTATTTTAGTGCTGTCTCCGTGCTGGTGTGTGAGGAGTCGGTCAGTTGGCATGGAGCAGCGAGGAAATCTCTGCGGGGCGTAGTTCGGCCGGGCCTGCTGGCGGTCTCTATGAAGTGTCGGAGTGTGTGGGGTTGTTTCCATTACTATGAGGTCCGTGGCTCACTGACCCTGGACATGAAAATTGAGTTTGGATTTAATTTAGCAGCAAGTCCACACTGTTCACATTGTGCCATTTGGTTCTTGTTGTTGGCTGTTGGGACATTCCACGAACAACAATGTGTGTGTTCGAGTTGGCAAAGGTTTGGCCACCTCATGATGTTATCGCTGTCCGGCACCGCATGTAGTTTGACAGCTTAATGTATGCTTGTTTGTGGGTGTCCATGCCTTTTATGTTTGCATTGAACTCCCGGTTTGTGCTGGTCGAGTGGAGCGCAAGTTACCTTGTCAGTGGGTCTTTTGACTGTCTGTTGGTTGGATCGTCATCAGATCGAGAATGGTTGGGCCGACTGGCTACCTCACCTAAGTGAACGTTAGTATTTCAAGTGCTGGTCGACCCCCGAAACTTCTGAGCGCCATCAGATGCACTGCCTTTTCTTATTTTCTGTTGTGTGTATTTGTATGGCTCATAGCTGATGGTTTTGAATTAAAGTTGAATTGTTTTTAGTGGTGTTTTAATTCATGGGCCTTCAGCCACTTTAAATTAAAATTCCTTGCTTTTCAAGTGTTAGATTGTTTGGGGCCTTCAGCCCAATTTAAGATAAGGCCTTGTTGTTTAAATTTATTTTACCTTGAGCTTTAAGCCATGGGGCCTTCAGCCATTTTAAAATTAAGGATCTTTATCTTTCGAGCATCAGACTGTTTGGGGCCTTCAGGCCTTCTGCCTTGTGTGTTTTTTATTTATTTATTTATTTATTTAATTTTACCTTGAGTCGTAAATCATTGGCCTTCAGCTGTCTTTAAATTAAGGTTGTTGCTTTTCAAGTGTTATGAGTTAATGGCTTTTAGCCTTTTTTTTTTATTAAAGTGGTTGTGCCCGTAAGGCATATTATAGTGTGGCGTATTCAGTCGATAAATAAGTTCAAGAATTTGTACTGCAATGTTTGGTAAAATAAATAAAGTTATATGTGTTTGAGTGTAACTGACAGCCACTCATTTTGGCCCCTTTCCACAATTCCAACTACCTGTCCTGTCCTTTGGGTTTAGCAGGGTGTTTCACTATATGGTCAGATGAAGCCGTGTTTCATGCAGGCAGGATCTGTTAACTGACATAATTATTACTGGGCAAAAGAGGACCCAAGGTTGGTTGTTGAACAAAGCCAGCATTGCCCCAAGGTCACGGTCTGATGCGGCATGGAATCTGTGAAAGTTGAGGGTCCATATCCCATTCACAACACAATGGATGCAGAACAGTACCTCAATATGCTTGCAAATTATGTTCACAGTATTTTATCCACATGGGACAATTACAATGACCTAATCTTTATGCAAGAGAAGGCCCTGCTTCACTTCGCACATCCATGTCTCGACACCTATTTTCCAGAATGCTGGTTGGGACATTGTGGCACCCTTGAATGGTCAGCAAGAAGTCCTGACCTACCACCCTCAAATTTCTTCCTCTGGAGTGGGCTAAAGATGTTTAGTGCACAAAACCAAAAACTCTTGATGAATTGGAGGAGTTCTAAACAACCACATCCATCTATGGGAACCGGTAGATAATGCTGGGGCTTATGCTGAATTTCAGCAATGGATAACAATTTTTTTTTGATGAAAACTGGTTAAGTATTCAAAGTACAAGCAAGTTTTAATAGTGAATGAATTCTAACCCACCCTGTAAATAGTGGATGATGAGAAATTTTTTATTTTCTTTTGAATTTGTAGGGATTCCCAATTTCTTGCATTATGTTGCTTGTTGAACATCTTACAACTAGAATGTAATAACAAAAATAATCAATTTTTGACAGGAGAACACACGCATAAAAGGAGGTTATACTTATGCAAGCTTTCGGAGCTAGTGACTCTTTCTGCTGGAAGAAGCCACAAGTTCCGAAAGCTGGGCTAAGTGTAACCCTCTTTTATGTGTGTGTATTCTCCTGCCGCCACAATGGGAGTAATTTTTTTACCTATCCAATTACATTAAATTATCACTATAATAACCATGGATAAGAAGACAAAGTGGTATAGAAATTTCTGCATCTCATATTGTGGCTATATATCATAATTCAGTTGAAATTGATTTTTATTTTCAGCAACAAAAACCATTAATAAGTGACACATATTTGACTACGAGAGTAAAATCCTAGACCCTTAAAAAGGGCATCTGTGAGACGTCTGATTATCTACTCAATATTCTTACTGCTCACTTCTGCTGGACAAACACTTTATTCACATCTGGTGCACTGCCACAGAAGATAGTTCCTTAAAGCATAGTGAGGGAAAATATGCTAAATAAGCAAACACTCTTGTCTTTAGGTCAATACAATGGCAGAAGCCTCTAAGGGCATAAAAAATTGAACTGCGCTGCTTCATTAGTTTATCCATGTGATCACTCCATTTTAACTTGTTATCCAGTTAAACCCCAAGAATTTTACGAACTGTACTTCATTCGACGTCTGTCCATTAATGCGTATCCCTGGTGCTTGTTTGGAATAGCGTATTATCAGTCTTTTGTGAGAAACTATCAGCTGTGAACCACCTGTAAATCTCCTCAGCTACCATCTGAGCTGTGTCTGCTAAGGTTGAGTTAGGACCCTTGATTAGTATGCTTGTGCCAACAGCAAACATTACAGTTTTTGAACAGATCTTTAAAGTAATTGGAGATTATTTATATATGATCGAAACAATAGTTGGACCAGTACTGATCCCTGTAAAAAGAAACTATGCAGAGAATTGAAGTATGCAATAACAACCAAAAAGCAGACCATAGTCATGGGAAACAACATAGCAGTAACCACCATGCCAGAAGTAGAAAAATCTTCTATAGAATCAAAAAACCAGAAAGATGGAAAAACTGGACAATCAAATTCCAACAATGAGATTTACCACACTGAACCAAGAAAAATAGAAGCAGATGCAGCATTAACAGCAGTATTGGAACAAGCAACGTCATCATCATCCCAGTCAACAGCAGAATCACCAACACCATTGGCAACGGCAGCAGAACCACAGTCACCAGTGGCATCAGCATCACCAGTCTCATTATCGTCACAAACACAGGCAACAAAAAAAGAATCAACACAAACAACAGAAAATGCAACATAAACACTGGCAGAAGTAACAGGAGCCACTCATCCCCCTAAGGGAACCACACCATGGTTCCGATCGGGAAAAAATTGATTTTCGGTTTTCATCATATTTTGATGAAAAAATTTTTTTTCGAGCATTTAAAGGGCCTTTTCCTACCATGTGTGTTTATGTGCCACTTCCACTTTTCTGTCAACCACTTTTTTGCATATATTTCAGATCTTTATATCCCCTACATTGCATGTTAGGGATTTTATTTTTACTCCTTGGAATGCAACTGTCGGTATTCTTTTGTTTCTGCTGTTTGCAAACAACACTCTATCAAACACGTGGTTAGTTTTGTTCAAGTGTGTTGCGAGTAGTTGTTACAGAAAACTTGCAGGTATACTATGGGCAGGCAATTAGGAGAAATAAAGAAAACCTGGAGGCAATAAGGAGAGATGTTTGGGTCATATTCTTCCATAAGTCTTCTACTGATGATAAGCCATGTCATGGATTGTGTCCATCAGGAGAAGATTCGTGGCGCAAATACAATAGGGCTCAGGCAACTGTAGAATCTTATTCTGGTCAGGATTCTCTTCCTGCTGCTGTTATTACAGCAATTAAACCTATTTTCAGAGACTTGGCTCATCCTGACCTTCTAAGGAAATGTCTGCATGGTCAGACACAGAACCCAAATGACTGTTTCAACAGCATAATTTGGAACCGCCTTCCTAAAACTGTACTTGTAGGCATACATACAATGAATCTAGGAGTTCATGATGCTGTTATTACATTCAACTGTGGTAATATTGGAAAGTGTTGGGTACTGAAAAAGCTGGGAATTAATCCTGGTGAAAATATGATTACTGGGCTGCAACATTGCGACAAAATGAGGATAGCCAATGCAGACAGGTCTGCCTCTAATATGGCCAAGGTAGCAAGACAAACATCCAGGAAGGTGAAAAAGAAGCTGGAAGACCTGCTAGAGGCCAAAGAAAGGCCATCATATGCAGCAGGACAGTTTTAATTAACTGTAAGTAACAAATTTCAAAAGTTTTTTCTTTAAAGTCAATTTTCCATAAACTAAAATTTTCAGTGCATATGCTCCATTATATCAGAAACTATCACTGATAAATGAATGAAATTTTCAGAGACTCTGTATAGCAAAAAGCCACCTCTGGTACTACATTCATTAATATTCCCCCATTAGGAAGTGCATAAAAATATTGTGTGCAGAAAAAACTTAATATTTTTTGTTAACAAATTTAAAAAAGTATTTCTTAAAAACTATAAAATGGATTTTAGTACAGTTGACTATATTAGCATCATGTAACATATAGTAGAAATATTAAGGTCCTGCATCAAATAGTTTTTTTCAGAAAGGGGTCAAATACAGGCCTAAATTGACATGGGTTAGATAGGCAGGGTGTGGTCCCCTTAACAAGCCAAGAAATTCACCACCATGCCATCTGAAGGAGCAGTCAACATTGAAAACCCATCAAATGGTTGTATACTGAGGAAGAGGAAAGCAGCAGCTCCATCCCATCTCAATGACTTTTTTCTGAAGGGCTACAGGAAAACTACAGTAAGGTAAGTACAAGTGTAATGTTCTTACATTTTAAAGTGCAGTCTCATAAGAACAATCTAAATGAACTTCAGTATTGACTGGAAAACTAAAACTGCACTGTGATTTCAATAAATGAACACCGGCATAGCAATGAGGAACTAAAATTAAGTGTACCATTTGGATAAGAATTGACAACCAGCTACTGTAGAACAAGTATTGAACATGGTGGTGTATTTGTATATGTTAAAAATAGTTTGAACCTAATCTATGAAGTTATAGATGTAAGTGGACTGTGCATAGAAGCAACATTTGAAGAAGTAGCCATAATGTTGCCAAACCAGGAAATTATAATAGCTTCAGTATACCACCTCCCCAAAACACAATGAAGACCTGTCTGTGGAGCTTCTGGAGAAACTGACTGATACTCTTGCTACTCAAATACAAAAATTACAGAATACTAATATTTGGTGATATCAATGTAGACATTAGGTATAAGAATAGATAGGTTGATCACTTGCTAAATACATTAAGATCCCTTAACTTCAATTGCATAAATGACAAACCCACACAGGAAGCATGTCTAGAGAATATAATTTGTAATTTTCATCTAAACAAAACAGAATTAAACACAATCAAGATAGGCATTCCAGATCATGATGGGCTATGGCTCAGACAATTTCTTAACAGTAAAACAACTGAAACTTCCACAGACAGTGGAAAAATTATAAGACCAATTAATGAATCAAAACTAAATAAGTTGGTAAGTAAATTGAATTTAATAAATTGGGATAAAATAATAACCACTGCAGGTGCAAATGAATCTACCAACAAATTTATAGCACTGTTAACTGAAAATTTTGAAGCATGTCCTAAATGCTGCAAGAAAATCTCAAAGCAAAATTGCTACACCAAACCACAAAATCTAAAAAGCTGGTACACTCCACATTTAAGTAGAATAAGAATCATAATGTTACTCTATCATGATAGGTCCAAGCACAATAGTGCTGACAAGGAAATGTATATGAAAGTGAAAAAGATTTGTACGTCTGACATCAAGACAGCTACGTGCAAAGCAAATGATATATATATACTGAACTCAGTGAATAAGTGCAAAGCTGCATGGGAAAATATTAAAACAGAAACTAGCCGTGATGATAAAGTATACCAGACACCAATTCCATCTGATATTCTAAATTCGCATTTTGTCAGTCTTCAATCAGATAACAGTATAACGGATAATGTTGAGTAAAGCAGAGGCACTGCTGCCAGAAATGAACAGTAAGCAGACAGAGCTTTCACTGGACTTGTGTAACTGAGAAGGTGGTCAACGAATTAATAGCTAAGCTCAGCAATTCTAGAGCAGAGGATTACTATGGTCTCTCAAATTATGTAATTAAATATATCAGAAATCAAATTGTAACACCACTGGCTGAAATAATAAACAAAATTTTAAATGAAGGTAATTATCCAGAATGTTCAAAAATATCTGTAGTTAAACGAGTACATAAGAAAGGAGATATAGTATCACCAGGTAACTGTCGACCAATATCACTTGTACCCAAATGGTTCAAATGGCTCTGAGCACTATGGGACTTAACATCTATGGTCATCAGTCCCCTAGAACTTAGAACTACTTAAACCTAACTAACCTAAGGACAGCACACAGCACCCAGCCATCACGAGGCAGAGAAAATCCCTGACCCCGCCGGGAATCGAACCCGGGAACCCGGGCGTGGGAAGCGAGAACGCTACTGCACGACCACGAGATGCGGGCTCACTTGTACCCATAATATCAAAAATAATAGAATACTGCATGCTTAAACAGATGAGACAATATTTTGAACATAATGATATACTCACCTACTCACAGTATGGTTTCAGATCCAACCTTTCTACAGTCAAAGCAGTTGAGAGTATGGCAGCAAAAATATACAATTGTTTTGAAAATATAGATATTATCTGTGCAACACTGCTGGACCTCAGGGAAGTTTCTGATATGGCCTCCCATAATATTCTCATAAAGAACTCTACCACTAAGGAGTGAGAGAAAATGCTCTATGCCTAATGCAGTCATACTTGGACAATAGAAAACTGTTAGTTAAGGTGAATAATGAAATGTCAGAATGCCTCCCAGCTGTAAAGGGCATACCTCAAGGATCTTTTCTTGGACTTTCCCTTTTCATTATTTATATAAATGACTTACCTGCAGTTGTATCATGTGATGCAGTGCTATATGCTGATGACACAACACTCGTCTGTTGTATTAGAACATTATGAAGTACCTCGAAGAAAATGATTTATTGACACACAGTCAGCACGGAATCAGAAAGTATCATTCTTGAGAAAAACAACCAACTCTTTATACTCTTGAAGTAATGAGTGCTATCGACAGGGGATGTCAAATTGATTCCATATTTTTAGATTTCCAGAAGGCTTTTGACACCATTCCTCACAAGCTTCTTCTAACCAAACTGCGTGCCTACGGAGTATTTCCTCAGTTGTGTGACTGGATTTGTGATTTCCTGTCAGAAAGGTCATAGTTCATAGTAATAGATGGAAAGTCTTCGAGTAAAACAGAAGTAATATCAGGCATTCCCCAAGGAAGTGTTATAGGCCCTCTATTATTCCTGATCTATATTAACGTCTTATTCACATGAGTAGTAAAAGAAATCAGCTAAATTTTGGTTATGCGGTAAGTCACACAAATCTGAAGGCCAAATACTTAGGGATTACAATTACAAATAACGTAAATTGGAATGATCACATAGATAATATTGTGGGTAGAGCAAATCAAAGACTGCGATTCGCTGGCAGAACACTTAGAGGATGCAACAGGTCTACTAAAGAGACTGCTTACACCACACTTGTCTGCCCTATTCTGGAGTATTGCTGTGTGGTGTGGGATCCGCATCAGGTGCGACTGATGGACGACATTGAAAAAGTACAAAGAAGGGCAGCTCATTTTGTATTATCGTGAAGTAGGGGAGATAGTGTCACAGACATGATACGTGAATTGGAGTGGCAATCATTAAAACAAAGGCGTTTTTCGTTGCGACGGGATCTTCTTATGAAATTTCAATCACCAGTTTTCTCCTCCGATTGTGAAAACATTCTGTTGCCAACCGCCTATATAGGGAGAAATGATCATCACGATAAAATAAGACAAATCGGAGCTCACACAGAAAAATTTAAGTGCTTGTTTTCCCGCATGCTGTTCGAGAGTGGAATGGTAGACACACATCTTGAAGGTGGTTCATTGAGCCCTCTGCCAAGCACTTTATTGTGAATAGCAGAATAATCACATAGATTTAGATATAGATGTCATCACATGTGATACCAATCTTGAAAATGTGCAACACAGCATGGCAGCAGCAATGGAGAGGTGCACTATTGGTTTGACGCAAATGTACTGTAGGAGAATGATAGTAAAACTGAAGCTATTGTATTCAATCTGAATGCTCCCAGTCATAATAAAACAGGAAAATTATTAGGATTTCATATAGATCAAAATCTCATCTGGGATACCCACACAGGGAAGATATGTGACAAATTGGCATGTGCCATACATCTGCTGTACAAGCTGAGGAGCAATCAGTAAAGAACTTCTGTTATATGGATATTTTGCATTCTTCCATTCGCACCTGAGTTATGGAACACTATTATGGGGCAATTCTGTAGGCTCAAAATTAGTGTCTAAATGGCAAAAGAAAGCCATAAGGTACATATCAGAACTTAGCCCATATGAATCATGTTGAGATTATTTTAAGAAACTGAATATAATAACAGTGCCTGGCCTGTATATTTACAACTGCCTGGTCTTGGTTAAAGAGAATCTGAGTAAATTTGACTTAAGGAGAACAGTCAATGTCCATAACATAACAAGTGCACACACAATTAATATGCCATATGATAGTCTTGCAAAGACATATAACAGCTACAAATATCTTGGTCCTGTCTACTTCAAAAAATTACCTGAAAATGCCTAAACAGTGCCAGTAAATAAATTTAAAAGAAGTCTTTCAAGGTGGGCCAAAAGTAAAATAATTTAGTCAGCTAGAGAGTTCCTTGAGTACATGACAAATGACCCACTTTAGTTATGAGAATGAACTATAAAGTAACTGCAAACTATACACATGCCACACTGTGCAACTATTTTATTACTGTTTCATGTACTTACTGTTAATTATCTGTTTGATTATTTATTTGTCACTCACTGAACTATGAACTATGAACCATGGACCTTGCCGTTGGTGGGGAGGCTTGTGTGCCTCAGCGATACAGATGGCCATACCGTAGGTGCAACCACAACGGAGGGGTATCTGTTGAGAGGCCGGACAAAAGTGTGGTTCCTGAAGAGGGGCAGCAGCCTTTTCAGTAGTCGCAGGGGCAACAGTCTGGATGATTGACTGATCTGGCCCTGTAACAATAACCAAAACGGCCTTGCTGTGCTGGCACTGCGAACGGCTGAAAGCAAGGGGAAACTACAGCCGTAATGTTTCCCGAGGGCATGCAGCTTTACTGTATGGTTAAATGATGATGGCGTCCTCTTGGGTAAAATATTCTGGAGGTAAAATAGTCCCCCATTTGGATCTCCGGGCGGGGACTACTCAGGAGGATGTCGTTATCAGGAGAAAGAAAACTGGCATTCTACGGATCGGAGCGTGGAATGTCAGGTCTCTTATTCGAGCAGGTGGGTTAGAAAATTTAAAAAGGGAAATCGATAGGTTAAAGTTAGATATAGTGGGAATTAGTGAAGTTCGGTGGCAGGAGGAACAAGACTTTTGGTCAGGTGAATACAGGGTTATAAATACAAAATCAAATAGGGGTAATGCTGGAGTAGGTTTAATAATGAATAAAAAAAATAGGAGTGGTGGAAAGCTACTACAAACAGCATAGTGAACGCATTATTGTGGCCAAGATGGACACGAAGCCCACGCCTACTACAGTATTACAAGTTTATATGGCAACTAGCTCTGCAGATGATGAAGAAATTGATGAAATGTATGATGAGATAAAAGAAATTATTCAGGTAGTGAAGGGGGACGAAAATTTAATAGTCATGGGTGACTGGAATTCGAGAGTAGGAAAAGGGAGAGAAGGAAACATAGTGGGTGAATATGGATTGGGGGAGAGAAATGAAAGAGGAAGCCGTCTGGTAGAATTTTGCACAGAGCATAACTTACTCATAGCTAACACTTGGTTCAAGAATCATAAAAGAAGGTTGTATACATGGAAGAATCCTGGAGATACTAAAAGGTATTAGATAGATTATATAACGGTAAGACAGAGATTTAGGAACCAGGTTTTAAATTGTAAGACATTTCCAGGGGCAGATGTGAACTCTGACCACAATCTATTGGTTATGAACTGTAGATTAAAACTGAAGAAAATGCAAAAAGGTGGGAATTTAAGGAGATGGGACCTGGATAAACTGACTAAACCAGAGGTTGTACAGAGTTTCAGAGAGAGAATAAGGGAACAATTGACAGCAATGGGGGAAAGAGGTACAGTAGAAGAAGAATGGGTAGCTCTGAGGGATGAAGTAGTGAAGGCAGCAGAGGATAGAATAGGTAAAAAGACGAGGGCTAGTAGAACTCCTTGGGTAACAGAAGAAATATTGAATTTAATTGATGAAAGGAGAAAATATAAAAATGCAGAAAATGAAGCAGGCAGAAAGGAATACAAACGTCTCATAATGAGATCGACAGGAAGTGCAAAATGGCTAAGCAGGGATGGCTAGAGGACAAATGTAAGGATGTAGAGGCTTATATCACTAGGGGTAAGATAGATACTGCCTACAGGAAAATTAAAGAGACCTTTGGAGAAAAGAGAACCACTTGTATGAACATCAAGAGCTCAGATGGAAACCCAGTTCTAACCAAAGAAGGGAAAGCAGAAAGGTGGAAAGAGTATATAGAGGGTCTGTACAAGGGTGGTGTACTTGAGGACAATATTATGCAAATGGAAGAGGATGTAGATGAAGATGAAATGGGAGATATAATACTGTGTGAAGAGTTTGACAGAGCACTGAAAGACCTGAGTCGAAACAAGGCCCCAGAAGTAGACAACATTTCATTAGAACTACTGACAGCCTTGGGAGAGCCAGTCCTGACAAAACTCTATCATCTGGAGAGCAAGATGTATGAGACAGGTGAAATACCCTCAGACTTCAAGAAGAATATAATAATTCCAATCCCAAAGAAAGCAGATGTTGACAGATGTGAAAATTACCGAACTATCAGTTTAATAAGTCACAGCTGCAAATTACTAACATGAATTCTTGACAGACAAATGGAAAAACTAGTAGAAGCCGACCTCGGGGAATATCAGTTTGGATTCCGTAGAAATGTTGGAACACATGAGGCAATACTGACCTTACGACTTATCTTAGAAGAAAGATTAAGGAAAGGCAAACCTACATTTCTAGCATTTGTAGACTTAGAGAAAGCTTTTGACAATGTTGACTGGAATACTCTCTTTCAAATTCTAAAGGTGGCAGGGGTCAAATACAGGGGGCGAAAGGCTATTTACAATTTGTACAGAAACCAGATGGCGTTATGAGTCGAGGGACATGAAAGGGAAGCAGTGGTTGGGAAGGGAGTGAGACAGGGTTGTAGCCTCTCCCCGATGTTATTCAATCTGTATATTGAGCAAGCAGTAAAGGAAACAAAAGAAAAATTCGGAGTAGGAATTAAAATGCATGGAGAAGAAATAAATACTTTGAGGTTCGCCGACGACATTGTAATTCTGTCAGAGACAGCAAAGGACTTGGAAGAGCAGTTGAACGGAATGGACGGTGTCTTGAAAGGAGGATATAAGATGAATATCAACACAAGCAAAACGAGGATAATGGAATGCAGTCGAATTAAGTCGGGTGATACTGAGGGAATTAGATTAGGAAATGCGACACTTAAAGTAGTAAAGGAGTTTTGCTATTTGGGGAGCAAAATAACTGATGATGGTCGAAGTAGAGAAGATATAAAATGTAGACTGGCAATGGCAAGGAAAGCGTTTCTGAAGAAGAGAAATTTGTTGACATCGAGTATAGATTTAAATGTCAGGAAGTCGTTTCTGAAAGTATTCGTATGGAGTGTAGCTATGTATGGAAGTGAAACATGGACGATAAATAGTTTGGACAGGAAGAGAATAGAAGCTTTCGAAATGTGGTGCTACAGAAGAATGCTGAAGATTAGATGGGTAGATCACATAACTAATGAGGAGATGTTGAATAGAATTGGAGAGGAGTTTGTGGCACAACTTGACTAGAAGAAGGGACCGGTTGGTAGGACATGTTCTGAGGCATCAAGGTATCACAAACTTAGCATTGGAGGGCAGCGTGGAGGGTAAAAATCGTAGAGGGAGACCAAGAGATGAATACACTAAACAGATTCAGAAGGATGTAGGTTGCAGTAGGCACCGGGAGATGAAGAAACTTGCACAGGATAGGGTAGCATGGAGAGCTGCTTCAAACCAGTCTCAGGACTGAAGACCACAACAACAACAACAACAACATGTAGTTCATTTGTCTTGTGATTGATCTGTTAGGAAACTTCTTGTTATTATTGGCATTTGCCTTAGAAGGATTTGCAAGAAGGATGCTATTAACGTCATACGACTTTAGTTTGCTAAGTAGTATTTTGCAATCCACATTAAGGCTTTGGCAAGGTCACAGAATATACTGCCTGGATAATTTTCTTATTTAGCATTGTTAACACTACTTTTATTTGTGAGGTCCTATTAGCTTTCTGTGTGGAGAATCCGTTGCCAAAGCCGAATTTGGTGGCACTTAACAAGTTCTGCTCGGTTAAATTAGTATTCTATCATAGGCTACATTCTCAAATACTTTTAAAAAGAGTGAAGTGAGTGATATAGGACTGTAGTTAGAGGTTGTTTGCTTACCTCCAGTTTCATACGTTAGTACAGCATATTTAAGCATTGGGAAATATGCCTCGAGTCATAGATGCTATCAAGGCAGCAAAAGATTTCAATGTTCTGCTAGAAACACCATAATTATTATGTTTTAGTGACCACATCACTTCGATAACCTCTTTAGGTGGTGTATTTTGGAAGCTAATGTATGTTGGTGGCGCATGCAGTGTCTGGGCAACTAAATTTAACAACTGTATTTGATCATTTATTATTGGGTGCAGTGTTTGCAGCCAATGTGAGTGAGTGATCATTAAATTTGGTAATCAATGATTTGAGGGTGTAACCATTTCTAAGAGAGCTATTTTCTGGGGACTCAATTTAATTTGGATTACTAGTTTTGTGTCTCTCTTTTTTAATAATATTCTAAACAGTTTTTTCCTTAATCTTGGAGTATTATTTTTTTAGTGCAGTACATGAGATCTGTTTTTTAACAACTGAGTGAGTGATTCAACAATACATTTGTTACATTTAGTTTTCACATTCAAGAAGGGTATATATTATTTACATTTATCACAAATTAACTCTTTTTTGAGTTTGTCAGCAACTTTAATTAACCTCAAAAAGTTTCAGGAAACAAGTAATTTTTACCATGGGCTTTTCTGTTGCCTTCTCATTTATGTATTTGCTTCTTCTTAAAGGAAATTAGTAAATTTTATAGTTTACAGATTTAAAGACAGTCGGCAGGCTTAGTTTAAAGTTACTTGTTCACTGTCCTGTGAAACATTATACCAGCCAAAATGTAGCCCCACTGTGAATGTTATTCTCAGACACGGGATGAATTAGTTTTGTAAGCAGCTCAACATCGCCATGACTACTGTCAAATGATTGCCAGCTGCAGGCAATAGGTGTGTTGGAAGAGCTCCTGAGAGTCATGTACCTTTGGTACCAAAGGTACCTCCTCAAGTACTATCCTCTCCTGTGGATCCTGTTTTCTCTGCATGAAGTACAGAATCTGTCATTACTTCTCCACTTAACTGTGAATGGCACATCAATGGTAAATCTAAGCATCATGTACAGTGTAGACAGGAAGTAGGGAGGACTCAGGGTATTATACCAATCCCCCTCACCAACAAGTTAGGTGTGCTGTCTTTCACTGAAGCTGAAACGAGCCAGTTGGGCTCACTTCACCTGTTTTGTATAAACCTGCTTCATCCCATATCAAGTAGAGGCAAACAAAAGAGGTTAGGGATCTATTAATCGTCACCAGTTCAAATGTACAGCAAATAATGGTGCTCCTTTGGGAAACGGTAGCAAAGGACAGGAAAGAACATCTGGTGCACTCACTATACATACTTAGGCACCTCTTTCAACATACTGAAGAGGCTATTCTGGCAGCCATTGTGAGAACAGAGTGCTACCAACTGCCGATTGTGGCACACATGGGAACAAACGATACCTGTCATCTGGGTTCCCACATCATACTTGGATCCTGTTTCCCAGGTCATGTGTGCACTACACAGCAAATGTAGCTGACTGTGTGGGGTGCACACAAGATTTTTTTAACGGTTCAAAAGAATGCCCCCGTTGAGGCGAGGCTATTAAAATCCTGGTAGTTGATTGCTGAAGCATTCATAACAGAGTGTCAGAGTTTGAAGTGCTCCTGAAAAGCAATGAAGCTTACCTAATATTAGGTGCAAATAGCTGGTTGAAATTGATAGAAGTGAAACTTATGGGGAAAATTTAAGCGTTTATCGAAAGGAGAGGCTAACAGGAAGTGAAGGTGGTGTGTTTGCCACTGTATACAAGAAACATATCCACAGAAAAAGAAATTGAAGTTTCAAGTGAGACTTTTTGGGTAAGACTCAGTATCAGCTGGGCATAAAATGATAATTGGATTCTTCTATCACTCACCTCCTGCTGTAGCTGAAAACTTTAGAGAAAACCTCAGTTCGCTTGTAAGCAAGTTCTCCAATCATACTGTAATAACTGGTGGAGACTTCAATAACCCAACAAATTTAGTTTTCTTAGCGGTGGGCATGACAAGGCATCCTGTTAAAAATTGCTAAATGTCTTCTCTGAAAACTACCTACAACAAATAGTTTGGAACCCCACTTAAGATTGAATTATATTAGAACTAATGGCAACAAATAGACCTGACCTATTTGAGGATGTTCACATCTAAACTAGTATCAGCGACCATGATGCTTTTGTGGCAACAACGATTACAAAAGTACAAAGGGAAACTAAAACAAGTAGAAACATATACATATTGAGTAAATAGATAAAAAAGCAGCAGCGCTGTATCTCAATGAGGAACTTGGAACTTTCAGTGCAGGGTAGGAGTATGGAGATGAATTATTGTTCCAATTTAAAAGAATAGTTTACAATGCACTGGGTAGATGTGCACCCAGCCGAACAGTTCATAATGAAAGGGACCTCGCATGGTCTATAGTCCCTGTACATAAACTTCTAAAGAAATAAAGACTACTGTACAGAAGGTGTAAAACAAAGTGTAGGACTACAGCTAGAGAGATGCTGAATGAAATGTTTGGCTGTCAATATGTGACTGCTATAGCAGTATATTGTCAAATGATCTTTCACAAAACCCAAAGCAGTTCTGGTCATATGTAAAGGATGTTAGTGGCACCAAAGTTAGTGTTCAGTCACTAGCGAATGAGAGATGAACTGAAATTGAGGGTATCAAAGCAAAAGTTTAAATACATAACTCTATTTTGAGATGTTCCTTTACAAAGGAAAACTCAGGATAATTGCCCTAGTTTAATCTTCATACTACTGAAAAGATGAGTGAAATAAGTGGTAGTGTCAATGGTGTTGAACCTGTTAAAATTGAGCAAAGCTCCAAGGCCCAATGGAATCCCTATCAGTTCTTATTTTGAATTTGTGGCTGTGTTAGTCCCCCAGATTATGGTTGACAATCTCTGAACCCTCGAACAAAAAACCTGTGCCCAGTAGTTGGAAGAAAGCAAAGATCATGTGGTTCATTCAACGTGGAATTAATCAATAATAAATTTGAACTTCGATGGTTTAAAATTTTGTAATTGTTTGTCATTTATCCTACCTATCAAGATAAGATAAAATACAAAATAAAAAAATATTTAGACTTTTGTTTTTGAGTTGTTAATTTTTATGTGTGATTTCTGCCAGATTTCAAAACCTTAAAATGGGCATATCTCAAAAAGTACTAGTCATATAGACATGAAATTTACACCATTTTATTCTGTTTATTATAGGCTTCAGAAATATGTACTGGATGACAAATTAATTAACATACAAAGTTTACCACCCCAAAACTTTTTTAAATTTTGGAAACTTCAAAACTGTATTTTTTTTGTTTTGTTTTGGAAAGAATGTATGTCAGTCATGCGCTATTTTTTAATGTGTGTGCCAAATTTCATAATGGTATTCCAAAGGGAACACATGAAAATAAATTTCATCTTATTGCTACTTGTATGCCAACTGTATCTTAATGGCACCTGGTTTGCAAGCTGGGTCATTAAAGTATTGCTAAAATGAAATTACTGAGAACTAATTAAACACTTTTTGCCTTATCATTTTAAATTGTACTTAACTATACCATATAACAGTTAACATAAATAATGTAAGGGATAGTATGCATTTTCCGTTTTGTATAACTTTAAATTTACAGTAGTTGCATCTCATCCTTATAGAATACGTGCATGCGTGTGTGTGTGTGTGTGTGTGTGTGTGTGTGTGTGTGTGTGTGTGTTCACTTCTCCTGATAGTAATACTTGAATGGAGATGAGTTGTTTTGTGATACAATTAGCGAAGTACTGGTGAGGGCAAGACGACCAGGTTGCTTTTTGCATGTTCAGCGCTTTGCGCACTTACTCAGGGGATAAAGTGGCAGAAAAGTGCTGGTGACATGATTTAAAATTCTTAAATGGCGAATAAAATGTTGAAAGGAATGAGCTGAATTGTGACAGGTACCAAGCACAGCCCACAAAGTGGAATATTGTTCTTGTCTTATTCCGATATGAGTGGTTGTTATATTGCAAAATTAAGCATTTTAAATCATGACACTGGCATATTTGTGCCACTCTGTCACCTGAGGATGCTCATGTAGAATTAAATCAATGGGTTAATAAATGCACAGAAAGTAATAGTCAAAGTTGTTTTCTTAACACTCAACATTTGATCATGTGTTTCACAATTGATTAATGTAACTATATTCCAATTCTTTGATTGGGGTACAGCATATATGCCATCAGTCACTTCTATGTGCCAAATGAGGGGTACACAGCATAAAAAAGGAGCTTGGCAAATTTTTTTTTATAAAGCCATGACGGTCATAGGGGCATAGAAGTATCATGCATTTATTCCTGTGATCAAAGCAAAAGTAAAGCTGGAATTGTTTCTGATTTTAATGATTCTGATGTTCATAAAACTCAAGTGGATCCAGATACTGTATGCTTCTGAACAGATTTCAGGTCTTGTTGCTTGCGCCTATGACAACAAATGGTGGAACTCTTCTGGACTATCCATAGATGAAAAAGGAGAAGCAAACCTTTTATTTACATATTGTTGTGGACCAACTCTTTCTTTTTCATAACCAAGAAGACCAGATAAATTGACTGAGTAAAAGAACTCTGTATTCCGTAAATTAAATTCCTGAACTGCCAATGGAAGAAAAGTTGTAAAAAGCCTCAAATTATATTGGAACAGAATGTACCGTTATATAAATTATGTCATTGCTGAGGGGAACTAGGTTATATCATTTAAAAGAAAAGTGTAAACATAATTTCAGACTCTAATAAGACTGTCAGTGGATTACTGTATTATCTTTCTTGTTGAAGATGAGTAAAAAATTTCTCTTTGCAAGGCATTCAAACATTAGTTTTAAAAATAGCAGCTACACCACTATTTAGTTAATAATACTGTTTAATATCAATGTATGTGTAAAATTATTCGTAGTCTTTTTTGAGCATTTGTTGCTACGGTGTGAGTTAAAACACCTTCACAGTTAACATGGGAAAGCCAAATGTGTATTTAAATTTAATATATAATTTTAATGATGTAATAAATTGATTGTCACTAAATCAAAATTATGTTTTGACCACCTTAGTAATAAGTCCAAAGATTTACAGAAAACACACAAGGTGCTGCACTTATCAGTAAAGTAAAATTTATTTTGATGTTACCACTGGAATACCATCAAGAAATTTGACACACACATTAACATATAATGTACAACTACCACACACTTTTTCCCAAACAAAAAATTCCAATTTTAAAACTGTCAAAACTAAAAAATAATTTCATTGGGAAAAATTCAGAATTGTTATGAACATCACCAGTTAGCACATACTTTCACAGCTCATGAGACACTGGATAAACTACAGACGAGTCCAGAAAAATGTAGACACTCTCTGACAGCTTCTATCTTTGGAAGAAACTGACATGTTGCTGCAATTTTGTGCAGATGCATAGTCCATTGTTTTCTCAACAAATCTTGATGAACATTTGTGCCAGATGACAGTGCAGCAATGAATGAAATAATGCAAGGCCATATTGTAGTGGCATTGAAATTATGAAAACATGTTAGATGTGCAACAGCAATGGCATAATGTGTACAGAACTCAGCCGCCAGCACATACGACAATTTATGACATTTGGGTAAATTTGAAGTCAACAATACCATTCAGAAAGTGCATAAGGAGAGCTCAAGCTGACCAAAAATATCAACAAGTCCAGTTTCCAGGGCTGCTGTGTTGCAACATTTTGCTTGGTCACCTCAACAATCTATTAAACTGGGTGCACGTGAAAGTAGGGTAAGCTGATGAAGTGTGCAACAAATTCTGAAGGCTGTAAAGTGGAAAGTGTACATTCCAAAATCGCTGCATGCTGTGGATGAAGATGACCAAGATCAAAGGACAGAGTACTGTGAGTGGTTTGAAGGCATGTTTCACGTGGATGAACAGTTTGCCGGGATGGTTATCTAATCTGACGTGCAATTCAAACTGAACGGTACCATAAACTGCCACAACTGCATGTACTGATCTCCTGAAAATCCTCACGTTTACGTGGACAAAGTGGTTAATCTACAATGTGTAGTGCCGATTCTTCTTTGAAGGTACTATGACTGACGAGGTTTATCTTCATACACTGCAAACACCAATTTTATCTGCCATCTGAGAGTGTTTGGACATGAAAGACTTTACCTATGACAAGATGGTGCCCCACCTCACTACCACAGAGATATCAGAGCCTATCTGGATGAAAATCTACCTGGACCATGGATAGAATGAAGAGGAGCTGTTGAGCATCCAACACTGTCTCCAGAACTTACACCTCTTGACTTCTACCTATGGGGCTCCTTGAAAAATGATGTTTATCACCAGAAGCCAGCTACACTGAATAAGCAACGCAAAACCATCAATGTGTCAAGTGCAGCGATCACATCGGCAACACTGATAGCTGTAGTTGTGCCAACAGTTCAAAGCTATCGGTCGACGTTATCTGGCTGTTAATGGGGGTCAGTTTGAACACACAAGACAGCCATCTCCTTCTGCAAGAATTGTAATGGTACGTCATTTTGTTCCATTGATACTGACTATAAAAGAATTTCTACATTTTTCTGGACTTCTCTGCAGTACAAATTTTATGTCTGTAAGTCAAATAGTTTTTCAGATACAGTATAGTGATTTTAAGGTTTCAAAATGTAACAAAAATCACGTGATTTTGGAAGTTTTAAAAATTAACATCTAAAAAATTACAGGTAAAAAAAAATTAATTAGGAATTTTTCATACAAACAACTGTTGCCATAAGTTAAAAAAAAAAAAAAAAAAAAAATACAAATCTGAGCTGTCAAGAACCAGACCATGGATTGATTCCACATGGACTGAAACATCCAAGAAACTACTGTCCAATATTGTTGATGCCTATTTGTTGTAGAACCTTAGAACATTTTATGAGCTCAGACATAATGAGGTATCTCAAGTAGAATGACCTCCTCTATGCCAACCAGCAAGGATACCGTAAACATCAATCATATGAAACACCAATTGGACTTTTCTCATATGACATAGTGAAATCTTTGGATCAAAGCAGTCAGGTAGATGCAATACTTCTTGATTTCTGAAAAGCATTTGACACAGTAGTATACCTATGCTTATTGTCAAAAGTACTGTCATATGGTATATCAAGTGAAATTTGGAACTGGATTGAGAACTTTTTAATAGGGAGGACACAGCATGCTATTTTGAATGGAGGATCATCACATGTAAAAGTAACTTTGGGTGTGCTCCAGCAAAGTGTGTTGGGACCCTTGCTGTTAAAGTTGTATGTTAATGACCTTGAGGGCAATATTAATAGTAACCCCAGACCTTTTTGCAAATGACACAGTTATCTACAGTGAAGTACTGTCTGGAAGAAGCTCCACAAATATTCAGCCAGATATTGATACAATTTCAAAATAATGTAAAGATTGGTAGTTTGCTTTGAATGTTCAGTGAAGTAAAATTGTGCATTTCACATAATCCCAGCTAGCACTCAAGCTTATTTCAAGGTGGATATTGAGTTTAGGTTCAGTTGAAAATTCAAGATTGAAAAATCAAGCTGTTACACAGCTTATTTCAAGGTGGATATCGAGTTTAGGTTCAGTTGAAAATTCAAGATTGAAAAATCAACCTGTTATACAGTTTACATCAAGCTATAAAAATTTAGCTTGAATTAAAATAATTTTCCCAAGCTTGAAATAAACTGTAATTTCTCTGGGAGCCTGTACAGCAGATGCGTGCGCAGCATAGCTTCCATAGACGTCCACGGGAAGCGCCACAAGCGTTTATAAGCCTTGCAGTTGCACTGACTCTGCTAGGTTTACGGCCATTTTATTTTTGTGACGTGCATTAATGATTGTTGACTATTGTGAAGTTTGTTTTATACTGGAAAATAGTTCGGAAAGTGTGTGGCGTCCCCTGCCTTACTGCTACACCGGGTTTGAAGAAGATATATAGTGTATTACAGGTACGCTGGTGCAGTTTTTCTCATATTACAAATGTTAAATATTATTACGTAACGTAAAGAAATATCATATTCTTTTACGTAGAAAAATTGAACCTGGATGAAAGTGAAATGGATTACCAGCTAAGAAAACATATTACAAGTTGTTCAGCAAAAAGAGGTCATTTTAAACTAACTCTCTAGTACGTGGCACTAATAAATTAAAACTTAATGCTATTTTACCTTTTTAAAATCTCGCCTTTTTATATATATATCACTCTATTACATTTGTTTACTTGTAAATACTCGCATGTGTCACACCATGAATGAATAATCGTGAAGCGTGAAAAGTTTCTTTGCTAATACAAATAGTAATGACATGGTGAACGGGAAAAGTGCATCAAGAACCAGATACTACATAGGTGTCAGTATTTTTTATTTACATAGCTTTGACTGGTCTTCAATTGCTCTTTATTTTGTTGTTCCCTAGGTGAAATAATACTGCAAGGCCTACTGGTACTTCTTACTTTTATTGTTATTTGTAATGTGGCTGAAATCTAATAAAAGGCAATATTAAAATATGACAAGGAGAACATTTTTTTGTTCTTTTAGATTTCAGTTCCACTGAACTGGTAATTTCTTAAATTCATTTCGATTTCATCTTTTATTTCATTTTGATTCAGTTTTACTCACCAAAATATAATTGTGGATAGAATAAACCGTCTACATTGTTCTAAACGGTAGTTTCCTTATAAGCTTACAGTATGAGGTGTATATGATTTCAAGTAATTGTTTCTTTATAATTCAGATTAAATGGCCCTGAAACTGTTAGAAATAGTGATGTGTGGCTTCTTCATGAAGTCATCACAAAATTACCCAAATGTCATCTTTACTTTCAAAATTTCAAACAAAAAGTTATTTCAAATTACTTTAAAAACCCTTTGGAATGAAGTCACCAGAAGCAGCTGCTTACTCAGTGACGTTTATACTAGTTAATGATTCTTACTACATCAGTGAGTTTGAAGTTATTTTGCTAATCTGGGGCATAAATTATATTTAGGTTGATCAGTTTCAACTTTTTACATTTTTTATGTTTAGGTATGGCTAACATTTTCTTTTACCTGTTACAGGATCATTATACCAGCAGAAGTCAGCGATATTTGATCCTGCTCTGGTCTGTGTGCTGGGGCCGGAGGGGCTTCAGAATAATTAAATTTGAAAATAAAACAATTTTAAACACTTTGAAAATAAAAATTTTTGAACATACATGTCTTGATAATTTTTTTCACACCATTTCCATTCTGATATTTATTTAATTAATTAGGTTCAATAAATTCAGATTAATAATTATATAGCTTAAAACAAGCTGTAAATACCAGGCCGTATTCCATGTGTGTAGATACAGCTGGAGCCAAACTCGACAAGTCAAGCTTGAAATATAGCTTGAACTCTGCCAACTTTGATGTTTGTTTCAAGCTTGAATCCAACTAACAGGCTTGAATATTCCAGCTTTGATCAAGCTTATATACTTGAACTTTACATCTGGAAACAAGTTTGAAACCGGCTTACTGTGCTATCTGGAATGAATACTCTTAGTATCTTATGACTATAATAACAAAGAGTCATAGTTATAATCCAGTTCACATGGATACCTTGGTGCAACAATTTGCAGGGATAAGAAACAGAATGATAAAATAGTCCAAGTTCTAGGTGATGCAGGAGGCCTGGCTGCACTTAGATTGATTACAAAGAAAATGCAATCAGTTTTGAAAGGAGACTGTATTCAAATCACTCACATGATACATCTAACAATGTTGCTCAAGTGTGTGACATATACTGTACAGGACCAGGACTAATGGAGGATACTGAATGGATAAAAAGAAAAACAGCATGAATGGTCACAGGTTTGTTTGACCCATGGGAGAGTGTCTTGAAGATGCTAAAAGAACTGCTGGCAGATACAAACTGACCTGCGAAACTGACTTAACTAGAACCAACTTTATGTGCCAAATCTAATCATGCTTCTAATACTCCATTTATGAATTGAATGGGAAAAGCCCTTGTCTCTGGTACACTGGGATATACACTCTGCCTGAACTTAACAGTGGTTTGGAGAGTACACATTAGGTGACACGTAAACAGTATAAATTACTTCTGAAATTAAGTACTGTAATTATATGCCTACCAGTCTGTCAGCATTTAATTAGTCATTATAATTATGAAATTATCTACGGATGAATGAACAAGTCACTAACAACCATTGTTACTGTGCCCAATGCTATAAGCTGTTATTTCAGACGACTTTTGGTTGGTATTCAAATGTGACAAGAGTAAAGCCACAGACAATGATGTTTTCCATCGTTGACTGGATCTGAAAAGAAACTAACAAGATAGAGACATGCTAACAAGTCCAGATGGGCTTCATATGCTATTTTTGTTACCATGATCATAAAACCTCATCTGTTGCTTTAAGCATAATTTAATTTCAACTGTCGAAGTAAAAGAAGACCCACAGTTTCTTTCATAAAATGAACTAAAAACAAGAATAGATGTAAATTGGTGTAACCTACTGCACTCTGCTTCTGATGCCAAGAGGAAACTTCAGCTATGCAGAAGTAGGTAATATTTTATTGCCAAGCTTACATTTCCTGAGTTTTAATGGCAAATCCAACCAAACTGACGCATCTTGGGGTTACATGATATATAAACGAATAACAGATTCAGTAGGCTATGGTGTAATTAAGCACAAATTCGGTATATTGCGACCTTTATAAAAGTGATTAATACACTAGTTCGAAAACATCGTACAATAACAATCACCGCACTCCACACTGAGGAAGAATGATGAGGATTTAATACCCAGTAAATGTTGAAATCTTTAGAGACAGAACAAGACCTGTAACATACAAGAATATTACATTAAACCCAGGTCTTGTTGGATTTGAACAATAAGCTTCACTAACCTCTGTCAAGTACTTTAACCACTACATCTGGACCTGCCCCGTAAGGGGCCTCCCGGCCAATGACGCCAAAAGCTTTATATCCATTTTACCACTACATCTCAGAGGCATGAGTAAAGGAAAACTGGGCAAAATCGTTTATGCTCCGGGAACATATTTCGCGCAGCACACGAAATAAGTTAATGGAGTACGTACAAGCTTACAAAACACATCTCGAAGTGTACGTACTCCATTAACTTATTTTGTGTGCTGCGCGAAATATGTTCCAGGAACATATACGGTTTTGCCGCAGTTTTCCTTATGACGCTGCTATGAAGTTTAGCTTCAAGGAATCTTGGGTGCGGCTTGAAATTCCAACACACAACTGAAATGAGTACGAACAGTTAACATCCTGGTCCTACACCAATATTAAAACTGAAGCTTCTACGCCTATTAAAAATTCACAGTTCATAAATACGAAATGCAAACGAAATGAAAGTTTCACTTAAGCTATCTTGTCACCACTCATACACACAAGTATCATTCAGTTATGAATGTTAATCTACAAATATTTTTTAATAAATAATTTCTACACAGTTAATAGCAACATTACTGTAATTTCCCTCCATAGAAAGAATAGATATAACACAATTCGTGCATTAACAGTACATGTCTGTGTTGAACGACAATAAATTTGTGCTCACATGTAATTTTTAAACACTGACAGGTTCTTAAAATTGAATCCTCCAAACCGCCGACAAAAAAATAAGCTACAGAGTAAACTAATAAACTGTGCAAATACTATTACCGGATTGGTGCTCGCCATTGCTACCTGCTGTGTGCTGATTGACTCACTGCTGCATCAAGGTATGTGTAACATTGCACAGTGAAGAGGTTGCACATTGTTGAACCAACAACGGGGAACCAAGGGGGGCAACAGCCAAGGCCTTCCCCCATCCCCATCTTCACATGCGACCTGGCGTGTTCCTCACACGTAACAATTACATCAGTTTGAAGAAAAGCAGAACCTGTAATTGAAACTGACTAGGTCAAGTATCACCTAGAGCAATTGGTCCCGAATCTCGAAACTATTTTATCTTCTAGAAAATGAAAATTCCAGTCCAATAGTGTTGCAGTTAGAATTCGCATTTATTTACCACCAATTGTCAAAAACTGCGTACTAAAAATGTGAATATAGACATATTTGCATGTATCTGAACGTTGCCTGCCTGTAACGTGTACAGATCCCAGTACAGTAAATTCTACAAATCGGTAGTGCGTATCTATTACAAAATATTTGCATACATAAATTCATAAACGCTGTTTCCCAATAATTTTATTTTGTAAGAATTTGCTTAGATTCCTCTACTCCTCCCCTTCAACGAAACCATAGTGAGTTACAGCACCTCCCGTCCCCAGCTCTGATCCTAGGGTGCTAACAGTTCAACTTATCCTGCCAAAAGATAGCTCAGTAGCAGCTACTAGCGTTTTTAAAATAAAATAATTTAATTCACTGAAACTATATTATAGTGTTCTAATAGGTTAAAACTTTACTAGAAACGGAATACTGCGTCCGGAAGCTCGGTGAAATCTGATGGTGTAAGCGTTTTCTACCGTAGACAACAGTGTGAATATGCCGAGCGAATGATTCGTTGACATATAGCAAAGATTTAGCGGAACCAGCCGATGCAACACCAAAAGGTACCTACACACCTATCTAATTGCACGCCTCATCACATGGCCGATTAGAGATATACAGCCTAACAAAAGCCGGACTTATATACAGAGTGGAGGAAAATTGTGTCACGAAATTTTAACACTGGATAGTTGACGCCAGTAGCAACCAAAATTAGTAATGTTGTGTAGGTCGACAACGTACAATTTTTAAACTACGGGAACTTGGCGCCACGCGATCGGATGGCTGCGGGATTGCCCTGTTGCCGGATGCTCTGGACAACGCGTGACTGCGAATGCTTTGCCTGCCGGAGATCACGACGCATCAACGCAGCCCACACGCTCGGTGGTAGTGCGCCAGCCTTCCACTCTGAGCTGTTAATTCGCGAAGCGAAAGTCTTTTACAAATTGTGTCGGCCTTCAAAAGGGCCTTTTTTGTAGCTAGGACATTGTCTACTTAAAAAGTAAATGGGATGTCCCAGTAGGGTTCAGCCGCCAAGTGCAAGTCTTATTCCATTCGGCGCCACATTGGGCGACTTGCGGCCTGTGATGAGGATGAAATGATGATGAGGACAACACAACACCCAGCCCCCAAGCGGAGGAGATCTCCAGCCCGACCGGGAATCGAACCTGGTATGATGTATCATGTAATAAGATTGCTATACATTAATGTGACACTACGAGAGAGGGAGAGAAAGAAAGATATTCTTAATTACTCTGTGGCGGAGTGCGCGTAGATAATTATTCTTACACAGTAAGCTTTTGTTCTTGTTAAGATTTAATTTCACGAAAGAGGAGTCTTTTCTTTATTGTGTAGTACAAAACGACGCCATTGCGAGATTTTGAAGGAAATTTGTATATACAGGGTGGTCCATTGATCGTGACCGGGCCAAATATCTCACGAAATAAGCGTCAAACGAAAAAACTACAAAGAACGAAACTTGTCTAGCTTCAAGGGGGAAAGCAGATGGCGCTATGGTTGGCCCGCTAGATGGTGTCAAAGGGATATCAACTGCGTTTTTTTTAAAATAGGAACTCCCATTTTTTATTACATATTCGTGTAGTACGTAAAGAAATATGAATGTTTTAGTTGGACCACTTTTTTCGCTTTCTGATAGATGGTGCTGTAATAGTCACAAACATATGACTCACAATTTTAGACGAACAGCTGGTAACAGGTAGGTTTTTTTAAATTAAAATACAGAACGTAGGTACGTTTGAAAATTTCATTTCGGTTGTTCCAATGTGATACATGTACCTTCGTGAACTTATCATTTCTGAGAACGCATGCTGTTACAGTGTGATTACCTGTAAATACCACATTAATTCAATAAATGCTCAAAATGATGTCCGTCAACCTCAATGCATTTGGCAATACGTGTAACGACATTCCTCTCAACAGTGAGTAGTTCGCCTTCCGTAATGTTCGCACGTGCATTGACAATGCGCTGACGGATGTTGTCAGGCGTTGTCGGTGGATCACGATACCAAATATCATTCAACTTCCCCCACAGAAAGAAATCCGGGGACGTCAGATCCGGTGAACGTGCGGGGCATGGTATGGTGCTTCGACGACCAATCCACTTGTCATGAAACATGCTATTCAATACCGCTTCAACCGCACGCGAGCTATGTGCCGGACATCCATCATGTTGGAAGTACATCGCCATTCTGTCATGCAGTGAAACATCTTGTAGTAACATCGGTAGAACATTACGTAGGAAAACAGCATACATTGCACGATTTAGATTGCCATCGATAAAATTGGGGCCAATTATTCTTCCTCCCATAATGCCGCACCATACATTAACCCGCCAAGGTTGTGGATTTTCCGTTGCCCAATAGTGCATATTATGCCGGTTTACGTTACCGCAGTTGGCGAATGACGCTTCGTCGCTAAATAGAACCCGTGCAAAAAAATCTGTCATCGTCCCGTAATTTCTCTTGTGCCCAGTGGCAGAACTCTACACGACGTTCAAAGTCGTCGCCATGCAATTCCTGGTGCACAGAAATATGGTACTGGTGCAATCGATGTTGATATAGCATTCTCAACAACGACGTTTTTGAGATTCCCGATTCTTACACAATTTGCCTGCTACTGATGTACGGATTAGCCGCGACAGCAGCTAAAACACCTACTTGGGAATCATCATTTGTTGCAGGTCGTGGTTGACGTCTCACATGTGGCTGAACACTTCCTGTTTCCTTAAATAACGTAACTATCCGGCGAACGGTCCGAACACTTGGATGACGTCGTCCGGGATACCGAGCAGCATACATAGCACACGCCCGTTGAGCATTTTGATCACAATAGCCATACATCAACACGATATCGACCTTGCCCGCAATTGGTAAACGGTCCATTTTAACACGGGTAATGTATCACGAAGCAAATACCGTCGGCACTGGCGGAATGTTACGTGATACCACGTACTTATACGTTTGTGATTATTACAGCGCCATCTATCAAAGAGCGAAAACAGTGGTCCAACCAGATCATTCATATTTCTTTACGTACTACACGAATATGTAATAAAACATGGCGGTTCCTATCTACAAGAAAAAAAAAAAAAACCGCAGTTGATATATGTTTGACCTATGGCAGCGCCATCTAGCGGGCCAACCATAGCGCCATTTGGTTCCTCCCTTCATGCTAGGCGAGTTTCGTTTAAAGTAGTTTTTCGTTTAATGCTTGTTCCGTGAGATATTTGGCAGCGCCATCTAGCGGGCCAACCATAGCGCCATTTGGTTCCCCCCTTCATGCTAGGCGGGTTTCGTTTATAGTAGTTTTTCGTTTAATGCTTGTTCCGTGAGATATTTGGCCTGATCAGTGACAATAGACCACTCCATACAGCTGTATATATGATAGAGAATCGCTAATTCACGTGCGAGAAGAATTTCATTGACACTAAGGGCAATAAAACTTCGTTTATTTCAAAAAGGTACGTGTTATCTCCTCAAACGACGTATACTCTGGTGTGGTCTATTAATGAATACCAGCTCGAGAACAATTCCGACGGGAGCGTTCAGTTCTAATTAGATAATTTGATGCTTTCTTCGGAAAAGAAGTGATTTCACGGACCATTTTTTTATTTTTGCCACCAATGTTTCTAAGAACTGAAGGCAAATCTGATTGCTATGCAACAGAGCCCCGACGAATATTTCTCCGTAACTTTGATTAACACTTTCAGCTTCAATACAGCATCTGCAGCAGCTGGAGCAGATCGCCATAACAACGGATGCATATAGTGTGAAAGCAGTTTCACCCATCGCCCTGTGTCCCACCAACGGTGTATGTATTCACTACAACAGAACACACACACACAGCGAATCACTCATATATATAAAGCCACAACACAAGGTGGTGTGGGAAACATCTCAGTATAAACGGCTCAGTATAGGCAAAATACAAATAACAGTAAGTGAAGATAGCTGAATGATTTTATACTGGGCCCAGTGCATGGCAGGCAAGCACTTTACCACCTTTCTAAGCAAGTGGACACGCGGGATTGCCCTGTTGCCGGATGCTCTGGACAACACATGACCGCGAATGCTTTGCCAGCTGGAGATCGTGATGTATCAAAGGTGGGCCCGCATGCTCGGTGGTAGCGTGCCAGCGCTCCACTCTGGATGCCTGGGGCCGAAGCCGTACTGGGAACAAACCCGTCAACAGCTGTTAATTCACGAACCGAAAGTCTTTTACAAATTGTGTCGGCCCCGAAAAGGCCTTTTTTTTTTAGCTGGGACATTGTTTACTTAAAAAGTAAATGTAATGTCCCAGTCGGGTTCGGCCGCCAAGTGCAAGTCTTATTCCATTCGGCGCCACATTGGGCGACTTGCGGCCGGTGATGAGGATGAAATGATGATGAGGACAACACAACACTCAGCCCCCAAGCAGAGGAAATCTCCAACCCGGCCGGAAATCGAACCCGGGCCCAGTGCATGGCAGGCAAGCACGTTACCACCCAGGTAAGCAGATGGACACTGCGAATGTTGTTTAGCCGAACTCTTTCAATGATTCCTGGCATCGCCCCGAAGTGATTGGCGGCATGTTTCGTTTCTAGGTGGTTCGAGCCCAGGTGGGTGAACTAGAACCTTGAAGAATCCCCACAGGAAAAAGTCCGGTGGTGTGAGGTCTGGTGATCGCGGGGGCCATGTCCTATGAGCACCTCTGCCGGTTACCTGGCCGTTGAAGAGTTCATTCATTTAAATACCCTCACACAGCACGACTGTTGGGTGCGAAAGTCCCATCATGCTGCAATCACATGAGTAGCCATATGTCCAGGAGAACATCTTCCAGCAGGTCGCGTAGAGTTCCTTGCAAAAAGTGAAGGTAATTTGCCGCAGTATTTTGAGGAAGTAGACGGACCGGCCCAACCAGATGATCAACCACAGTGCCTGCCCAAATGTTGAGCGAAAATCGTTCCTGGTGTCCGTGGACGTACGTGACGTGAGGATTTCCCCTTGCTCAGTAATGAACATTTAGAGTGTTGTATAGACCTTCCAGATTGAAGTTACACTCATCGGTAAACAACACAATGGCGAGGAAGTCGGGATCTCGTGCAACACGTTGTAGAAACCTCTGACAAAACCCTAGCCTGTGTTCCTAGTCCGCCACAGGATTTAGGTCTTGGACAGGGTTGGAAACTAAATGGATGCTGGCTGTCATCCCTCAAGACCTCCCAGACTAACCAATGAGTATCTCCTACGTCGTGTCAACTGCTCTAGTGCTTGTCGTGGGTGCTTCCTCGAAGTGCTCGAGAACAGTTTCTCCAAATGCAGCATCCCGTCGTGTTCGAGGTTTTCCAGCATCACCATGGTATTCCGCTAACGATCCTGTTTCGCCAAGTCGCAAACCAATTATTGTAACTGTTTGCGGGTGTAGGTGGCGTCTTGCTGGGTACCCTTGCTCATACAACCATTGAGCTTCATGCGCGTTACCGTCGCCTAGTCCATAAAAGAAAACCATATCTTGTTGTTCTTCAAATGAATACTGTACCGCCAAGTTTACCGTATGACTAAATCGCAGGTGACATGTGTGTGCTCCAAAGCGAAGCTTACATGTGAATACCTCTGATGCGAGGTGGAGACAAACAGCAAGTGCTATTCGACAAATGTGCGTATCACGTTGGGGCAGTGACGGGATGGGGGACGTTTTGTATATGTGAACCGACAACCAAAGCGCTGACCGTCAACTGGCGAATGGCAACAGCGTAATCCCACGGCCAATTGGAGCACGTGGCGCCAAGTTTCCGTAGTTTAAAAATGTTGCGTTGTCGACATACACAACATTAGTAATTTTGGTTGCTACTGGCATCAGCTATCTAGGGTTAAAATTTCGTGACCCAATTTTTCTCCATCCTGTATATTTGGCCGGACACAACCACAAATGCCGGACGTGTACGGCTTTAGGCTGCTGTCACAGTGCCACCGATATCGGCGGATTCCGCCGATGACCGACATCGGCCGAAAACGGCCGCAGTTTTCAAACCAGTACGCCACCATGAGCGTGGTCACACTGCAGCCGAACTCATCACCTGGACGTTTAGACTTCAGTCGACAATCGCTGATATTCAAATCAGTTTGTTTTCTTCGGTCAAGTCGACCGAAGTTCTCACATAATGGGCTGGTAAGTTTAATTCAAGAAAGTGTGAGTTTGTGGCACCTTGAGGACAAAAGTAACATAATCGGGATGTAGTTCAGAAGTTATTAACTGAAATTGCACACTTATTGGAAACAACAAGCAGGCAATACCTTTATCGGATATTTTCGGTGTAAGTTATAACTTCAAAAAAATAGTTCGTTCAAGTGAGAAGAATGGCGTATCTTTTGCTTAAAATTACTGTAGTTCTTCTTTGGGTTGAGGTAGATGGACATTATCTGTCTACAAGTTATTATTACTGCTTACTAAAGTGCGCGTCATTTACGACGACGGCCGAGTTTAGGTTCGTTCTGCGCATCTGACGTCACAAAACACAGTCAGCCAATGACAGAGAAAGACGTTCCCAGAGCTCGACTGCAGTGTAGAGCACGGACGAGTGTCTTCAGTTTCAGAAACGTTGTCATAAATAAAGTAATTGAACAAAAGCAATGTCTTGATAGCAGACTTTCTTTTATAGAAAGTTTGGAAAAAGCATTCGTTATACCAATCGCTTCATATTCTATTACTTAATTAAACCAAACAAGCAATAAGCCTCCTAATTCAGGCGATAGCAAGGAAAGGTGTTTGTATCATTCTCACTAACCGCTTTTTCGCAATAAAGAACAACGTTAATTGTTTCTTTCCTATTGTACTTCGACGAAACGTGAGTGCATGGTTCAAATGGCTCTGAGCACTATGGGACTTAACATCTATGGTCATCAGTCCCCTAGAACTTAGAACTACTTAAACCTAACTAACCTAAGGACATCACACAACACCCAGTCATCACGAGGCAGAGAAAATCCCTGACCCCGCCGGGAATCGAACCCGGGCGTGGGAAGCGAGAACGCTACCGCACGACCACGAGCTAATTCATAGGCATACCAACAGTGTTTGACGGTATTTTGCATGCTATTCTAAAGTCCTTCGGAAGGGCTATTGAAAGACGAGCTGCGTTAGTGTGATGGTTAAAGTGTTTAGCTCCTCATCAAAGGTTCTGAGTTCAAACGTTGTTCGATGCTTAATATTTTCTTTATTTAAAAACAATATCGAAGTGTCTTACTTCATGAATTTTATTCGTTTGAATGTAATTTTTGGAAATCGACCATACGGAAAGTATACGCTATGGACTTTTATCTCTGAAAACTCTCCAAAATTTCGTGCAATGGTTTACTACATCTAACGCTGCACAATAACTGCGTTGAACATCGAAACAAAATTAAGTCCTTTATGGGGGGAAGGTATCAGTCAAGAAGATGTGTAAAAATCAAATTATTGGGCCAAATAGTTTTTGTGAAATCGAATGATAAAGTGTGTCAAAGCAGTCGAAACACCATGTGTCTGCACAGGCGAGCAGTGCAGTGATGACAAAATAGCGTACAGCGCAGAATGCGGGTAGCACGTCTCTGTCGCAGAGAAAGGGTAATTACGGGCGTGGTGGCTTTACTTCATAAACTGCGCGCTCCCCCTTAAACGTAAGTTTGCGAACTATACTATACTATGGCGCTTCTTCTCCTGGCGCGTGCAACTGGCAACGCAGCAATCTCCCGCGTCTGGGCGGGCATGCGCGAACCGCCAAGATAAAAGAATTGAACTATAGCGTTTTCATGCCAGTAGGGTGGTCAACCTATTACATGAAGTGATTTGCAAATATGGTGTTGTGACTGTCCACTTTTCAGTGCCTTACGTGTTCAGAGGAGCTTATTCTAAATTTCTGTATGTCCATCTTTTTAGAAATGGTTGCGGGACTCGGCTGTTCGATACAGGATGTAAAATTAAACATCTTTTAGCCGTCTAGTTTCCCAAATTGTTTTATTTGACCACCGATTTCAGCGTTTTACTACGCCATCTTCAGGCCCCTGACCGGCTTGTAGGAAGATTATACCTCGGTTCTGACCAAAACAGGGGCCAGCAATACTGATATTAGTAGATTTCTGCTTGCTATAGCGATCACTTCAACCATCATCTGCCAACTGCTGATAGTTTGGCACGCGACTATAAAGGCACGTTTTGTCGCAGTGCCATTTCTGCACAGTATTTTCGTTCAAGTAGCATACTAAAGAAATGACTACAACTGAGCAGATGTGTATCACCGATATGGTTAAACGAGACAACTGCGCGTGGTTCACGCAGCTGCAGCCTGCACAGATGCGCTCCTATTCAACAATGCGGTTCTTGCTATTTCTTTGCTACGATATTTTAGGATCTCAAAAGTCGACGAGCTGGTGTTGTAGGAATGCTGTTTGACCCAAGACACGGATTCTTGTCAATTTCTGCCGGTAAGGACTGGAGCGAGACGGGACGGTGGAGAAAAGCAAAAAGGCGGAAGAGATGTGTAATTTACTCGCCCCTCCATCCAGTGCTTTTGCTGCTGCCACACTTCGGCTGGTACGGTTTGCACTACGACGCGCTACGGAGGCATCATCGGAATGGAACGGAAATCGCTAGATGTAATGTTCATATACAAACAAAATTATTACATTAAAACTGCCGGACCGAGACTCGAACTCGGTACCTTTGCCTTTCGCGGGCAAGTGCTCTACCAACTGAGCTACCCAAGCACGACTCACGCCCCCTCCTCAGAGCTTTACTTCTGCCAGTACTTCCTCTCCTACCTTCCAAACTTTACAGAAGCTCTCCTGCAGAACTAGCACTCCTGAAATAAAAACTACTGCGGAGACATGGCTTAGCCACAACCTGGGGGATGTTTCCAGAATGAGATTTTCACTCTGCAGCGGAGTGTGTGCTGATATGAAACTTTCTGGCAGATTAAAACTGTGTGCCGGACCGAGACTCGAACTCGGGACCTTTGCCTTTCGCGGGCAACTGCTCTACCATCTGAGCTACCCAAGCACGACCCACGCCCCGTCCTCACAGCTTTACTTCTGCCACTACCTCGTCTCCTACCTTCCAAACTTTACAGAATCTCTCAGGAATGCTAGTTCTGCAAGGTTCGCACTTGCCCGCAAAAGGCAAAAGTCCCGAGTTCGAGTCTCGATCCGGCACACAGTTTTAATCTGGCAGGAAGTTTCATATCAGCGCACACTCCGCTGCAGTGTGAAAATCTCATTCTGGAAAATTATTACAATTTCAGAAAAAAATTGGATGATGTGTTGAAGTTGGTCCACCTCTGGCCCTTATGCAAGCAGATATTCAGCTTGGCACTGATTAACAGAGTTGTTGGATCGTTGCCTGAGGGATATCGTGCCAAATTCTGTCGAAATGGCGCGCTAGATCACCAAAATCTCGGGATGGTTGATGTTCCAAACGTTCTCTGCTGTAAAGAGAACCGGCGACCTCGCTGGCAGAGGTAGGGTTGTGCAAGCATGAAGACAAGCGTTAGAAACTCTTGTCGTATGCTGGCGGGCACTATCTTGCTGAAATGTAAGCCCAGGATGCTTGCCTTGAAGGACTACAAAACGGGGAGCGTAGTATCGTTGACATACCTCTGTGTTGTAAGCGTGCCGCGGATGACGACCAAACGGGTCCTGCTACGAAACGGAATGGCAACCCAGAACATCGCTCCTGGTTTCATGTTATATGACAGGCAACAGTCAGACTTGCAGACACGTCTTCGTCCTGGAATCTCACTGACTTGTGTAGAATCTTTTTCAGTGATGAGTCCCGCTTCGAACTGATTCCCGATGACAGCGAAGAGATGCCAATTTTTCAGAAGCCACAGAGCTACCTACAATGCTGTTTTTTTTAAAAAAAAGTTTTATATAAAAACCAAAAGTTTCAGCACCATTACAGTGGCAAATTGTTATGTCGGTTTTATGCTTGCTTAATAGTAAAAAATAATACCTTTTATAATCGAGATCAAAGAAATACCGAAAAATGTTGGTTATCCAGAACAAATACCAGTACAAAAGGTAAACCGATGACGCTGATCTGCTTCCGCGAGGGACATAAACTTCGAGAGCTTCTCGGCAAAACAGGTAGGAAGAATCCTACGCGATGACTCACTAAGATAGTCCAAGGACGGATTGTCTTAATTGCCCGTAAAACTCGGATGGAAAAGCGTGACCAATCATACCGTACACCTCTACAATTCTCCACGTAATCATTGGCTAAATTGAGACAATTATGGAGGTTTAGTATAAGTGGGGAGTTCTTGCAAAACACACACACACACACACACACACTCACACACACACAAACACACAGTTTCGGGTTACACGCTTTTTGAGTACAATGTCTCTCTGAGTCGGAAACTGAGGGAATGAAACATCCCATCCTTTTCACAGGCTCATCAAAAGCGAGCCGCATGACACACATTCATCTTTTTGTGCAGTCGGCCATGTTTTTGAGCTCTCGTAGAAGTGTGGGTGAAGAGCGCGAGAGGATTTTCTCCCTGTGCGTGTAGCAGAAATACGAGTAACCAAGAGAGACTGTTTCATTCAACATGTAGCAGCCACAGAAGCTGACTTATCTGTGGCTTATTCACGAGCAGAATTCGGACGTTGCGGTGAACAGAGGCGCATATAAGCGGCTGCTACGACGTCCGTGAGATGTGAGTGTGAGTTTGAAACGGCCTTTATTACACCGCCATTTCGCTGACGCATTGCTGCGTTATGAGAAATTCATTGCATATTTGATTGGTCATTTGTGCTTATTCGTGGCTACTGCATTGGGTGGGTCCGTTAAAAACAGGACAAGGATTGGCACACGAGGCAGAGTGGAGTCGTACATCTATTCAATATTCTATACACTGATGCAGATAACAGCTAGCAACGTTGTGGCGTCAGGGCATCAATTGCATGGCTGTTGCTATACGCCCTGTGCGTAGACTTTAAATCAGCAAGGTGAATCAGCGCCAGAACTTAGAAAATCAAACAAAGCAAAAATCATAATATATCACCCTATTCTGGTAAAGGAAACGTTTTAACACTAGGGGAGACCAGGACAGGGTGGCCCACTTTCTTTTCTTTGTTTCTTTCATCTTGTATTATAAATTTTTCCCTTGATCTTTTTATGTGGAAACATTGATACATTGTTTCAGCACCTTTTGCAATTCAGTAATTGTGGCGTTTCACTGATTGTCTATTCATAAAAAAATATTTAGTACATTAATATTACTTAGGCCACCCTACCCCACCCACGGGGTCAGTTGGTCCAGCACTTGGCCCATATGATTTTATCATTTAGTTAGTTGCAACATTGGTTATTTGATTGAAAATATATCGACTTTAATACCCACAGTTTGTTTTAATATAAATTCCCACAGCTTTATGACAGAAACTGCAACCATAAATTATGTTATCATTGTTATTATAACGGTTTGACGGAAGAGTAGGTCCAGAAGTTTTATCAGCCTTCATCTGAAGTCCGATAGGATTTTCACAGTGCAAACATTTAAAAAAGTTATTTCGCCTCATTTTTAACACAGGACGGGTGTGCCCACCGCTTACAACTTGTCCATTGAATCCGTTTATCACCTGCTTTGCTGTGAGAAAATGGTTTGGGACACCTAAGATGTAGAGCAACCTCACACTCATCTTTTTATCGTGAAGGAGCGTCTTAGGAATGCCGACTTCCTTACTGTGTTGTATTCGAGAAGTTTTATCAAGTGAGTTAGATTGACAATGGGCACTTTGAAAACTGGTTTTTATGCAGAACATCAATATTTCCCTTCAAAGTATTTTATGTGTGTGAAGTCTAGTTGTTTGTATGGTAACGCATTTTTCACTGGAGTGTCTGTTAGTACTGTTGAAGTTCTTTATTGTTGGTTTTCTGTCTTTTCCTTGGTTGCCATTGCTCAAATGGCCGGACTTCTTCAGGTGTTGGGTAGCATGGTTGCTCAGCTGATGTTCAACTTAATAGGCTTTGTTGGAAATCAAAAACACAAACTACCGGTTAAAATCAATGAAAAACACAATCTGCTCGCGTGAAAATTCTATTAGATATCATCTGGACTTTTATTACGAATGTACCTTCTAAATAAGAGTACTTCCTCACACAAAGATATGGGGGCAGGTTGACCACGAGGGCTCACGTGCCCCAATTTAAGTGGGCCATTGTGTCCCATCATCATATTGGAATTATTTTAGTTCGTTTACGAACAGGTTTTCAACAATTGTAACTGTAAACAGAGTCAAAATAATCCTTAAATCAAGAACTTTAATCGTTGTACTTACTTGTTTAGTTTGAGTGTTGTCTTGGTGTACACAGCAAAATATCTTTAGTAAGCAAAATCTACTTTCAGTAACAAGGAAACTTAAAATGCGTGCCCATCCTCGCTCACAATTTAACTGAGTTGACATGTTTGTCGAAAGACGACGGTGTTGTTAGGGTCTGTATATGCGGATTACAAATGGTTCAAATGGCTCTGAGCACGACGGGACTTAATATCTGAGGTCATCAGTCATTTAGAACTTAGAACTACTTAAACCTAACTAACCTAAAGACATCACACACATCCATGCCCGAGGCAGGATTCGAACCTGCTACCGTAGCGGTCGTGCGGTTCCAGACTGAAGCGCCTAGAACCGCTCGTCCACACCGACCGGCGTGCGGATTACATCCATGGATGAATAAGACAACAACAACAACAATAATAGCAACAATAACTACTACTACTTCTAGAAAAAAAGTGGTGATGATCTCTCCATTGTCAAGAGATTCCAGATTACTCCTTTACTCAGATCTCCCGGAGGGGACTGTCAAGGGAGAAGTAATCATGAACAAAGACTGAATAACCAACGACAGGGTAGCATACTGCAGATCGAAGTGTGATATATCAGAAGTCTGAACGTATTAGGGAAGCTAGATGAGCTGAAATGAGAAATTCAAAAGCTCAGTCTAGGTACGGGGGGGGGGGGGGGTAAGTAGAATAAAATGGGAAGAAGATAAGGATTTCTAGTCCGAAGAATACAGGGTAATACAGCATCAGAAAATAGTGTAACCGGAGTAGGATTTGTTACAGGGTGAAAAGTATTTAAACCGACAAACTCTGGGAGGTTGTAGAGGACATCAAAACAAATATTTCTCCCTAAAGTTATTTTTTCCTATGAGGAGTATTTCAACCGGTAGAGGAAGATTTCTCTGGAGGCAAATTAATTAAACTAACAAACACTTTTCCATTTTTTTATGACCAGGAGACAACAACTAGGTAGCAGATACGGCCCAATTAAACAGTCCCCAACAACACCGACCCACACGTTAACGAAGAACCGCACTTGATGAGCGCTAGTAGCTGTGGCATGTGGGTTATCCTCACTCCAAACATGCGAATTGTGCATGTTGAAGACTCCATCACCCCGAACGTTGCTTCATCGGTAAACAACACAGAGGATGGAAATGTAGGATGCATTTCACACTGTTCCAGGTACCACTGCGAAAACTGTGGTCTAGGTGGATAATCAACTGGTTCCAGGTTGTGGACACGCTGTAAGTGAAATGAAAGTAACAATTGCTCTCGAAGGACTGTTCATACATTCGTCTGATTCTTCCCCATGTTACGTACAATTGCACGAGTGCTGATTGAAGGATCCCGCTCCACATGCTGCAAGACAGCTTCTTCAACTTGCAGCGGTCTTACCGTGCGACGGCGTCGCTGTCCAGGTAATCTGCTAAATGACCCGGTCTCACGCAGACGTTGGTACACAGCAGCAAAGGTTGTATGATGCGGGATACGGCGATGATATCGTTGTTGATAAACCCGCTGTGCAGCTCGTCCGTTGTGGTGCGCTACGTAGTACGCACCAACCATATCAGTGTACTCACTCCAGGTCTATCGCTCCATTAATAGACGGATACAATGCGCTACTGCAAAGGGGACAGCAGCTGCCTACAACTGAAGAGCGTAATACGCCCTCTAACAACTGAAGATCGTAATACGGCCTCTAACAACTGAAGAGCGTAATACGGCCTCCACCGGTTACAAATAATCCTCACAGGAAAAAATGACATTAGGGAAAAATATTTGTTTTGATGTCCCCTACAACCTCCAGAGTTTGTCGGTTTAAATACTTTTCACCTTGTATGTATAGGGAACCAGAGCGAATTACTGCGAACAGAAGAATGAGAAGGTTTGTGACGGGAATATTTCAGCTGCTTTAACGGTTAAACAAAGCCTCATCACCAAGTGAATATTCTATAGGAACGCACTGTAAAATTTTTCACTTTTCATCTTTCTTTCTTTATGATTTGATTTTGTGTGTGAACGTGTAATGAGAAACTTACGTAAGCAGTACGCTTTCAGTAGTACACCTGGAAAGACGACGTCGATTTTGGTCTGAGACGGCATACGCCACCTTGGAGATATTAGATGTACTAACAGTGGTTTCACCGTCGTCCACTGACGGATAGCGTAGTGACATAGCTACCAGGGCGCCATCTGTGCCTATCCTTTAATAGGGGAGTGCTCACAGTCTGAGGTGCAAGCGTGTCAAGCAAGCAAGCAACCGTGCAACGGAGACGCACTCTTCCTTCCTACAGCCATGTGAGCGAGTTTGAAAGGGGTCAAACTGTGGCCACCGGCCGCTGTGGCCGAGTTGTTCTAGGCGCTTCAGTCCGGAACCGCGCGACTGCTACGATCGCAGGTTCGAATCCTGCCTCGTGCATGGATGTGTGTGATGTCCGAGCCATTTGAACCACTTGAAACTGTGGCCTTCCAAGTGGCGAGATGGTCCTTTCAGAGAATTGTCACCCAAGTTGGACGTGCTGTATCAGTTGTGCAATGATGATGGCATCAGTGATCATGTGAACATTTTCACACTCGTAGACCACGTCCTCGACGTCCACGCAACACAAACGCCCGCCAAGATCGTCGTATTGTGAGGGCAGCAGTGGCAGATCGTACAGCTACCAGAGCACAGACAGGAGGGCTTTAGAGTGCAGACATGTCAACACGAAGAGTTGCGAACCGGTTATTAGCGGTAGGACTACGGACATGCACTGCTCTACCCCGTCTTCCGATCATGCCACAGCATCGACATACACAGACGTAACGTTAGCGACAGCCCCGGACGGTGCACAAGTCCCGCCCAATCACCCCCCTCCACACCAATCCACATCCTAAGCTCCGCGCATGGTCTGCCGCATGTTCCAACATCAAAGTTGTTCGTATCACAGATATGCCAGTCATAACAAGGGAGAAAATCAGTAGTTAGTACGAAAAACAGTTTTTCCGGTACCTCTGTGAAAAGAATTAGAAATATGTTCATTGAATATGCGAGTTGAAAAATCATCAATAAGAATGAAAAATTAAAAATGGTATCCACACTCTTTTTTTTATTTCATGAGCTTTCATCTGCACTATATCAGAAGGTCTGATATTTGTTAACTGCAGTGAGCACAAATTTCCGTCACCTCGCGTAGTGTAAGAAATTCTGTTGGGAAATATTAATTGGTAGTATCGCCAAGGATGTTGTCCATTATCTCGATTGTCTAAAGTCAATGTTGTGCATAAACAAGGCAAAGTCGATATCTTGGTTTGTTTCTGATTACCTCATGAAGACTAAAGAATATAAGAGTGGGAGAATGTAGAAATGCGTAATGCAAGCAGTCAGATATTTATACAGTGACATTCTTCATTAATATTTGCCTGTGTAATGGGTGAATTTTTACTGCTTGCTTATAGCAGACACGAGATTACTTTGAGTTCTTCTTCAGTGTTTGAGAGCTGTAGAGCTGCCTATTGTTAAACATGTGTACATAATTTCGTCGGTGTCATTCCAACACGTCTTATCGTACTTTAATGTCTGTTAAATGTCAGTTTTGACAGCAGTTGGCCACAACAGTCAAGATTAGGTACCTTGTGTATGATAACTTTATTGAGAGTGCATATCTATGTTTCATTTTGACAGTATTACACAAACTGCTAAGAAGTACTAACAGCACAACACTGCTAATATGAACAAACGCGGTAAAACAAAAAACGACGAACAAAAACACGACAGCGACGAGGACTACTAAAGATCATATTGATGCGCTCTTGGTTGATGTGGCGGGGGGTAGGTGTGGAGGGGGGTAAATGGGCGGGGCTTGTGCAAAAGGCCGGGGCTGTCGCTAACATTTCCTCATACACAGCTAGACTGGTATCGTCACAGGATCACTTAGAAGATGGGATAGCACGTCGTGGTATTCATAGACGATAACAGATTGTGCCTGCACGCAGGTAATGGTCGTCTGCACATACGACACAGAGCTGCTGAGCGTTGTCTCGTAGAGTACATTCGTTCAAGATATACTGGCCCCATTCCAAGCCTTATGGTCTGGGGTGCGATAAGCTACAATACTCGTTCACCTTTGGTGTTTCTGAGGGGACGCTGACCAGCACTCGGTAAGTGCAGAATGTTGTTAGACCCGTTCTTTTTCCGTTCTTGCAAGAGTGAAGTGATTGAGAGCTGGTTTCTCAGGATGGGGCAGGATAAGGTTACGATTCTTAATGGGGCCGTAATCAGTTACTCTCGGTTGCACAATAAATACGTAATCTTAATTTAAAGAAATTAAAATTTTAAAACAATCTCTAAAAAAAATTGACTGTATGACGGCTGAAGGCTTTATCACAGAAAAAAAATTCCACAATTTTAGGGCCGAACGCCAACAACAATAACCTCAAACAACAAACGGTTGAAGGCCTGAATTAGAAGTCATAAGAACAATTACAAATAGCGCATATTAAGATAAATACTTCGTTTTAAAACAAACTGTAACACGGCTGAAGGCCTTATTATAAAAGAAGTGAAATTTATCACTCGGCTGAAGGCCACAAACAATTTCAAATAACAAACGGTTGAAGCCTGAAGGAGAAGTCAGGAAAACAATTCCAAATACCACACATCTCAACAAACACCTTGCTTTTAAAACAAGTTTGCTTAAAAAAACTTATTGTAACATGGCTGAAGGCCTTATTACGAAAGAAGTGAAATTATTGCTCGGCTGAAGGCCACACCAACAATAATCAGAAAATTACAAATATCCTTAAAACAAACATCACAATCTAAGGAATCAGGACAAGTGGTTCTCAACAAGTACTCCAAGGGTCTGCCTGGGAAGGTAACTCGAACATAAGGTAAGGCGAGATAGGCAGCCAAGAGTTGTACTCACGTAACAGAATGGCAACTCAAACTAGGGGCAGCTTAAGCGCCGACCGACCGACTAATAAATCCGCCTGACGTCCGATCACCGGTACAACGATGGAATATTTTTAGGCAAGGGCGAAGAGACAGAGAGCACGTTTTCAGAAAACACCCAGTGTCGAAGAAAACACTAGAACCAAGGCAGACCTCCCAAAAAAATATGCATAGAAGCTGTCGAATTACACGCCGTGTCGGGCAGCATCAACACGATGAGGAAAGGTACACTGCCGGGAAAGTACACTAACCTCCAGGGCAGGTAACTGGGGCGTTAGTGGCCACAAGACAGAAAATACCGCTGGTTGCACTTCACTAATAAGAATAATACTAAATTCAATGATGAATAACAAATAGAGAAAGACGGCTGCAATATTTCACCACCTCGAAACACTTCACTCGTTGCCGCCAGGCTCAGCGGCCTTGGGAGCAACAACCCGCCGACCAAAGGCGAGACCTCAGAATAGTCGAGGCTGCATTAGCAGTTAAATCTTCACTCAACTTAAACGTCCAGGGTACGGTGTGCAACGAAGTCGTCGGTCTCGCAGCTACCCCTCCTCGATCCTGCAGTGGCTAGCGGCCCTGGCTTGCCCTTGAGCTGCATGGACCTGCTCGCTGTTGCGCCCCCAAACGACCTGATATCCGTTTGCAACCACCCTCCACACAACGCGACCCGGAAATACCAACGGTCGCTCCAAAGATACTAGCACAGTACTCGTATCAATAAGTGCTGCTGCTGCCACTCACAGGCAGGCAAGTCAGCAACTTAGTGACGCCAGTAAATGGGATAAGAAACGAGATGCCATAACCGCAATGACAAGGTGCAAAGTAATAAATGGCACGAATACGAGCCGCGCACGGCTCAGTGATGTGTTGTTCCAACGGAATAAAGCTCGCCCACGCACTGCCAGTGAAACTCAACGTGCTCTGGGAGACGTGCAGCAACTTCCCTGGCCAGCATGATCTCTGGACTTATCTCCAATCGAGCACGTGTGGGATGTGATGAGACGAGAAGTGACTCATACGCCTCGTCAACCAAGAACTCTTACAGAACTATGCGAACAGGTCGAGCAGGCGGGGTATAACATATCCCGCCATTCGCCGACTATACGATCGACCTGAATGTCAGAGTCAGCGCTTGCATTGCCGTTCGAGGAGGCTACATTATGAACTATTATAGATGTTTCAGCATGGGTCGATACCCGGTACCTCAGAACCACTTGTGCTATTGTTCTATAAATGTAATCGTTTCATGTACTCCACAAGCCCTACTGCAACAATAAATTTTGAGTGAATTGGAAACTTCTAAAAATTCGTACTAATTTTTTCCGGTAGTGTAATAATGTGTGTGTATCCTCTATGTTTCTGGAAGCTTCAGCCCAGTAGGGAATATTTTATCTCTGTTCCAAAAAAAAATTAAAAGCGAAGAACAGACAGTTGAGAGGATTAGTTAATAGTGGGACATGTGCGTTAAGACGGGAGGACATGATTGCGGAGTAATTTTCGAATATTTAATTTGTTTATGGGAAGAAGAACAGCTTTACTAGTGGTAAAAGAGGAGAAGTTGATAGCTGTTGTGAGACGGAGAACGCCATAGTTTTACAAGGAAAAACGAATAGAACTTAGAAACTTTTGGAAGACAATGGCCACATGCTATAACTTGCAAATATTGTGGGAAGAAGATTTTATTTTCGAAGATCGACACAGAAGAGGGAAATTCAAGCTGCAAAGACCTCTGAGAAGAACCAAGAACCGCAAGAAAAAAGATTTGTGTTCAAGATCACAGAAGGCACGGTGAAAAAGAAGAAATAGCAGCATTCGGCCAGAACACAACTACACCATAATTTATTCGAGCAGCAAAACCGAACTATTTTTCGGAATACAGAACAAATGAATATTACCGCTGACTGTAGAGTTCTGCGCATCGAACTATGGAGTGCGACAAAAGAGTGTTTTATCAGTATGAGGGCCTACGCTGGGGTGACCCGATTACTAAATTCAAAATATGGGACTCAAATTAGAAGTTGAAATGGATCGACACTTTGTGAAAACTTTCGTTAATACTACATGGGTATAGTAGGTTTGTGTTAAACTACTTGGTTCATGCTACAACTACATAAATCATCGTGCCTTTTCGCTAAAATTCGCACTCAAAAAGAAACTTACGTTGTCAGTTAAGTAAATATTTTATTGTTGTCACAAGCGCACACAATATATCACTTGTCATGAGGTCTATAATTGGGGCAGAAAATGATTATTATTTACATAGGCTATTTATTTTTCATTTTTCATTCTCAATCGGCCTGGAAGTTTAGCCGTGGACAGTTTCTCAAATATCTTTTGTTATCTTTGGCAGAAGAATCTATGACACTCAGGAGTTTCATATTCTCAAACAGAATTTTATAAAAATCAACATACGATGTATCTTGCAAACGAATATTAGCTGTAATTCCTTCAAATCTATTATCTTCATTAGCCCGTAAAGCATTTGTGATAGAGAACACTCTTTGTGCAGCAGCATTAGTGCTAGACAGATCGAGCACAAATACAATAATGAGCTGCACATTTTTGCAGCAGGTATCTTGAGGTGTAAGTAAGTTGAAAATGATAGACCTCGTTCAGTTTGGTTTAATCAAACAATGAATAGTGTAGCAATTTATTTTGTTTATTCTTTGGGTGTGTTCACATTTGTTCTACGTTTGGTTATGCTACTTGTTGCTTAGAAACAAGATGTTTCAAAATGTACCGAACGGTTACAGAAAAACGGGACAATATGCGACCTGTACGTATTTGTTCGTATTTTTCGGGACAACTGGACAGTTAAGCTAAATGAAGGACGATCCTGTATAATAAAGGACGCCTGGTAACCATAGCCTACGCTTCCAATCAATGAATTTTGAATGAAGTAATGAACGATCTACCATTTAAAACATTTGTGCAAACATCATTGTTGGAAGTTCTAAATCAGTGTCCTTTAATTTATTAACCACGTATGCCATTCCGCATCCTGTTTGGAAACAGTTCACAGTTTTATTCACAATTTGGGCTACTAAACGGTACTCCGTAGCAGCCACAAAGTTTAATTTCAATTTTCTGATTAATTTTTTTCGAATTAACTGGACTGTCATTTCTATCTTTTTTCAGAGTAGTGATGTTCAAGAACAACAGAGTGCTGGCTCCAGTGACCTTACCTTAGTTCGCTGCCAGGCCGCTTGGAGTGCTGCAATCTCGCTTTCTTATCGTTAACAGAAGTTGGTTTTCAACACATTGTGCTTCTAATTTCGACTTCTCGTGTATATTGCACTCATGTGAATTGCATTGTAAATATATTGCTCGTATTCTAACTGCGTTCTGCTTGCATCACGATTGGCTGGGGTAAGTGATTCCATATTTTTGTATCGTATGAAATAGAAGCTGCTTTCGTTGCACTGTGTTCTATGGATGGACTTACGTGTACTTGTTATTCCTCACGAATCTGTGCGTGAACTGCTCGGTTGAAAAACATTGTAAGTAATCTGCTTTTATTCTACTTTGGTTTGCATCTGTTTTCCGTACTTTCTCGCATTTAATGGAAAACTCTATGTTTGCAGGTTTTAACAGTATTGGCATACAACCTTATTACATATTGTCAAGGGCTGAATATGTAATTCTGCTTTGAATGGTGTTGCTTCTTGCCACTGAGTGGCATACATTCCACAGTGGCTTGCAGATCCAAAAATGGCAAGAGAAAGCATATTTGGAAAAAGCCTGGAAATAGGGGAAAGTTACAGCTGGATTACATCAGTGTCAGACAGATTCCAAAATCAGGTATTGGACTGTAAGGCGTACACAGGCGTTGATATAGACTGATCATAATTTATTACTGATAAACAGTAGGCCGAACTTTAAGAGAATCGTCCGGAAGAATACACGTGTAAAGAATTTCCATTCTGATGTAGTGAGGGTAACGTGTTTGTTGTTCTCTGAACCTACAGATACTATGACGATCAGTACCACAGTAAATAATTCCGTTGGAGCAGAAGGGATATCTCTAAAAAGGGCACTCTCCAAAGCAGGCCAGAAACATAGCTATAAGGAAGGTAACTGTGAAGAAACATACAGTAACAGAAGAAATGCTTCTGTTTATCGACGAATGAAGTTAAAAATATTCAAGGTGATTCAAGAACACAGATATAAGAGTCAATGAGAAATGAAATAAGAAATGCAGTGAAGCCAAGATGAAATGGCTGCAAGAAAAATGTGAAGAAATCTATTACAATAATCAAAACAAAGCAAGGCCGGGGGATAACAACAATAAGAACATTAAGAGTGCAAGGGGAATTTCATTGTTAACCTCAGAGGAAATAGTAGATAAGTGGAAAGGGGAAGCACTTGCCCGATGATGTGAGTGACGAAGTCAATATGGAAGATATATGGAACCCAATATTAGAATCAGAGTTGAATAGAACTTTGGAAGACTTGCAATAATATAAGGCAAAATGGATGATAACGTTCCTTCGGGGTTTCTGAAATCATTGAGCGATGCGACAACCAAGCGACTATTCAAACTGGTGTGTAGAATCAATGAGTTAAGAAATACCACTAGTCTTTCTAAAAAAATATCCATTCAATACCGATGGCATCGAGGGCAGATAAGTGTGAGGTTGTCTACTTCGGGTACCTTGTTTCGAATCAGGGGTCGGAACCCCAGCAACCCACAATAGATAAAGATGCTTCAGTAGCTGGTTTGTGTTTTTATTTTAAAAAAAATCTCACGGGATAGATAAGGATGGTTCGTTTATTAAGGATGATAATATACAGTCACATCACGGGACCAACGGGGAAATTCTTCCTGCAGCTTTCACTCCGTTTACCTCCGCGTTAAGATAACACATTTAATTTAAATTTTGCCTTATAATTTGAATATTTCTAATTTATGACGACTTGTAACAAACTGACCTAGAAATACGTCTGCAACTTCACTTTTCAAATTTACGGTATGTTGTGACAATGGAAATATTTTTATACCATGTACCGCTGTGTCCATTGTTGTCCATTGCCAAGTCATTTCAAACGAACCAAAAGAGGAAATTATGCGCGATATTAATAAAATAATTTTTAATTTTGAAAAATCGTAGGGGAGCTGAAAATGCGAGAGAGGAGCTTATGCGATAAAATACATTATATCAGTGTTGATTATGATCTTCTTCAGTGACAGCGACGATTATGCCATCAATTCCCACTTTAATGGTCTCTATTCACTGGGCAGCAATCGCACATGAAATTTTTTCTGTAGCTGCTTATCTGCGTCGCGTAATGAGCCAATGAAGGGACAGATGATGTTTGGTTGACGGAGGAGGCGGGGGGAGAGATGTGTATCAGTCCCATTTCTAAGAGGGCCGGCCGAAGTGGCCGTGCGGTTCTAGACGCAGGTTCGAATCCTGCCTCGGGCATGGATGTGTGTGATGTCCTTAGGTTAGTTAGGTTTAATTAGTTCTAAGTTCTAGGCGACTGATGACCTCAGAAGTTAAGTCGCATAGTGCTCGAAGCCATTTGAACCCATTTCTAAGAGAAGTACCGGTGAGGGTCAATGGATCTCTTGCAGGGCACACAGGCCAGACGCCGGGCTATGGTGGTCGCAGACTTTTTCCCTGAATGGGGTGGTCAGCACAGTATGGGAGTCCATTGACTCCACCTTAAATCGCCGGTAAAGTGAGCATTAATGAAAACTTGTCTCTGTGCAGAATACTGCCCATTTTAACGAGCCAAAGCTGTTCGGTCAGAGCACAGCTCTATAGAATTTGGTTTGCCATTGCCAGCAATCTTCCTTGAAAGCAGGAGAGTGGGACTCGAATCGCAGATAAAGATCTTTGTCTTTTTCGGGCAAAAAGAAACTGTTGAGTCTGTGGATTGTCTGAAATAAAAACATCTGTGATGAGTGAGAATTTTCGCTTAATTATTAGCAAATGGGCTCGCAGAAACACACGCTGGCTGCCTGACAAAATGTTTTTTACACAGGGAATGTAACAGTTTTGTTTCTAACATTTTCGTTAACTACAATTTAGCAGAGCCTTGCCGTTGGCGAAACATGGGTTACGTGAACTTTGGGGAGAGCAGAGAGGAGATAGCTCTGCCGAGGACACTGGTTCGACAGCTCTACGAGAACACACGGTTTCTGCATCTCTGCGAGAGCACACCGATTCTCTAGCTCGTTGAGTGTCTCTGGATGGGAACAGGGATGCTTTTGAGTAAGGACACGTACTCAGCGGAGCCGGCCGAAGTGGCCGTGCGGTTAAAGGCGCTGCAGTCTGGAACCGCAAGACCGCTACGGTCGCAGGTTCGAATCCTGCCTCGGGCATGGATGTTTGTGATGTCCTTAGGTTAGTTAGGTTTAACTAGTTCTAAGTTCTAGGGGACTAATGACCTTAGCAGTTAAGTCCCATAGTGCTCAGAGCCATTTGAACCATTTTTCGTACTCAGCGGCCTATCTGTCAACAACCGTCCACACCATTCCACTGTACAGCATAAATTGTGGTAAGAATCTGCAGCACAGGCGAGCGTGAATGAGAGTTGTCAATCATTGGGTAGGCACGTGGTTTTGACTAAGTTAGATTCTGGAATTGGGGTCTAATAAGGCGTTCCAAAGCTTATTAAGGACCCATTTAGTTATGGTAGTTGCATGTGACATCCTATACCCTGTGGAACGGTCGCAGCAATCACTGTGCGGACACCACGATCGTTTCATTTTATCAATGGTTTACAAGATGACGACTTTTCCTTATACCTTATTCCTCGTGGTCTTTGTCCAGTGAACTAATAATAAGTTTAGATTTGTCATTGCCCATAAAAATTAGTTGTTTTATTTTTACAGGGTGTTATTCCTTTGGATATTATTTTTTGCCGCGCGGGATTAGCCGAGCGGTCTGAGGCGCTGCAGCCATGGACTGTGCGGCTGGTCCCGGCGGAGGTTCGAGTCCTCCCTCGGGCGTGGGTGTGTGTGTTTGTCCTTAGGATAATTTAGGTTAAGTAGTGTGTAAGCTTAGGGACTGATGACCTTAGCAGTTAAGTCCCATAGGATTTCACACACATTTGAACATTTTTAATGTGATTTTTCAGGAAATTCGTGTAATGTATTTGACATACCGTTTTTAAAGTAAATCGGGGTCAAAGTGGGCCGATCTTCCAATTCAGCAGATAGTTGGAGCCCCTTTTATTGAGATTATGAATGCTTTTTGAAAGAACCAACACACAGGGCTCATTTGTGAGGGCCATCCTTTTTCCAGACAGTTTTCATTGACACATATGAGTGCATGGGAAGAAATGTTCCCCTCGGAAGCTCCAAACGATGCAGATCATTGTGACTGCTAGAAGGCATGTCCAGCTCGATTGGTATCTTTCATTAACTGGCTTACCTTGCGAAGATTAGATCAGTTCGGATCGCCTGACATGCAGTCAAAACTCTTGCATTAAAAGACAGAATCCTCTGCATTCAGGTAACAGAAATTTTTTCGGTAAATGATCATGTGTTACGTACCAAGTAGCAGCGCTGATTACGCCTCACGTGGAGGATATTTGTAGTGGACGTTCTTGTATGCTTTTGGTGAATCTTGTAGAGTCGGGGACATGAAACTTACGTTCCTTGCGCACTTAACCCAAGCACTTCTCTTCCACCAATTATTCTGCTTTTCTGTTTGTTCCTGTTGGTCCACTTTTTGTTGGTATGGGCATTGTGCTAGCGTTGAAATTTTTGGAGAGGTTTCTAGTGCGTGATATGTCTGACTGTAGTTTTGATTAATTTTGTGGTAAGATCTTATGGGACCAAACTGCTGAGGTCATCGGCCCCTAAGCTTACACACTACTTAAAATAACTTACGCTAACGACAACAAACACACCCATGCCCGAAGGAGGACTCGAACCTCCGACGCGGGGAGCCACGTGAGTCGTGACAGGGCGCCCCAGACCGCGCGGCTACCTCGCGTGGCAGTTTTGATTAGAACACAAGTCAATTTAGAATAAAATTTTGGAAGATCTGTGCCCTTTCGCATTAATCTGTTATCAAATGCGAACATGCAGTCAGAACAGCCTGGAAAAAAGAAGCTTAATGAGGAGAGATCAATGAGGTCATGAAATGTCTCGTGAACTAGAACTCACGGAAAGGTTTATCTTTAAGAAATAAAAAGGCACACTATGGTGATGGTTGGTGGCCTGCATCCAATTAGGTGCACGCAGTGCAACCTGATAGCGTCTCGTGCTTTGCCCAACCAAATATACCCAGTGTTTTGTTCAATCGCCAGGAGATATCGATTGCGGAGAGTGCGCTTGGCTAACCATGTGACAGAGGAAGTAGACATACCCATTGGCTAAGGAGGGTATTGTAGACTAAGAGAAACTGTGAACAGAGGACCAGTTAAGCTCAATGAGATGATGGCACGTTAGCTGTATTTGGAGATTTGGTCTGGGAGAAGGTGACCTTTCGGCTATAACCTAAAACTCGCTGGACCTCGGCATAGATAGACTGGTACAGAATGGTGAAGTCATCATTAAATTTGAGAGAGTTCAGAACTTGTGTTTCGTTGATTTCGTACTTGGCTTATTTTGAATGTATGCTTTCATGTCTGAAGGACGTTATATTGTGAAGATACAGGCACTGTATGAACACAAACATTGTAACCATCAATGATGTATCCATGCATCGACGGTCTGAAGTGACAATATCACCTCACCACAGCCGTATCTTGAGAATTGAGAATGTCTTTATTGACCAACTGGAGACAACACAGTGTCGAGGAAAGTTAGCCCACGTGTACTCGTAATAAGGGCTCCACGATAAATGCGCCAATGAATTCTAATACTCTTTTGGCAGTGGTTGGACCGCCGAAACCAGTCGTATAAGACATTCTCAAGATACAGCTGTGGTGGTACTTTTTCTCATATATATCATCAGCTGAATTCCACCGTCCATGCAATAAGATGGACATCCATAAATTAAAAAAAAAAAAAAATGAGGTCCAAGCAGAGATCCGAAACCCTGGTCCATAAAACAGAAACTAGAAAACCCAATGCCTCAAACACATTTAAGGAAGAACCCCAACCCTCTAAGAGAAAATATGAATAGGCGTAATGTTAGCATATCTTGCGGTTACCTGAAACGATGACAACTTGGTTAAAGTAGACATCTTTGGGAGGGGGGGGGGGGGGAGGAGGTGAGTAACCCCTCATTACAGATTTGATCTTTTTTGAAAGTAAAATTATTCGAACTGGCCACGAACAATTCCCATATTTCATATAAAATCGTGACTTCCCGTTTTAAAGTAAAGAAAATAAGATGAAAGAATAATAAGAGCACTGGAATAGAGCATTATATCCAAAGTGGCAAGGGGCTTTATTCAAAGAGTTTTTAACGAACGTCACATTTGTTTGACAACTACTATATACACCCACCGCACGTATTGTTAACGTCTTCAGCGTCTGGGAGTCTCTAGCGTCGGGAGTTTTGTGTCCGAGCTTTTAGCGATTGAGTCCTGAGTACTCTTGCCTCTTATGTTCATGCACCACTGCGTGAAACAGTGAACTTCATTGGAACCCGGGCTAGTTAAAAGTAAATTTCTGTTCGTTTAATTTATTGTCAAAAATCCGAAACTGACAGAACTGAGATAACGCTAACATCCAGCGAGCATCTCTATCGATAAAAGATCGATGTCATTAATTCCAATTTAAGAACTTAAGTTGTTGCCGAAGCTACTATTCAGACATCGAGCCTCAGCTTGACTTTCGATTATACAGGGTGATTCAAAAAGAATACCACAAATTTAGGAATTTAAAACTCTGCAACGACAAAAGGCAGAGCTAAGCACTACCTGTCGGCGAATTAAGGGAGCTATAAAGTTTCATTTAGTTGTACATTTGTTCGCTTGAGGCGCTGTTGACTAGGCGTCAGCGTCAGTTGATGCTAAGATGGCGACCGCTCAACAGAAAGCTTTTTGTGTTATTGAGTACGGCAGAAGTGAATCGACGACAGTTGTTCAGCGTGCATTTCGAACGAAGTATGGTGTTAAACCTCCTGATAGGTGGTGTATTAAACGTTGGTATAAACAGTTTACAGAGAATGGGTGTTTGTGCAAAGGGAAAAGTTCTGGACGGCCGAGAACGAGTGATGAAAATGTAGCACACATCCAGCAAGCATTTGTTCGCAGCCCAGGAAAATCGACTCGCAGAGCTAGCAGAGATCTGCAAATTCCACAATCAACTGTATGGAGAGTCCTACGAAAAAGGTTAGTTATGAAACCTTATCATCTGAATTGAACGTCAACTACCCGAGGCGATGGATCGGCCGCCAGGCAGCCCGTGACAGAGCACTTCATCACTGGCCTCCAAGAAGCCCTGATCTTACCCCCTGCGACTTTTTCTTATGGGGGTATGTTAAGGATATGGTGTTTCGGCCACCTCTCCCAGCCACCATTGATGATTTGAAACGAGAAATAACAGCAGCTATCCAAACTGTTACGCCTGATATGCTACAGAGAGTGTGGAACGAGTTGGAGTATCGGGTTGATATTGCTCGCGTGTCTGGAGGGGGCCATATTGAACATCTGTTTTTGAGTGAAAAAAAAGCTTTTTAAATACTCTTTGTAATGATGTATAACAGAAGGTTATATTATGTTTCTTCCATTAAATACACAATTTTAAAGTTGTGGTATTCTTTTTGAATCACCCTGTAGACCCTCTCTGGATATTTATTACAGAGCTAAACTGCGACCATTCATAGTAGTGAATCATATCAAGGAAACTGTGTTAATAAAAACCGAGTTAAGGAAAAATTACTGTGTCCTACGATTCGAACATCGTATCACGAGAAATGAACCATTTATTGGATTATCTCTGGACAATAATAATAATAATAATAACAATAATAATAAACCCCGTGGAGGCCCAGGAAAAGAATAGGCTTCCGGTATGTTCTGCCAGTCGTAAAAGGCGGCGAAAAGAACAAACCACTAATAGGGCTAACCCCCCTTTTAGTGTGATTAGTTGGTTCAGGACAGAACTAAAGAAGCCTCGGACAAGCGCCGACATGGTCGGGGGCGACGCTTGAACCCTATGCCCGCCCACAATGGTAACGACACTGCTAGCCAACTGGAAAATGATTTAAATCCAAATAGAGGTGTTTTGCAGGATATGCTTCCTGCAACCACCCTAGAAGGAAAACAAAGACAGAGGATGAGATGGTCAGATGAAGTTAACCGACACCTCATGTTCTGTTATTACCAAGCAACAAACCTAGGAACCAACACAACTGGATACAGATCACAAGTATACATAACATTTATTACCAGATACCCAGAATTAATATTTTTAACAGAACAACGACTAGCTGATCAGATCCGTGTAGTAATAAAAAATAACAGGATACCCCAGTCAGAATTAGAACACATCAAACAACAAGTACAACAAATACTGGAACAAAATAATGTGCAATCAGAAGAAGAAGAAAATACAGTAATGGACTCAAATGTCCCAGAGCAAACAAAGAAAGAACAACATGCATCAATTAAACAATCAGAGGAAATCGAAATCTTAAGACAGCCACCAGAACAAGCACAAATAGAACACGAAGTGACAAACATGTTAGATACAGAAGAAAAATTTCAGCTGACATATATAGAATACAAAGACACAAATACAGACATTAGACCATTCTTGCATAGACCGCCAAATAACCCACAAGTCGAAAAAACAATAACAACTATCAACACAATCATACAAAACAAAATAAATGAAAACACAACTAAGGAAGAGTTACAACTACTGGTTTATATAGGAGCTCTCACTACACTAAATATGTACACTAGGCAGAGATCAGAACCAACCAACACACACAAGAAACCCACAAAACCAGCATGGCAACACAGGCTACAGATCAGAATAGAAAAACTGAGAAAAGACATCAGACAGCTAACACAATTTATAAGAAATGAAATATCAGACAAAAAACGAAAAAGGTTGGGTAAAATCTCACAACAAGAAGCGATAGAGCAATTAGATGAAAAGAAGCAGAAATTACAAGCATTGGCCAAACGACTTAGAAGACACAAAAAAAGTGAAAATAGAAGGAAACAAAACCAAACATTCAACACAAACCAAAAGAAATTTTACCAGACAATAGATAACACACACATTAAAATAGACAATCCACCAAACAAAACAGACAGGGAACACTTCTGGAGCAACATATGGTCAAACCCAGTACAACATAACAGGCATGCACGGTGGATACATGCAGAAACAGACACATACAAGATGATACCACAAATGCCTGAAGTGATAATATTGCAACATGAAGTCACCCGAGCAATGAATTCTATGCACAATTGGAAAGCCCCTGGAAAAGATAAAGTAGCAAATTTCTGGCTAAAGAAGTTCACCTCAACACATTCACATTTAACTAAATTATTTAACAGTTACATTGCAGACCCATACACATTCTCTGATACACTTACACATGGAATAACTTATCTGAAACCTAAAGATCAAGCAGACACAGCAAACCCAGCTAAGTATCGCCCCATAACATGCCTACCAACAATATACAAAATATTAACTTCAGTAATTACACAGAAATTAATGACACATACAACACAGAACAAAATTATAAATGAAGAACAAAAAGGCTGTTGCAAAGGAGCACGAGGATGTAATGGAGCTACTGATAATAGATGCAGAGGTGACATATCAAGCTAAAACTAAACAAAGGTCGCTACACTACGCATACATTGATTACTGAAAAGCTTTTGATAGTGTACCCCATTCATGATTACTACAAATATTGGAAATATACAAAGTAGATCCTAAATTGATACAGTTCCTAAACGTAGTAATGAAAAATTGGAAAACCACACTTAATATCCAAACAAATTCAAATAATATCACATCAAAGCCAACACAGATTAAGCTTGGAATATACCAAGGAGACTCATTAAGTCCTTTCTGGTTCTGCCTTGCTCTGAACCCACTATCCAACATGCTAAATAATACAAATTATGGATATAATATTACTGGAACATACCAACACAAAATCACACATTTGCTATACATGGATGACCTAAAACTACTGGCAGCAACAAATCAACAACTCAACCAATTACTAAAGATAACAGAAGTATTCAGCAATGATATAAATATGGCTTTAGGAACAGACAAATGTAAGAAAAATAGCATAGTCAAGGGAAAACACACTAAACAAGAAGATTACATATTGGATAAGCACAGCGACTGCATAGAAGCTATGGAAAAAAACAGATAACTATAAATATCTAGGATACAGACAAAAAATAGGCATAGATAATACAAATGTTAAAGAAGAACTAAAAGAAAAATATAGACAAAGACTAACAAAAATGCTGAAAACAGAATTGACAGCAAGAAACAAGACAAAAGCTGTAAATACCTATGCTATACCAATATTGACGTACTCATTTGGAGTAGTGAAATGGAGTAACACAGACCTAGAAGCACTCAATACACTTACATGATCACAATGCCACAAATATAGAATACATCACATACATTCAGCAACAGAAAGATTCACATTAAGCAGAAAGGAAGGAGGAAGAGGATTTATCGACATAAAAAACCTACGTTATGAACAGGTAGACAATTTAAGAAAATTCTTTCTAGAAAGAGCAGAAACTAGCAAAATACACAAAGCAATCACTCATATAAATACATTGGCTACACCATTGCAATTTCATAACCACTTCTACAACCCTTTAGATCACATAACATCAACAGATACGAAGAAAGTAAACTGGAAAAAGAAAACACTACATGGCAAGCACCCATATCATCTAACACAGCCACACATCTATCAAGACGCATCCAACACATGGCTAAGAAAAGGCAATATATACAGTGAGACGGAAGGATTCATGATTGCAGTACAGGATCGAACAACAAACACCAGATATTACAGCAAGCATATTATTAAAGATCCCAATACCACAACAGATAAATGCAGATTTTGCAAACAACAAATAGAAACAGTAGATCACAACACAAGCGGATGTACAATACTAGCAAATACAGAATACCCCAGAAGACATGACAATGCAGCAAAAATAATACATCAACAACTTGCCATACAACATAATCTAATAAAACAACACGTTCCCACATACAAGTATGCACCACAAAATGTACTGGAGAATTATGAATACAAATTATACTGGAACAGAACCATTATAACAGATAAAACACCACCACATAACAAACCTGACATCATACTCACCAATAAAAAGAAGAAATTAACACAACTAATCGAAATATCCATACCCAATACAACAAATATACAGAAGAAAACAGGAGAAAAAATTGAAAAATACATGCAACTGGCTGAGGAAGTCAAAGACATGTGGCATCAGGATAAAGTTGACATCATACCAATTACACTATCAACTACAGGAGTCATACCACACAATATCCATCAGTACATCAACGCAATACAGCTACATCCAAACGTATATATACAACTACAGAAATCTGTAATTATTGATACATGTTCAATTACCCGAAAGTTCCTAAATGCAATGTAACATATACCGTACAGTTAAAAGGAAGTCACGCTTGGTCAAGGTCCGCTTCACTTTCCATTTTTAACCAGACATAACGTCTGAGACAGGAAAGAATAATAATAATAATAATAGTTTATTCCACATTAATATTAAGCGGACAAAACATCGTGATGTGTTAAATGAACCCTGTGTCTTTAGAAGGAATTGATTCGGTATACGTGTGCTACGCTAATTAAAGATATCAGTTCATTTTGAAACGTGAATCGGCCGCCTAGTAACTGTTAATGAGTATCTTTGGTGGCAACCGCTAAACAACGCAGCTAGCCGACAGTAGTAATTTGAATACAAACTTATTAACTAAAGAGACTTTACAACATTTGTGTAACCCCGAACGTAGACTCAATTTAGAGGAAAGAGAGGACATTATCAACAAATATAAACTGCAATAATAGATTGTGTTGTGTCGTCTCGCTTTCACGTATCTCGACGAGGTGAACAATGCTGACTGGGCGTAGAAAAAGGACATTACAGTCACGCTGATCACGCAAGCGCCAGTAGGCAGCAATAGGAGGCAGAAATTACGAACTGTGCGAGCATAAGAGCTGTGGTTACGTGACCTTTAGAAGTTTGGATCGGTCCTGGAAATGTGCTCGGCTAGCTAAAATGAGTAAGGTGATCACTCGTTGTAAGCAGGATATCTGGGTTCGAGACCCAGCCTTGCACAAATTTTCGTGTCGCCAGCAACTGATGTCAGGTGCAGAATGCGAAGCTACAAGGTCCAACCACATTGATGTGAGCACGGTCTACGTTGGACGTCAACGTGAAATAACCAATCACAGACGGCAGGTGGCAGCACTAACTGTGGAGGGTATATAAAGCATATCGGTGGACGCGGAAAACAGTTAAGTCCTTGTCGTAAGGTGAAAAAACAGCGGTTTATGTGTCGTCCGAAAGGGCACGGTCATTGGCTTTCTGGACAGGTGTTCAAGCATTTCATAAACAGCTAAGTTTGTAAAATGTTCACGTGCCATCATGGTAAAAGGATACCGTGCGTGACAAAATGGCGTGTCCAAAACTGGCGTTGAGGGAACTGTGGTAGACCATGGGCCACAGATGGCAGGGGTGATCGACGCCTGCACAGATATGTGTGGGTAAATATACATGTAACTGTTGAGCAACTAACTATTCAGATGAAACAAGGAGCTACCATCAACGTCTTCACAACAACCGTCCAGCGAAAGTTGCCGTGTATGGGCTTCCACAGCAGGCACGTTGTTAATGCATCCATGGTGACTGCTGTTCGAGGCAAAGGCTATAATTTACACCCCAGTACCGTAGCTAGACCCTGGGAGGTCTCGTCGTTCTGGAAGAGACAGTAGGCCGAGCGGTTCTAGGCGCTACAGTCTGGAACCGCGCGACCGCTACGGTCGCAGGTTCGAATCCTGCCTCGGGCATGGATGTGTGTGATGTCCTTAGGTTTAAGTAGTTCTGAGTTCTAGCGGACTGATGACCTCAGAAGTTAAGTCCCATAGTACTCAGAGCCATTTCAACCATTTTTTTTTGAAGAGACAGTAGTTCAACACAAGAATGCACCTATCCTTTGGGACCATGTCCATCTGCTCATCCAGTTTGTTTTTCCTCTGTGCTGGTATCTACTAGCAGCACAATGCAACGTGACAATCAGGTCGCAATATATGTACGTGGTTCGAATGGCACCAGGATGAGTTTTCCATACTCCCCTGGTCACTCAACTCCCCAGATTCAAACTCTATCGAGAATATGTGGGACCACTTCAGTTAGGCTGTTTGTGCTATGGATCCTCAACCGAGAAACCTAGCGCAGTTGGTTATACACTGGAGTCGATATCGCTCCATATTCCTGACCCTGCCTTCCACAAGCTGATTATCTTCGTGCATGTCTCGCGCTGCAAAAGGTGATTTATCAGAATTTTGACATGTGGATACGTTAATGTGACTGGTCAGTGTACTTCATAAGGTTTATCACATCTGTAATTGTCATTGACAATGTCTGTTCTTTGAAACATGCATGCATGTCTGAAGGAAGTTGTACTATGAAGACACAGAAACTGTATGATCACAGATATTGTAAGCAGTAATGATGTATCCATGTCTCGATATGCTAAAGTCACCATTTAATGCCGGCCGTTGTGGCCGAGCGGTTTTAGGCGCTTCAGTCTGGAACCGCGCGACCGCTACGGTCGCAGGTTCGAATCCTGCCTTGGTCATGGATGTGTGCGATGCCCTTAGGTTGGTTAGGTTTAAGTAGTTCTAAGTTCTAGGGGATTGATGACCTCAGATGATAAGTATCATAGTGCTCAGAGCCATTTGAACCATTTTGACCAAATATTGTAATATTTGTCTCCCTATGCATGAATCCTGAACTGTGCGGCTATAAGGGTGGTGACTATCTGACACGTGGAAGTTTGAATCGCTCCTGGACGCGTGCTCGTATGGACGAAGTGATTAATGTGACCACTCACTATAATCGGGAAATTCGGGTTAGAGTCCGGATCTGACTTTTGGTCAGGTGAATACAGGGTTATAAATACAAAATCAATTAGGGGTAATGCAGGAGTAGGTTTAATAATGAATAAAAAAACAGGAGTACGGGTAAGCTACTACAAACAGCATAGTGGACGCATTATTGTGGCCAAATAGACATGAAGCCCACGCCTACTACAGTAGTACAAGTTTACATGCCAACTAGCTCTGCAGATGACGAAGAAATTGATGAAATGTATGAGGAGATAAAAGAAATTATTCAAATAGTGAAGGGAGACGAAAATTTAATAGTCATGGGTGACTGGAATTCAATCGTAGGAAAAGGGACAGAAGGAAACATAGTAGGTGAATATGGATTGGGGCTAAGAAATGAAAGAGGAAGCGGTCTGGTAGAATTTTGCGCAGAGCATAACTTAATCATAGCTAACACTTGGTTTAAGAATCATGAAAGAAGGTTGTATACATGGAAGAACTCTGGAGATACTAAAAGGTATCAGATAGATTATATAATGGTAAGACAGAGATTTAGGAACCAGATTTTAAATTGTAAGACATTTCCAGGGCAGATGTGGACTCTGACCACAATCTATTGGTTATGAACTGTAGATTAAAACTGAAGAAAATGCAAAAAGGTGGGAATTTAAGGAGATGGGATCTGGATAAACTGACTAAACCAGAGGTTGTACAGAGTTTCAAGGAGAGCATAAGGGAACAACTGACAGGAATGGGGGAAAGAAATACAGTAGAAGAAGAATGGGTAGCTCTGAGGGATGAAGTAGTGAAGGCAGCAGTGGATCAAATAGGTAAAAATTCGAGGGCTAGTAGAAACCCTTAGGTAACAGAAGAAATATTGAATTTAATTGATGAAAGGAGAAAATATAAAGATGCAGCAAATAAGCAGGCAAAAAGGAATACAAACGTCTCAAAAATGAGAGCGACAGGAAGTGCAAAATGGCTAAGCAGGGGTGGCTAGAGGACAAATGTAGGGATGTAGAGGCTTGTCTCACTAGGGGTGAGATAGATACTGCGTATAGGAAAATTAAAGAGACCTTTGGAGAAAGGAGAACCACTTGCATGAATATCAAGAGCTTTGATGGAAACCCAGTTCTAACCAAAGAAGGGAAAGCCGAAAGGTGGAAGGAGTATATAGAGGGACTATACAAGGGCGATGTACTTGACGACAATATTATGGAAATGGAAGAGGATGTAGATGAAGATGAAATGGGAGATATGGTACTGCGTGAAGAGTTTGACAGAGCACTGAAAGACCTGAGTCGAAACAAGGCCCCCGGAGTAGACAACATTCCATTAGAACTACTGACAGCCTTGGAAGAGCCAGTCCTGACAAAACCCTACCATCTGGTGAGCAAGATGTATGAGACAGGCGAAATACCCTCAGACTTCAAGAAGAATATAATAATTCCAATCCCAAAGAAAGCAGGTGTTGACAGATGTGAAAATTACCGAACTATCCGTTTAATAAGTCACGGTTGCAAAATAATAACGGGAATTCTTTACAGACGAATGGAAAAACTGATAGAAGCCGACCTCGGGGAAGATCAGTTTGGATTCCGTAGAAATGTTGGAACACGTGAGGCAATACTGACCCTACGACTTATCTTAGAAGAAAGATTAAGGAAAGGCAAACCTACGTTTCTAGCATTTGTAGACTTAGAGAAAGCTTTTGACAATGTTGATTGGATTACTCTCTTTCAAATTCTGAAGGTGGCAGGGGTAAAACAAACGGAGCGAAACATAACGAGACGTCTTACGATGACAAAATTTCTAAGAATGTCGTTCTGAGTTCGATGTAGCTGTTTGTAGCTCTCTCACAGAGGAGGTAAAACGTGACTCCCGCGTCAGTTTGGAACTGAGAGCTGCTGTCTCTTACTCTTTATAGTGTGTATCACATTTTCATGGAGCAAGCGGTCAACTGCGGCATTCATAGCCTCCTCATTGCCCTTGTGATGACTGATAGAGATAATTCTCAATGTAGAAAACGGGTTTAGTTGTAGTTGTTTTGTGAAAGTAATCTCTCCTGTCTGTAAACATAAATTTGGTAAGTCGATGACACACCAAAGTGGAATTCCATCAGAATCTTTGGTTGGTATACGACGAATATGTCAAGTGAATCTTGCAAGATAATTCCCTGTCATTCCAGCAAGCAACAAAACTATCACAGCGTCTACTACGTTGCCATGACTCTATGGTAGTCGTAGCAGGACGATTATGTTTCTACAGTGTGGGCTACCAATTTAGGAATGCATCTAGCCCATCAACGATGCGGCCGCTTAATTACTTTTCCTATGAGTATTCTAGTATTTATGGTGAAGGACAGGAATGGAAAGTTGCACAGACCACCGCAATACATTCAAACGAAAATAAACGTAATCCACTACAGATCCATTTAATTGACATCGACGTGTAGCAGGACATGTGAACAAATACTTTGTTGCATAGTAATGAAATATTCGAAATGTATTACGTATTGACATCAAACCAGCACGGATTTGGAAAGCATCACGCTTGTTCGACACAGCTGTCACTTTATTCGCACGACGTATTGCGTACAGGAGCTCTCAAATTGATACCATATTTACAGAGTTCCAAAAGGGCTTTTGATATCGTGTCTCAGAAGCGGCTTCCAGCCACATTGCATACCAATGGACTGTCGTCTCAGTAGTGCGACTGATTCGTGATTTCCTCTCTGAAAGGTCACAGTTCGTAGTGGCTGGCTCTGAGCACTATGGGACTCAACTCCTGAGGTCATTAGTCCCCTAGAACTTAGAACTAGTTAAACCTAACTAACCTAAGGACATCACACACATCCATGCCCGAGGCAGGATTCGAACCTGCGACCGTAGCGGTCTCGAGGTTCCACACTGCAGCGCCAGAACCGCGCGGCCACTTCGGTCGGCAGTTCGTAGTAACTGATGGGATGTCACCTAACGATACGAAAGTGACGAATTTGATTCCCCAAGTAAAGTGATGTAGACCTGCTATTTATAATATATATAAACTATTTAGGAGACTATCAGAACATTTCTCTTAGATTTGTGCCAAATAATACTGCCGTCCTGTGAAATCCTTAGAAGAGCAAAGCGAATTGCCAAATAATGTTGAAAATATATCGTCACAGTGCAAAACGTGATAATCGACCTTAAATAATAAATTGTGTGAGGTTCTCCACATGATTACTTAGAAGGTTTCGTCAGCCTTCAAGGAACTGATAGTAAAACAAATTAGACGGTTAGAGATCTAACGAAAGTCGTAGGGGCTACAAATCTAAATAATGTTACTGGGAAACATCACATGTTGTGGCGAAGGTGAAACAAATGTTGGGTTACTGACATTACACTTAGAAACTCCAAGAAGTCTACTAAGGAGATTGCCAGCACTACGGTTTTTTAAACCTCTTCTGGAATATCGCTGAGCACTGTGCAATCATACCTGATGAGATTGACAGAGGACAGCAGAAACGTTGAAAGAAGGCTGCTGATTTTGTGATATAGCGAATTAAGAGAGACAGTGTTACGGATGTATTTCGTTTTTTGCTTGAGTTTGGAGGGGGAGGGGTCATTGGGACGAGCTGGGGACGCAATTTTTCGCTGTGGCACGTTATTTTCACAACACTTCAACCACCATTTTTCTCCTCCAAATACAAACAGTTTTTGTTGCCAACCCCGTTCAAAGGATGATATTGCAACCGTAATAACTCAAGAGATATTAGAACTCGCACCTAAAGATTCTGGTGTTTGTTTTTCTCGAGCTTCATACTTGAGCGAAACGGTCGAGAAACTGGAGCGACTCCGCGAACCTTTTACGAAACACTTAACTGTGAATCACAGAGTAATCATATATCATTGCGAAGCAAAGGAAGTGCCTCAGCAGAACGTAATCTCCGTCTGCAGCACTTATTGTTTCTGAGACTGAGTACAGTTTACAAGTGCTCAAAATGTGAATGATATTCTGCGTATACACAATTATTCGGCAAAATTGCCATCAAAACTGTTTACTTTTGCAACCCACTTAGTTATCTTCGTAGAACACATATTTTATGAAGGCGAGATCTAATACAGAGCGCCTACAATAAAGAATGGTTTCCTGCGTCGTGCGATGGCTGGTTAGTTGAAATACACTACAGGCCATTAAAATTGCTACACCGCGAAGAAATGCAGATGATAAACGGCTATTCATTGGACAAATATATTATACTAGAACTGACATGTGATTACATTTTCACGCAATTTGGGTGCATAGATCCTGAGAAATCAGTACCCAGAACAGCCACCTCTGGCCGTAATAACGGCCTTGATACGCCTGGGCAATGAGTCAAACAGAGCTTGGATGGTGTGTACAGGTACAGCTGCCCATGCAGCTTCAACACGATACCACAGTACATCAAGAGTAGTGACTGGCATATTGTGACGAGCCAGTTGCTCGGCCACCATTGACCAGACGTATTCAGTTGGTGAGAGATCTGAAGAATGTGCTGGCCAGGGCAGCAGTCGAACATTTTCTGTATCCAGAAAGGCCCGTACAGGACCTGCAACATGCGGTCGTGCATTATCCTGCTGAAATGTAGGGTTTCGCAGGAATCGAATGAAGGGTAGAGCCACGGGTCGTAACACATCTGAAATGTAACGTACATTGTTCAAAGTGCCGTCAATGCGAACAAGAGGTGACCGAGACATGTAACCAATGGCACCCCATACCATCACGCCGGGTGATACGCCAGTATGGCGATGACGAATACACGCTTCCAAAGTGCGTTCACCGCGATGTCGCCAAACACAGATGCGACCATCATGACGCTGTAAACAGAACCTGGATTCATCCAAAAAAAATGACGTTTTGCCATTCGTGCACCCAGGTTCGTCGATGAGTACACCACCGCAGGCGCTCCTGCCTGTGATGCAGCGTCGAGGGTAACCACAGCCATGGTCTCCGAGCTGATAGTCCATGCTTCTGCAAACGTCGTCGAACTGTTCGTGCAGATGGTTGTTGTCTTGCAAAACGTCCCCATCTATTGACACAAGGATCGGGACGTGGCTGCACGATCCGTTACAGCCATGCGGTTAAGATGCCTGTCATCTCGACTGTTAGTGATACGAGGCCGTTGGGATCCAGCACGGCGTTCGTATTACCGTCCTGAACCCACCGATTCCATATTCTGGTAACAGTCATTGGATCTTGACCAACGCGAGCAGCAATGTCGCAATACGATAAATGGCAATCGCGACAGGCTACAATCCGACCTTTATCAAAGTCGGGAACGTGATGGTACGCATTTCTCCTCCTGACACGAGGCATTACAACAAAGTTTCACCAGGCAACGCCGGTCAACTGCTTTTGTGTATGAGAAATCGGTTGGAAAGTTTCCTCACGTCAGCACGTTGTAGGTGTCGCCACCGGCGCCAACCCTGTGTGAATGCTCTGAAAAGCTAATCATTTGCATAGCACAGCATATTCTTCCTGTCAGTTAAATTTCGCGTTTGTAGCACGTCATCTTCGTGGTGTAGCAATTTTAATGGCCAGTAGTGTATTTTGTTGTGGCTGTTTATCATGAGTGTATTCTCTAACTTGTCTTTCGTTAAATATTAGAATGAGTCAAAAGGAGCTGTGGCTGCTCATGTTACAGCAAAATAGCTCTAGCTGTGTTAGTCAGTACCATGAACTTGGGATAGGGTGGATGAAACATTTGATCCTTCAAGAAGTGAGCATCGCTTTGCAGCCTGGGTCTGTACTAGCCGCGGCTTTCGATCGACGGGCCAGCCAGACTGCATGGCTGACAGGCTGGCCAGCTAGCTACAGCCTGGTGCCGAGGCGAGACCGATGCGAGCCTCCCCCCCCTTCCCCTTCCGCACCCCCCCCCCCCCTACCCCTTCTTGGGCACGGCCGCCAAGCATGGTTCTGCCTCTGCCGCTCCTTCATGTAAATTATGTTTATTTCCACTCCTGGCATCAATATCAGAGCGGCAACCACAAATACACATCAGGCTGTCTGTTGCAATGGCTCACTAGGAGGGATCAACTCGAGATAGAGTCTTTGCTGTTGTTGAAAAAGGTGGATATTCCATCAGAGAAGCTGGCACGTGGTATGTCGTGCCACAAACCACTGCAACGAGACGGAGGAGGAACTACCTTGAAAGAGGCACGACAGGGAGCTAGTGTCTCTATTTGGACCTATGCTGATTTACCTATGGGGCCTATGCTGGTTTACCTATATGAGTATGTGTTTTATTTTTCGCTGTTTATTTTTATCCATTAATTCGCCTAAGTAGTTTACGGCAAAGATTAAAATGCGGTATTCCCACAGCAATGAAGCTTGTGAAGATAGCGAGAAAAAAGTGAAGAACATTAATTGTCTTATGTTCTGTAAAAACTTCTTATGGTCGTTTCATCGATCTTGTACTGTGTATCTTTTCGCGTCCATGATAGAGAGAGGATGTCAATTTCTGTTCACTAATAATGTGAAATACATTAATTTTTATGGTAAAATGTCGTGTGACTAGGGCCTCCCGTCGGGTAGACCGGTAACCGGGTGCAAAACTTTCGACTTGATACCACTTCGGTGACTTGCGCGTCGATGGGGTTGAACACCAAGTCCCTGAGCGGAGAAAATCTCCGACCCAGTCTGGAATCGAACTCGGGCCCTTAGGATTGACATTCTGTAGCACCGACCTCTCAGTTACCGGGGGCGGACATTTTTATATTAATAAGCCAATGTCGCTTATTAGTTATTTATTTCATCTGATCATCTGTCTGTGTCACCGGTACCTGTACTACTTCGGAAAAGATAGAAATTTAAGCAGACCAAGCTGGACGCCGTTGTCTTCAAAGAAGAAGACGAGGTAAATAGCTTCAGAGCTAGAAGAAGTATCATTTAATAATCTAACACTGTATGTTACAGATTTTTTGTGTATACGAAAAATTATAAGCCTGCCTTTCTGGAGGGTGCGTCCTGTGCATAAATTAGCTGAGACACACGCTTCCTAGCGACCTCACTATTGTTTCGTTTCTTGTGAGGCGCCAGCAAATTTCCATCGTAATTATTATTCTTAAAATTATTAATTGATCAGTATAACTGGCGACCGTTCCCTGGGTGGTTCAAAAATGGTTCTGAGCACTATGGAACTTAACATCTGAGGTCATCAGTCCCCTAGAACTTAGAACTACTTAAACCTAGCTAACCTAAGAACATCACACACATCAATGCCCGAGGCAGGATTCGAACCTGCGACCGTAGCGGTCGCGCGGTTCCAGACTGAAGCGCCTAGAACCGCTCGGCCACACCGACCGGCCCCTGGGTGGTGCCAGATAAGATTAAACAGGTACAATAACTAAATGATATAAAACATGTAGTATAACATTCTGTTCTACTAATTGTTTTTTATTTACTTTGTTTCATGAACGGCAAACACCACATGGTATGCATAAATTATAAATGAAGAGTTGTGCTGGGTAATCAAAATAGTATAGGGATGGATACAAAATGTCGCCGCAAAGGGGGCGACGACAAATAATAACAAGAAAGAAATTGTCGATCATACCGACTTCAGCCAGGAATACTACACAAATTCAAATTATGCTGATGGCAATAATGTCTTACTCACGGTGGACGAGATAACTCCCAAATCTCACCAAGAATCATTTTCTCCCATGAAGCCAGTGAAAGAGGCGCTAGTGTGGAACCAGTAAATTTCAGTTTCTCGATGTCAAGAGAATTTATTTCAAATATGACGGAACAAGACAAGGTAGGTACACAAGACACTAATGTGTCAGCAGTGCATTTAATGCAGGACATATATAACGGCATCACTGACCTAATGACGAATTTATTTAATGATTTTTCTTCACAACAAACTGAAAAACTTGACAAAAATTCCGTAATTTTAAAAATGACATATCACAGAAGTTCGATAATTTAAGTCAAAAATCTACGCACAGTCCTTTATAATGATTTAACAAGCTAACTTGTTGATATGGGGAAGAAATTAAAGGGTGAATTATTCACAGGTTTCTCTCAGGGGGTTAGACAATCTAGATCAAAAGTGTCATCTATAGACGAGACACAAGACGAATTTTTGGGTAAACTGAAGATCGTGAGCGACGTGCAGAATCAGATGCAAGAGGCTCCGTCGGAAATTGGAAGAAATTTAGAAATTATGACTGGTATGGGTTACAATCTTTATGTAAAGATTTGTCGGAGGAAGTACAGGAGCAGAAGGCAAAATTGAGTAACTTAGATTTAGACACTATGTTCATAAAGAAAGCACAAGAAAAAATGGAAAAGAAGTTACAGAATTTGAAGGACAGAGCCGAAGTGGTAATGTTAGTGAAGGGCACGACCCTCGCACAGAATGTCGCACAAGAGCGTAACACCTATGTCGAAGCAGTCGAAAAGGTAGTAAAGGAAAGAGAAAATAAATTGATTGTTTGGACTGAGCTAGGCTTAAAGGCAGCGGAAGAGAAGTTGCAGGGCAGTCTAATTAATCTTGCATATGTCACAAGAGAGACGCCAAGAGCGAGCAATCAGGCGCAGTCGGGCAGGATAGATAGCGGCAATACTTATCAACCATTTGATACCAGCTCTTCAGACAGAGAAGTAAGGAATTGAAAAATGCAACAGGCGCTGTCAATGTGAGTAACAGTTGCACAAATCTATCCAGAGTCTAATCAGGTGCGTCCAAACTATGACACGCCGGCGACAGACAATACCGCATCTTTGTCTGCTTTGCTAGCGGACGAGGGTATGCTCCATCTTAGGCAATTTCCGATTTTTCCAAATGAATGTAAGAAAACGAACCCAGTAATGTTTATCAGACCATTTCGCAACGTGTTACCCCACAAATGGACAGAAGCACAGAACTGGTGCGTTGTGGTGTATACACAGGGTGATGTTTTTTTATGGGCGACAGATATAGATGCCATACATAGGAGCAATTTGACGACCTTTCTTGGACAAATATTGGTCCACAGCTACGTCGAGAGGTTTTCAGCCCACCATCATTCAGCAGTAAATATGGAGGACTGAGGAAGTATTTCGAAACAAAGTATTGAACAAACCCAGTTTTCCATGTGGACGTATTGTAAATACTGAAAAGTCACCTAGCTCCCCATATCAGGGGGAAAAGCAGACCACTGCACTTGAATGTGATATAAAGTATTTCTTATCCATACTCGACTCGATTGACGTAATACACTCCTGGAAATGGAATAAAAACACATTGACACCGGTGTGTCAGACCCACCATACTTGCTCCGGACACTGCGAGAGGGCTGTACAAACAATGATCACACGCAGGGCACAGCGGACACACCAGGAACCGCGGTGTTGGCCGTCGAATGGCGCTAGCTGCGCAGCATTTGTGCACCGCCGCCGTCAGTGTCAGCCAGTTTGCCGTGGCATACGGAGCTCCATCGCAGTCTTTAACACTGGCAGCATGCCGCGACAGCGTGGACGTGAACCGTATGTGCAGTTGACGGACTTTGAGCGAGGGCGTATAGTGGGCATGCGGGAGGCCGGGTGGACGTACCGCCGAATTGCTCAACACGTGGGGCGTGAGGTCTCCACAGTACATCGATGTTGTCGCCAGTGGTCGGCGGAAGGTGCACGTGCCCGTCGACCTGGGACCGGACCGCAGCGACGCACGGATGCACGCCAAGACCGTAGGATCCTACGCAGTGCCGTAGGGGACCGCACCGCCACTTCCCAGCAAATTAGGGACACTGTTGCTCCTGGGGTATCGGCGAGGACCATTCGCAACCGTCTCCATGAAGCTGGGCTACGGTCCCGCACACCGTTAGGCCGTCTTCCGCTCACGCCCCAACATCGTGCAGCCCGCCTCCAGTGGTGTCGCGACAGGCGTGAATGGAGGGACGAATGGAGACGTGTCGTCTTCAGCGATGAGAGTCGCTTCTGCCTTGGTGCCAATGATGGTCGTATGCGTGTTTGGCGCCGTGCAGGTGAGCGCCACAATCAGGACTGCATACGACCGAGGCACACAGGGCCAACACCCGGCATCATGGTGTGGGGAGCGATCTCCTACACTGGCCGTACACCACTGGTGATCGTCGAGGGGACACTGAATAGTGCACGGTACATCCAAACCGTCATCGAACCCATCGTTCTACCATTCCTAGACCGGCAAGGGAACTTGCTGTTCCAACACGACAATGCACGTCCGCATGTATCCCGTGCCACCCAACGTGCTCTAGAAGGTGTAAGTCAACTACCCTGGCCAGCAAGATCTCCGGATCTGTCCCCCATTGAGCATGTTTGGGACTGGATGAAGCGTCGTCTCACGCGGTCTGCACGTCCAGCACGAACGCTGGTCCAACTGAGGCACCAGGTGGAAATGGCATGGCAAGCCGTTCCACAGGACTACATCCAGCATCTCTACGATCGTCTCCATGGGAGAATAGCAGCCTGCATTGCTGCAAAAGGTGAATATACACTGTACTAGTGCCGACATTGTGCATGCTCTGTTGCCTGTGTCTATGTGCCTATGGTTCTGTCAGTGTGATCATGTGACGTATCTGACCCCAGGAATGTGTCAATAAAGTTTCCCCTTCCTGGGACAATGAATTCACGGTGTTCTTATTTCAATTTCCAGGAGTGTATTTGAAGAGGGGTCGTCGCAGCTACAGATCGTTAACTCGCAATGTGCGCCTTCGAAAAATAGTCAACAGCAGTATGGCAATACCCAAAACAGCTGGCATCCGTATGCTCCAGGCAACAACAATAATACAAGAAATAATTATGGTAACGGGGGAAACCAAAAGTGCAAACGAGGTTTTAAAGGAAATCACAAACAGAATTACGATAGACTGGTTTATACCAAACAGAGGGCTGTGGCCAACAAGTTGACAACGCTCTCCCTGCAGGAGGTAATAACCAATACAGTAACTGCCAGGAAACGACCGCAAATAGACCATCCAGCAGTTCTCCATCTGGCGATTACAATCAACGGAACAACAGTTATACATCCAGTGGGTGTCAAGGTGAAGAAGAATTTAATTACAGCGCAATACAGGTCACGAACTGCCGAAATCAAACTCGCAACGTGCAGGTAATTGAAGTTACTCACAATGAAGAGGCCAACTTCCCCTCCAATCAGGGAAACTCGAACAGATCGCTACAAGCCCCCAAATGCAGACTAAAGAAAGGGGTGGAACATGTAGTTTATTCCAAATTAATTTCTCAGGTACGACCAAGAGGTAGATTTGAAAGAATTGTGTAGGTGTGTCGGGAAGATGTAAATAACTTAGTGAAGGGTAATGAGGAGTCAGTGCAAGCTGTAATTAATGACCGGTTACGTAATCTATATGTACTTGTGGTACTTGACACGGGTGCATCGACAAGTAAATATCACAAGATCTGTTCAACGAGCTGAAAAGACGATGTTATACACCAACTTTTCTGGTGCAGAATTGTTGTATTCTGACCACAGTGGGTAGCAAGTCAAAAGGAGTTAAACTTCAGGCATTAATACACATTACTGTCAGCAATTTTCTCTAAAGCGTATTTTTCTGGTGGTGGAAAAACTTATAGCAAACTGTCTTATTGGAATGGATGCTTTTAGACAATACAAAGTACAGATTGACATAGGGCAAGGAAAATGTTTCTTGAGTACAGATGCTTCTTCGCAGCTACTGGGGGCATGCTTATTACAGATCGCTGAAGATGATGGGGAACCGACACCCAATTCATTCCAGATCAGTTATTGAATAGTGATGCATTGCTGAATCTTTTGAGGAAAACCAATTTATGGATATGTACCGAACAATGACAAGCAGACTATGACGAAGGAAAGGAAGCCTTACTATGTGTAAACGTACTACACTACCCTGACATGACACAAGATTTCTGCTTGAGTACAGATGCTTCTTCATAGCGACTGGGGCCATGCTTATTACAGATTACTGAAGATGATGGGGAACCGACACTGTTTTGCTAGCAGAACACTTTCTGAATCCAAGTGGTCATATTCCGTGACAGAGCTCGATGCTCTCGTGTTTACCTGGGCATTTAAGAAATTCGAGTACTACTTATGGGGCAAGCACACCAGAGTCTACTGTGACCATCAAGCACTTTTTTCCTGTTGACGTCTAAATCATTACATTGAAAGTTAGCCAGGTTGTGCACGTACTTCCAGGATTTTAGTTTTGAAATCGTATACATCAAGGGGAAACAAAACGTAATTGCGGACGCCTTGTCAAGGTTACCTCAAGGGCAATATGAATTCTTAGAATTCACAGAAAAAAATCTGAAATTAATGTTATGCAGGACAAAACACAACAGTCATGTTATGTAAAGATGTGTAATAGTTTGGAGCAATTGCAAGAGGGAGACCAGTGATGGAGAAAAGTAAGGTCGAAACTGTCTGAAAATAACGACGAGAATCAGAAGATATTCTATACTATCTACAAGGGAGACCTGTTTCATCGGTGTTCACCGAATCAAGAACAATGGTGTGTGTTTACTGGAAAGTTACGTAGATGATTTCATTTTGTACACTCACAATATATGGGGTCACTATGAGGTTTTCAAAAGCACCAACAAGACAAATACGTACTGCTATTTTCCCAAATTGCAGAGAAGAGTTCTCGCAGTAATTCGGAAGTGCTTTATCTGCCAAAAGACGAAGGACTGAGACATGCCCAAGTTGACTGAACGACATCCTATGCTGCCCACAAAACCTTTATAATTAGTGGCCTTGGATGAAGCCAGATCCCATCCACACGACAAGAGATGTGTCAAATATGTTATTGCCTTGTATGATGTTTTCACAAAATATGTTAATTTGTATGAAGTATGGTTTGTGATTGTAGGTTCTGTTATATGGAGGATTGCAGAAGATTTTATCCTCAAAATGGGAAAACCGCAGATATTGTTAATGGGCGATGCGTCGTACTTTATAGAAAATAGAGGTTTCACCTCAAGGCAAGCCCAATAGAAAGAATATTTAAAGAATTAGCAGGTTTGTACAAACCTATACGCCCCAGAGGTTTCACAGCTACTGAATTGATGTTTAAAAGGCGAGAAGTCGACGAATGGGAAAAACGATTGTCCAATATACCTAGGGAGAGACGTCACTAAAAAAAGTACGTCCGGCTTTGATTAATCTGGAGGAAAGGGCTGAAGAGAGGAAAAAGTCATACAACAAATGTTAGTGTGCACTGCACAATTTCAAGTAGGACAAGAGGTATTACTACGAAAGCACACTAAATCTAGGAAATACAGTAAGTTCAATCGTAAATAGCAGCTTTTGTACACTGGGTCATTTGTGGTTACTAAAATCTCACATCCAAGTGCGTACAGATTAGCCTACCCTAATAGTGGAAAGGACGAGCGGCTATAAGCTAGGATCTAAGAGAATTTGCACACTAAAATAATTGGACAAATATAACAATTATTACCTTAGTTTTAAGAGAAAATTTTCGTTCTATTTGTTTACATATTTTTAAATGGAAGCAAGGTAAGTTACAGTAATTTAATATTCTGTTTAACGTTAAAAGGCTATGTGAAGCCTGCAAATCAAGCACAACACAGTGGTACCGATTCATTCCACAATACATACATTTGCCAAATACAATGTGACAATGCACTTGACATGCAAACACGTGAAGCAACACTACGAGAGGGATAGGATGTGCAGGGGTATTAGGAGCTAACACATAGGTCAGCAATCTCAGCGCATGCACAGAAGTAGTTCAATCCATTACGCCGCTTTGCATGCCGGATGCAATGCAAACTTGGCATCTAGCGGCGAAATAAGTTATATTCCGGAGGTTTTAATATAAGTTAATTACTATTAAAATGAAGGAGTCTACACCGTAAGGATGAAACTAATACGGTATGGAGGTTCAAAATAAAAGAAAATTTAGAGAGGAATGAAGATTAACTAACTACAGTAACCTATCTACACACTACACTGCTATTTACAGTATTTACAAATTTACACGGTAGTTGTATGCACAATGAATAAAACACTATAAGGAAAGTATCTATATACAAGAAAGAAAGAATAATTGTATATGGTGACATTCTGAACAAATTACGAAAGGAAATGAGGTTGTGCCCGTCTACACAACACTTATTAATTGCAGGTGTAATTGTAGTATGAATATGGAAGTACTGAAAAGGTAAGTTGAAACGACGGATATACTCTGAATATTTGCGCTCTTATGAAAGAATGACTGGTTTTGAGAATTAAAAAGGAGTTTATGAATTTACACATCCACGTACTCAAAGTGAAAAGATATGTGTATGAGGAGAAAAATGATACGTTAGTTAGCCGTGGAGCGACTGTGTTCTTAATTTATAAGTTATTATTAAGTTTCTTTTCCAGGTAGTCATGCAAGGACACGCCCTGGTAAAGGCAGGAAGGAGAATTTCGGTAGCTGTTACCAAAGAAATGTGCTAGACCGCAATATGAGTAATTTTATATGTATGTGTATGAATGTGACAGTGTGAATGAGTGTGTATATATACGAAGAGATTACAGTACGTACAATGTTGTTAAGTGAAGTTTAGGTCTATTACTACCAAGGCAAAAACGAAAGAGATCCCACACCAAAAAGTGCGAGCTACAACTCGGCACAACCTTCGTAAACATATTTAAGTACGTTACATACACAAGAGTAATATCCTGAAGATATGGATGTAAGTTAGGAACACTGAATTACGCTCACTACAGGTACTTCCAAACAAGTAATATAAATAACTTATATGACATTGCACTGTCAGAATTCTGCTATTAGTTCAGCAAACATTAAGTAGTTTGAAGATAGAAAGGAGCGTGCACAAAGAAAGGGCTTACTCGGTTATTCTATAGTATGTAGATGGTGGATTTCAGCAGCAAATAAAAACAAAATGCTTCTTTCCTCTCCCTGTCACCATTCCTTGTAGATCAGTAGACGCTTTCCTAGCAGACTTGTGAGAGAGGTGGCTAAGCGTAGCTATGTCTGCTCGTATTGGTTAACGCGTAATGAAGATTTATTTTCTTTCGTTATCATTCTGGATTTACAGGCACGTGAGTCAGACGAAATGTGAGGACAGTGGTTTATGCATATCATCAACCTTGAAACTGAAAAAACAATTTTAATCATTATTTCATGTAAGGTAATTTTATTCCTTTAACTCAAAGGTTAAAAGAGTTACCTGCTCATGACAAATTAGTAAGAGACAAACAGCTTTTGAATGGTCAACGAAAATGTTGTGTATCGTGTATTTAAAATGTCCACATAAAGTAACCGGTGACTGAAATGTTTACTGCAAAAAAAAAAAAAAAAAAGTTCAAAGGTGTGTGAAATCTTATGGGACTTAACTGCTAAGGTTACCAGTCCCTAAGCTTACACACTACTTAACCTAAATTATCCTAAGGACGAACACACACACCCATGCCCGAGGGAGGACTCGAACCTCCGCCGGGAGCAGCCGCACAGTGTTTTCTGCACGAGTTACAGGTGTTATGGTGGATCTAGATATGAATATGTATAAATTGTACCCTATATGTATCCGACCTGTCAGCAGCACGTAGATATAGGCTTATGTGTGTTTATGTTAAATGTTGCACTGCAATGCTTTCAGACGCATGGTATGTGCTGTAAACAGGTTGCATTTACGTGTGTCATAGTGAGTTAATGTGTGGGTGCTTACAACGACCCAAACGATTTCCGTTCGTTTTAACGGCGAGGGACACTAGACTTTGCTACAAGGTGAAAATGTTCATGGACTTACCTGAAATTCGGTGAGATCTCGACCTGATGCTGAATGTACGTGGTGGGATTGGACACTGAAATATATGACGCACGGCGTAGTTCAGTACCATAGTTCGGAAATGACGGGTCTTTCCGTTGCAGCATCGAGAACTCTCAATCACGCACTCGCCTTTACACGCTGTCATGAGGAGCAGCTCTGTGGAAATTTTGACGACACGAAATTTAGCGGTATCCAAAACCTTTGAAAACAAACTGTACTGCCTAGTCGTGTTGCACAAGCGGATTTACGTGGTGAGCGCGCATCAAACATTGCTTAACGTGTGTGTGTGTGTGTGTGTGTGTGTGTGTGTGTGTGTGTGTGTGTGTGTGTAGCCCTGGAAGAGGCGTGTAGTGGTTTCTCCGCAATGATGGAGCGTCGGACTCTAACTTTGAACATGCGCTTTGTCGTGGAACGGACTTGGAAAATGAAACTTTCAGAACATGTAAATAAAACTGTAAGATATGAGAGAGCTGTCATGTCTAGGGCAAACATCAAAATAAGTTAGGCCATTAATAAAGGTACAAAGGGCGTTCAAAAAGTTTTGCACAGTCGTCTCTATTTTTTTGTATTTTTTGCAGGAGGAGAATGAAACTTTTTGTGAACATACTTGGAACATTTAGCTATACATTGAACTAACTCAATGTAGCCTCCATCAGCTGTGACACATCTGGCCCAACGTTCTTTCCAAGATGTAAGTGCACTTCGGTAAAATTCTGGGGATTGACTTTTACACCATTGCATGACAGTAAATAAGGTATTTCTCACTATCAAATGTTTTACCGCGCAGGTGGGCCTTCAGACGACCAAAGAGGTAAAAATCGTCACACATCTGTTATTTTGGATGATTTGATCAATGGTGACCTCATTCACATCAATCACTGCCGTCGATGGTCTACCGCAAAACATTTGATTCTCCTCCTGCAAAGATTAAAGAAAAAAATTACAGACGACTGAGCACAATTTTTTGAACGCCCTTTGTATTTTAAACCCCGGTCGGGCCAAAGATACAATGTAAGTTAAGACTGAAAATAAATTTTAATATGTCTTGATTGCATGTAGAACGGACACCGCTACTGTATGCTGTCGTCCAGTAAGCTTGGGCCTCGCCAGTATACAATTGAGGGGGGGGGGGAGGGGCAGTTGTATTTGGACTTATGCTTTTTTACCAGTAACAGTATATGTTTTATTTTTCTCCGTTTATTTTTATCCATTAATTCGTCTAAGTAGTTTAGGGCAAAGACTAAAATGCGGTGCGGCTACAGGAATCAAGCCCGTGAAGTTAGTAAGAATAAAAATGAAGAACATTAGTAGTCTTACGTTTTGTAAAAACTCCTATCGGATGTTTCATCTATCTTGTAGTGTCTCTCTTTTCCTGTCCATGATAAAGGGAGGCCGTGAATTTCTGTTTTGTTCACTAATAGCGTGAAATGTATTAACTCTAATAGTAATAAGCCAATGTCACTCATTAGTTCTTAATTTCACCTGACCTATCTGTCTGTAAAACCGGTATCTGCAATACTTCTTAAAAGCGAGAAATTTAAGCAGAGAAAGCTGTACGCCGTAGCATTGTCTTCAAACCAGAAGAGGTAAATAGCTTCAAGGCTAGAAGAAATATCATCTAATAATCCAACGTTATATGTTACAGATTTTTTGTGTATACGAAAAACCATAGGCCTGACTGCCTGCAGTGTTCGTTCTGTGCGTAAATTAGCTGAGACACTCGCTCCCTAGCGAACTATCGTTTCGCTTCTTGTGCGGCCCCAGCAAATCTCTGTCGTAATTATTATTCTTCGAATTATTAATTAATCAGTAGCTGTCTAAGAGCAGGGAAAGTCCGCCGTGCAACAAGAGCTCAGCGAAAACGATGTTTTATACCGGCTATCATTTGCGAAGCTCCATCCGTAAGCGTCGTGAGATAGCGTCTTCTTCCCTGACGAGAAGGTGTTTTCCACCAGTAACGACGGTCCAAGAGTCGTTTATAGGCCGGAAGGGACTCGCCATCGACGTGAATACGAGTGTAACCACGACGAGAAGAATGGGCGGCTATCTGCTTACTGCTGGGGATAGATTTCTGCCAGAGGACCAGGAATTCGTCACAGGATAGAAGGAACTCTCGACAGCGAGGAGAACGCCCACATACTGGAAAATGTGATGCTTTTGTCAGTGCGAATGCTTTACGGAGGGGGGGGGGGGGGACTTCACATTGCAAGAGGACCATTCCCCCGTTCACAAGTATGCATTCGTTCAGCAGCACCTCTCGATTGACGTCAATATCATGGACTGTGCACTACGAGCTGCTGATATGAAGCCTATGGAAAACATGTGGGCTGAGGTCACCAGTACGTTAACAGAGAAATGCCTACGAAACCAGCCAACTACAGCTGGCACTCTTTGGGACTGCTTCGTCCAACGGCTTATAGATTCTATGCCAAGACGCATGATATAACTACAAAATAACGTGGGGTTCTGGATAAAATATTAAAGTCCTTAAAACGTTTTGTTATATCGTTTTTCTTTGGTTTTTTTTCTCAATGAGAGCCAGTGGAAGATCAAACCCGCCAGGGTAGCCGAGAGCGGTAACGCGCTCCTTCCTGGACTCGGGTAGGGGCGCCGGCCCCGGATCGAATCTGCCCGGCAGATTAACGACGAGGGCCGGTGTGGCGGCCAGCCTGGATGTGGTTTTTAGGCGGTTTTCCTCATCCCGCTAGGTGAATACCGGGCTGGACCCCACGTTCCGCCTCAGTTACACGACTCGCAGACATCTGAACACGCTCGCACTATTCCATTAACTGCACTCGACGCAGCCACTTGGGGTACTCTAATTCCGTCCCGGGGGGTATGGGTTGGAGGCAGGAAGGGTATCCAGCCACCCCTTTCCACTAACCTTGCCAAATCCATTCCTAACAATGCCGACCCTGCATCAGCGCGGGATATGGCACCAGTGAAAGAAAAAGAAGAAGAAAGAAGCCAGAGGAAGATCATTTGGCAAGAGACAAAATTTGAATAAGTTTTTCTTTGAGTTGCCTTTTTAATGGAATGAGCTTCTCTCAAATATACAGTTTATTAAATATTCTATTTCTATTTAATTTAGATCCTGTCTAAATACTTACAAAGCGGTCGGTTTAGATGGACGCTTTAAAAGTCTTTTGTGTTATTTCAAATACATCTGTCTCTTCCCCTCCATCCATTAATACACCCATCGTCTTCAAAAAACTATGCAAACGATTTCACATTACATTTTTTCATTGTTAATTTCTCCACCATTCTCTCTCTCACTATCTTTCGCCTCTCTTACTTTATCACCTCAATTGGCTTTCGACTCCGTTCTCGCAAAACTTACAAACAGATGTAGTGGTTTCCATTAAACTAGCGGCCCGCTGTGGCCGAGCGGTTCTAGGCACTTCAGTCTGGTACCGCGCGACCGCTGCGGTCGCAGGTTCGAATCCTGCTTCGGGCATGGATGTGTGTGATGCCTTGGGTTAGTTAGGCTTAAGTAGTTCTAAGTACTAGGGGACTGAGGTGTTAAGTCGCATAGTGCTCAGAGCTATTTGAAACGTTGAACTATCCCTTTTAGTCTAATTCCCGTTTTCCTTACTGTCCTCCATCATTCCCCTCAAAACCTATGAAACCGTTTTCTTTTATATCCATTTACCTATAATCCATTCTTCGTTCTGAAAATATTGTTTTTCTCTCTGTCCTAAGATAAAACAAACTGTGGCATACTTCTAAGTAACGAATACTTTCCAAGCTTTTCACCCTTTTATTTTGCACTTCTGCACTCCTATCCATTCCTTGATCCCTCCTGCTACCCTTTCCGTGATATCTGCATCCAAATCTACATGAATACTCTGGAGTTCACAATTAAGTGCTTCACAATTAAGTGCTTGGTAAGGGGTTCTTTGAACCATTGGCACATTATTTTTCAACCGTTCCACTCTCAAAAAGTGCATGGAAATAATAAACAATCAAACCTTACCATGCAAACACTGATGTTTCTTGTCACAATGGTCGTGTCTTCTATGCATTTCGGCATAAACAAAATATCGTGGTACTCAGCGGAGGAAGTTGACGATTGGAATATAGCGAAAACACCTCTCCGCAATGTAAAATGCCTATGTTTCAACGATTTCTATCCTAAACAGTTTACCATATTCGTGACACAATCTCCCTTATTTCGTGATAATGCAAAACGAGCTGCCCTTTCTTCCCTCAGTCCTACCTGGTATGGATCCCATACCGCGCAGGATAGCTCACGAATAGCACGGACTAGTGTGTTGTTGGTGGTCACTTTAATTAATTTGTTGCATCTTCTACGTATTCTATTAATAAAACGCGATCTTTGGATTTCTTTCCTCACAAAATTTTTAATATGATGGTTCCAGTTTAGGTTGTTTGTCATCATAGCTCCTAGATATTTAGCTGAACCGACAGCTTTTAAATGTGACTAACTTAGCGTGTAAGCGAACTTTAACGGAATTGTTTTGGTGTTCATGTGGAGAACCTCACACATTTTATTGTTTAGATCTATTGTCACGTTTTGCACCGTGAAGATATACAAAGTGATTTTTTACACCGTGCACAAATTCTAGAGATTGCTCGATGAGGGGATACAGAATAAGAAGGTCTAATGAACTTATGTCCGGAAAAGCATGGTTTCCATGCTAGAGACCATTTATTCAATCATACTTTGCTACAGAGACTGTGATCTAATGCGCGCTGTACCATACAGCCAAACAGTATGCGTGATTTCCTCCTAGAGCGTGGTACTATTCCGCACACGTCACGCCCTAGCGCCCTGTCCTACCATAGTCAATGCCAGATTCACTTCTCTTACGGACTCGCCTTGTAGTGGATGTGATACAGCTTTGTACACAATGGTTCCGTATTCGAATCGAGAGCTTGCCGACATGGTGCTTACTTGTGGAAAGGCAAATGGTAACGGGCGGTGGGCAGCAAGGTTGTACCAGGAGACCTGTCCCCGCCGACAACAACCACAGCATTCAATGTTTGAAACAGTGTCTGAGCCAGTGTCTGAGACAGGAAGTAAGAAATCATTAAGGACGAACCCGAAATGTTCGGACACGAGACTTGGAGGAAAATGTGATTAACATGTGGAAGGCGACCCCAGTGTCAGTACCAGGAAGTTGGCTCGCCAGTAGAGGGTAAGTCAGACGACCGTGTAGAAGAACATTCTCCAGAAGAATTGTTATTATCCTTATCACTTACAGCGTGTGCAGGGCTTACTGGCGACAGAATTTCCACATCGGGAGCAGTTTCGTCGCTGGCCTTTTCACCAGGCAACCAAGATTCCGGGATTTATGTCATCCATCCTATTCACAGACGAGGGCACCTTAATCGGAGTGGTATCGTCTACTTTCATAACAGTCATCTGTGGGATAGTCTGCAGAACCCCAATGGTATGGTGACAGCAAATCATTATCATCGGTGCAGCTGGAATGTGTGGGCCTGGATAATATTTTGGGGCCAGTCTTCCTTACACGTCGCCTAACAGGCCGGACTATCGGTGTTTCTTGCGGGTGACTTTGCCTCCCCTGATGGAAGAAGTGCCATTGATGATTCGAAGGGTTATGTGGCTGCAGCATTATGTTGCTCCAGCTCACTTCGCCGTTAACGTCCGGACGCATCTCAGTCGTGTCTTCCGTGGTCGATGGATCGGACAATGGGATCCAGTTGCATTGTCTGCTCGCTCACCGAATATTAGCCCCTGCGATTTCTGTTACGGGGCCATTTCAAAAGTATCGTGTATGCAGAGCCCTTTCCAGATGTGGAGACACTGGAGCAGCGTATTCATGCTGCCTTTGGCACTGTTCGGATGCAGCCTGGCCGATGTGAACGTGTGAGACAGAACACGCTACTACGCTTACATGCATGCGCTGAGGCACATGGAAACCATTTCCAACATATACTGTGACTGTGGCTGCATGTTATAGCACGTATTAGACCGCAGTCTCTGTAACAAAGTATGACTGAATAAATGGTCTCTAGCATGTAAACCAAGCATTTCTGGACATAAGTTCATTAGACATTTTCCGAATCCTCTCATCGATCAATCCTTAGGGTTTGTACACGCTGGAAAAAATCACTGTGTATTTTCACATCTTCCATACGACTATATGATGTTCAGACAGGTGTAGTACACATATTCCACCCTCAGTTTCTAACTCTTCTAAACAAACAAGAATCTCATCTACTCTGTTTTTTAATCCCCTGATATTCTGATGCTCTATATGAATATTATTTTTCACTGTGCTTTTTTGTGAATCTTGTGACATACTAACATCATTTTTCACTGTACTGTTATGAGATGTTACGGTCTCCAGTTTTGCTACGGCACCCTTTATAAACTGAGTTTTTATCTCGTAGCAATCGGACGTTAACTTACCCAGTTGTGCCCATTATTTTTTTCATCTTATTCAGATCTGGCCTGCCGCACCTGCGCCTTCCGTGGTTTCCCCGTGTGGAGTTTTTTTTTTTTTTTTTTCTTTTTTTTTTTTTTTTTTTTTTAGCGTAATAACTTTGATGTTAATGTTATGCTCAGTCGTTAAATGGCATTTTATTATTATTCCACGCCAGTATCTTGAATATGTCAAGGAGCCTTCCCTCATCCATTGAATGTCCTCAAATTAAGTGTTTCACTTTAGCCAGGGTTGCAAGAAATTTATTTTTATTTGTTTACGTTGAACCTATTGTGTGTTGTTTATCTGTAACTCTGAATTGAATAGTTTCCATTTTTAATGTATGATTGAGAAATGTTCTATATTTATGGCGGCAAGACGGAGTAAAAGAATACAGAAGAAACATGTTTTGCCAGGTAGCCTTCTCTTACAGATCAAATTAAGTGATTCACTTTGGCCAGGATTGTAAGAAATTTATCCTTTTTATTTATTTGTATTGAACCTACTGTTTGTTGTTTGTCTGTAAATCTGAATCGAGCAGTTCCGTTTTTAATGTTTGTTTGAGAAATACTCTATATTTACGGTGATAAGATGGAGTAAAAGAATTCAGAAGAGGCGTGTTTGTCACGTAGCCTTCCCTGATTGATGTTTGCCGAAGTGTGAGTCACTTCGGCCAGTGTTACAAATATCTTCTTGTTTATTTATAATGAATCTACTCTTCTGTGTACCTGTAAATCTGATTTGAAGAGGTCCCTTCTTAACGTATGTTTGAACAATGCTCTATATTTATGGTTGAAAGATTCAGTGTGTATGTATCTTGCCAGGCAGTTGAATTATAATATTTGTCTCTGCAATAAAATATTGTTGAAGCTTTGTGAAGTAACAAATAACTTATGATAAATGGTCTGCACCTTCCCATGCCGGTTTAGTTGTTCGATTATCCTGAGGCGTCGACAGACATTTCACCTATCTTATTTTGACCACTAAAAAAGTTGGGGCGAAAATTTCTAATTGGGCTTTGTGTATCTCTTCTTTTTGTAAAGACCTCACTTTGTTTTAAATAGGTTTTACGGTTTTACTGACCTGTGTTTTGCTTTTTTTATCTGATGAATAACTGATTGAAATATTACTGTCATAATTGTCATATTTTGTGGTTTTTACGACTGAAGGTTGTCTTACAGAGGACGCTTGCATCTGGGGCAAAGAGTGAGGAAGTAAAGGCACACTTGGTTGTATATATATAATTCCCTGTTTCTGATTTTATGTTTAGCTGAGAACGCATGAACACTTGTTCATCAAATGCCACCCATAGGTATGAACCATATGCATGTTAATGGCACTTTATTAAGCTCATAACTAGACCTAGTGAAATTAATTGAACTTGTTTTGTACGTTATCTTAATAAATAAGAAAACATAAAGAAGATTATGTGAATGTGCACCTATCTGCTTTACTTCCGTATTGTCGCTTTCTGAATGTATGATCTCTTTATGAATGCAAGGTGTTACAGACAAAAAATTCTATTCATAGAAAAGAAATATGTGCATAAGCTAACATCACGTTTACGATTAAGAACTAAATCTGTCTGCGAGAACGAGGAGCAAATCTGATTGCGAGAAGGTTAATAGAATATACTCTATATGAAGCAAGACTGTCTGAAAAAAGGACTCTGAAATTTAATGACAATAATTAAACCCAACACTGTTAATTGGCCCTATGAATTTGAAAATTCGTATCTCCTGCATTTGGCTTACATGTGTTGCAGTGGAAAACGCCATGAATGGTTCTCGTAGAAAAAGAAGAAAAGACATGAAGATCACAAGGCGAAAATGATGATAGTCAATTTTTTCCCATTTTTAGGTTAGGACGGGAATTTGTAGCTCAAATAAGGCCGAATTTGTAGGGGAGTGTACCCGGCAAGAATGCTCGCAGTTACTAAAGTTATTTGCCATTTTATTTTTGTTGTGCACGGTAAAATCGATGAATGTCATCTTTGTTCACCGCACATATGATGAGAGTCATTTCATAAGCTTGGCAAAACCTGCTTGATCAGGAGTTCAACGTGCTGTCTTCATTCTTCTGTTTACTTTGTGTTTGTGGTTAGAAAGTTGCCAAAGTTTATAGCTTGTGTTCTTTTTAGTAGTTTCTGTGAAAATAAGTGAATTAAGTGAGTCAAGGGTGGATGAAAACTGTGAAAACGTCAGTAAACCTAGCACAAAGAAGAGAAAATTCCGTGAAGGGTAAGAGAAGTCATGAAAAAACTTAAAGTGAGTACTCACGAAACTGGGCCCGATTGCAGATGTAAAAAACTAGAGTGTTTTGATAGAGTTTGTGAAGGTGAAAGAAAAAGATTAATTTCTCATTTTAATAGTTTAGAATCTAATGATGCTCAGTCCACATACTTGGCTGGGCTTATCAATGTTTATGACGTCAAAAATCTCAGACCAATGAAGTCTGAAAATGAATCACGTTTTAATGATAAGAGCTACACCTACAAAAAGTAAGAATAAAGGATGGTGATAATTTTATTGACACCCCTATGTGTTGTAAAGCATTTTTGTCTATTTTTGGTGTAACTGGGAGAAGGGTTCAAACTATTCAAACGAGTCTGAAAGAAACAGGTGAATCCCCAACAGACAAGAGAGGAAAGTATGACCACAAACATAGTAGGACCTCAGAAGAAGTTAAGCAAAGTGTCACTGATCACATTGCATCGTTTAAGGGCCGTACAAGCCATTATAGTTCTGATAAAACCTAAAAAACATACTTGCGAGACACTTTAAATTTGAAAAAAATGTACACATTATTGTGGTTGGCAGGAGAGCCAACACCGTGTTACTAGAGGAGGCCGAAAGGCACGCGTTTTAGCTCACGCAGGCTAGCGTGAGGTCTGGAACGGGACAAGGAAATTAGACTTTAGAAAAACGGACGTAGCTGGTGGAATACTTAACTTTAATCCATTAATGATGAACGTCGCTCTTGACGGTACATGATTCACAATATCAATAGTAACTGAATATGGCGCCTTGCTAGGTCGTAGCAAATGACGTAGCTGAAGGCTATGCTAAACTATCGTCTCGGCAAATGAGAGCGTATTTTGTCAGTGAACCATCGCTAGCAAAGTCGGCTGTACAACTGGGGCGAGTGCTAGGAAGTCTCTCTAGACCTGCCGTGTGGCAGCGCTCGGTCTGCAATGACTGACAGTGGCGACACGCGGGTCCGACGTATACTACCGGACCGCGGGCCGATTTAAAGGCTACCACCTAGCAAGTGTGGCGTCTGGCGGTGACATCACACACACTGTACAAGACAGGTAGGCCTAGTGGTAAGATTGTGTCCTATGAATATTATAGACAGATATTCGTATCTAAGTTTAACATAGCTTTCGATATCCCAGAACCGACACCTGCAGTGCATGTGACAGGTACCAAGCACAAATGAAAGCTTTAAACCTCCAGCTGGAACAGACTAATGATGACAAGGAAAAAGCGCATGTTTTAAGCAGCATTAAGACAAAACAATGTGAGAATGAACGACCTCATAACAATTGCGTAACCTTGAAAGTAATGAAAACTTATCAGTACAGGAAATATTTTTGCCATTATTGCAACAGATATTTAGTTAGGTTATTAGTTAAATTCACAATACGCTATGTAAGTAGGTAGGTTACTGCTTTATGAAAAAAACCACCAGTAGGTTCCCTTGTTTTAGCCCAAAAGTTTGCTTATTTCCAGATCTGATTAAACTAAAACCTGGAAAGTACCAAGACCTGCAGCACCTGAAGCAGTTTTGCAGTCCATCTGCTCAAAAGTACTTCGAAGAACTTCCCTTGACAAAACATAAGTTGTAAGTAACAGTATTAAAATAAAATCTATGTGGGCCTATTGTGTTAAAATCTAGAATATCATAAACCTTATAAAATAAACAGTAAACAGAATTTGTTTACAGGTTACAATATCCACTGAAGAAGCACAGACAGATAGTGGACTTTCATCGGTTTTACCAAGTTTTTTATGACTACCATCACTTTTACCATGTTTTTTGTGTACCTATTTAAGTTCTTAATTAATAAAGTACCTTAAAATTGAAAATGTGTTTATTGTATTACATTTATTACCTAAACAAATAGATTAGAACAATAAAAATTTTGTTGTGATAATTATACGGTGAACGTTTATGATATACGTGAGACTAGAGCAGAAAATTCGTCGTCCTGAAAAGTTACAAAAAAGTGACTATCATCATTTTTGCTTTTGCGTCATGTCTCATTTTCTGAGCTGCTACTAACTACAGAGAATCGAGGTAGTGCAATGCGATTTCTTAAATACATGCAATGCAGACTTGGCTCTGATAAAATTTGTCTCTCATAGTAAAGAATGTTCACAGGTAATAGGTGCTGGATAATGACATAGCATAATCTAAGTTACTCTCTAGACAAAAATTATCCTTAAGAAAATGTATTTAAAAATTTACATCTCAGAAAACTTCTTGACGCTATTCCATTTACAAAATTTCACCACTGAAGGCTTAGCAAGCAATAAGAAAATACTTCAGTAAGAAAGTACAATTACGTAAGGTTAACACTGGAAAAATACAAAAATGTAAATCAACATGAAAATTTATTCTAACACAGAAGTCCTCATACTAATGATTTTTCGTCTTTTCGGATCCATTTACATTGAGTGTGACAAGAATTTATAAAAATAGCAAGAAATTCCTGATTTGGATATCTTTGTTGAACTAAGAACGCCTAACTAAATGCTGCTGAAATAAAGTAAAATATGTTCATCAGTTACCTTAAAATCCTATCTGCTCAAAATACTAGCTGTCTAAATAAATCCATCTCATTCAGTGAGTAATGGTAAAATTCTTTTTGTAACAAAAATATCTTCCATCAGATCAATAAAATAATTCCCAAGAGTACCATGTTCTGCTCCCTCCTGCACCTAACTAGTCTCCGAGCAACGTAACATCTCTGATGTAGCTGCGTGAGCATAACTAAGCGATACAAATATTACGAGTATATGCGCGTCCTGAGATATCCAAAAACAAGAAAATTACCTACCAATTTATATACACATACCTTTCACTTTCAGGCCTTAAAAACTCTTCTGTTCTCTGCTGTAGGATCTGAAGATGGTTGTTGAAGACGGAAACCGGTTATGATTGTACCGTAAAAAAGTGTTTGTCTCGAAAATAAAGAATAATACATTGTAATAAGTCAGTCGCCGTATCAGCAAACGCAATATTGTTTTCTCCGTAATATGTTGTGCTAACATTTTGCAAGCTATAAATATTAAAGACAGCACGTGAATTGCTAAATAAAACGTGTTCTTAAGACTAAGGTCACAGTTTTTTTTGAAAATTTTAATAGCATGCTGGTTCAGTATTACTGGTGATTAAACTTCATTGGCTAGAAAATTTCTCAGTTACGTTAGTGAACTGTCTAGTGGCAAGATTTTTGTGCGTGTATGTCCCTAAGAAACCTGCAGACGCATTTTCCCGTTTATAGCACAAGGTAGCGGCGTTAATGACCTCCTCGAATAGATTAACGCGCATCGTGTTGGCTTTCGAGGCAGGGAGATAAGGAAACGAGCGGATCAAACCCCCACAACTGGTTAACGAGCGTCGTTCTGGTGCACCAGGCAGCAAATGTTCATTCTAAGAGAGGTAAAGATCTAAAGAAATCGAAAAAAGAAGTAACATACTCAATTTGTTCTTTGTTTGCAGGTACACTTATGCAGTCTTGGTAAACACTGAATCCCCTCGCCACAGTATCGTAGCACGTCACTAAAAGCACCAAAACAAAACGGCGAAGCACTTGTGATAACTCATCTTCTTCATTTAAAGGTGAACATCGCTGGTTCAGTCCACGCTGAGATACTGGAAGAGTACGGCAACAATACACCGTCGTACACGATCCAGTCACGTTAACACGACCACACTTTTTCTTCTCTACGCATTACAACCCTGTGCGGGTTTTAGTCTCATCAACAAGTTTCCTCCATTCTGCCCTCTCCAGCGCTGTTCTCCGACATCCTCGGACTCTGAGAGATTTTATATCTTCTTCCACATCACTTAACCAGCGTTTTCGTGGTCTTCTTCTCTGTCTTCTTCCGGTTGGCTTCCATTCAAAGATCTGTTTAGTTGTTCTTTCAGTATCCATCCTGAGGACACGTCCAAGCCAGGCTACTCTTGTACTTTTTATAATTCTTACGATGTCAGCTCTTTGTATGAGGCGGTCGAGCTCAGTTTTCGTCCTAGATCTTCGGAAACAGTTATTATCCTGAACTGCCCCATAGATCCGGCGCAGCGTTCTTCGTTGAAATATCCCAAGCTGATGCTCATCAACACTCGTTAGCGTCCATGTTTCGCATCCGTAGGCTACAACTAGCCTTATCGTGACCGTTTATGGTTGCAGCCTTCAGCCTATTTAATAAACGTGTGGAAGCATATACTACCACTTAGTATGCGCAGTTTTATTTCAGTTGACATGGAATTTGTGCTGTTAATATTAGAGCCCAAATAATCAAAGTCCTGCAGTTGTTCAAAATTGAAACCATCTGCTGATAGTCTATCCAAGTTATTATTTTCCTTCTTGGTGAAATTCATGTACTTAGTGTTCGTTTCATTTATAGAAAGGCCTCTAGGTTCTGTAGCTTCTTTCAGCTCTCATATTGTTCTCTTTAGTGATACCCTTGTTCTACTAATAATTGCTACATCATCAGCATATGCACGTATCTGAGTTGACTTCGTGCCTATGTAACCAGCTACCTGAAGCTTCCGCATGGGTGCTTCAAGAGTCAGGTTGAAATGCATTTTAGAGAGTGCGCCTCCTTGTCTGATTCCTTTACTAACGCCAAACCAACTGCTCACTTCTCCATCCATTCGCACTGCAGCCTTTGAACCAGCCAATGCTGCTTGAATAAGTGAGACATACTTCGATGGTATACCAAGCAGCAGCAAATCATTTAGCATTTGTGCTCTATCGAGACTATGAAAGGTCTGCTCGAAGTCTACGTTGCAGTTCTGAAGCTCAATGTTATACTCATATGCCTTTTCATGTATTTGCCTCAACACAAATATCTGGTCTGTTGTTGGCCTATTAGGCCGAAATCCACACTGATAATCCCCCAGAATCTCTCCTGCATATGGTGCTACCCTATTGTAAATAATACTAGAGAAGATCTTATAATTTACATTCAGCAGGGTAATTCCTCGGTAATTTGAACAGCAGGTCTTCTCTCCTTTCTTGTGTATTGGTTGAATTGCGCTTAAGATCCATTCTTCTGGGATTCTTTCCTGATTCCATATCAACTTAATTAGTTTGTGGATCCGCTTATGAAGATCAGTTCCCAATTTTTGAGCAGTTCTGCAATTATTTCTTCACTTCCGGGTGATTTGTAATTTTGTAGTCCGTACACTACCTTCCGTACTTCCGCTATGTTATGACCACCCAACAAAGGGCTGAATAACCACCTTTTGCAGCGCGGATGTGTAGGAAGGGGGTCAATGCGGCTCCCGTAGAACCGACTGTGATGTGAAGCCACGCCGATTCCAGTGCCGTGGTCAATTGCGCCAGGTTTCTCGGTTGAGAATCAGTGACGTGAACAGCCCGAGCGTCGTGGTCCCACAGATTCTCCATTGGGTTTAAATCCGCCGAGTTTGGTGGTCAATGGAATATGGTAAATACATCATGGTACTCTTCGAACGACGCATGTACACTGTGAGCTGTGTGACACTGTGCATTATCCGGCTGCTATAGGCCGTCGTGCCGAGGAAAAATACGGACTGCATGTATGGGTGGATATACTCCCCAAGGGCATACGCATAACGATGTCGATCCATTGTATCTTTCAGATTGACGAGATCACTCAGGGAGTGTCACGAAAGCATTCCCCAGACCATAGTGCTCCTTTCTCCTGCCTGGACTCTTACGATGATTGTCGCAGGGCCACACATTCCAACGGCCATCTGTCTGATGGAGAATAGAATGTCATTCATCTGCAAAAGCCGCCTGTCGCTATTCAGTGGACGTCCGGTGCGGGACTCACTAGCAAATTCGAGCCTTCGTCGCCAATGAACAGCAGTCAGCATGGGTGCATAAACCAGGCGCCTGCTGTGGAGGCCCATACGTAGCAACGTTCATTGAACAGTTGTTGAGGGCACACTGTTGGTAGCTCCTTGATTTATCTGGGTGGCCAGTTGCTCAACAACTGCACGTCTATTCGCCGGTACACATCTCTAGACACGTCGTTCAGCACTGTCGTATTATGGGTCGCGTGGTAAAACACAGTTGCCTTAGTGCCTGTTTTGGACAGCGCCATTTTACCATACACGGTATACATTAACCAATGGTGACACGCGATAGTTCACAAACTTAGCCGCTTCGGAAATGGTTCCACGCTTGGCCCAAAAGCCAACGAGCATGCCCTTTTGGAAGTCAAATAAATTGCTTCTTTTCTGAATTACGATAACGATTGTATTCCCGACACGCTTCATATATGCTCCACTGTTAGGCCCTTTTGGAAGTCAAATAAATTGCTTATTTTCTGAATTACGACAACGATTGTATTCCCGACACGCTTCAAATACAGGGTGTTTCAAAAATGACCGGTATATTTGAAACGGCAATAAAAACTACACGAGCAGCGATAGAAATACACCGTTTGTTGCAATATGCTTGGGACAACAGCACATTTTCAGGCAGACAAACTTTCGAAATTACAGTAGTTACAATTTTCAACAACAGATGGCGCTGCGGTCTGGGAACCTCTATAGCACGATATTTTCCACATATCCACCATGCGTACCAATAATATGGCGTAGTCTCTGAATGAAATTACCCGAAACCTTTGACAACGTGTCTGGCGGAATGGCTTCACATGCAGATGAGATGTACTGCTTCAGCTGTTCGATTGTTTCTGCATTCTGGCGGTACACCTGGTCTTTCAAGTGTCCCCACAGAAAGAAGTCACAGGGGTTCATGTCTGGCGAATAGGGAGGCCAATCCACGCCGCCTCCTGTATGTTTCGGATAGCCCAAAGCAATCACACGATCATCGAAATATTCATTCAGGAAATTAAAGACGTCGGCCGTGCGATGTGGCCGGGCACCATCTTGCATAAACCACGAGGTGTTCGAAGTGTCGTCTAAGGCAGTTTGTACCGCCACAAATTCACGAAGAATGTCCAGATAGCGTGATGCAGTAATCGTTTCGGATCTGAAAAATGGGCCAATGATTCCTTTGGAAGAAATGGCGGCCCAGACCAGTACTTTTGAGGATGCAGGGACGATGGGACTGCAACATGGGGCTTTTCGGTTCCCCATATGCGCCAGTTCTGTTTATTGACGAAGCCGTCAAGGTAAAAATAAGCTTCGTCAGTAAACCAAATGCTGCCCACATGCATATCGCCGTCATCAATCCTGTGCACTATATCGTTAGCGAATGTCTCTCGTGCAGCAATGGTAGCGGCGCTGAGGGGTTGCCGCGTTTGAATTTTGTATGGATAGAGGTGTAAACTCTGGCGCATGAGGCGATACGTGGACGTTGGCGTCATTTGGACTGCAGCTGCAACACGGCGAATGGAAACCCGAGGCCGCTGTTGGATCACCTGCTGCACTAGCTGCGCGTTGCCCTCTGTGGTTGCCGTACGCGGTCGCCCTACCTTTCCAGCATGTTCATCCGTCACGTTCCCAGTCCGTTGAAATTGTTCAAACAGATCCATTATTGTATCGCTTTTCGGTCCTTTGGTTACATTAAACCTCTGTTGAAAACTTCGTCTTGTTGCAACAACACTGTGTTCTAGGCGGTGGAATTCCAACACCAGAAAAATCCTCTGTTCTAAGGGATAAACCATGTTGTCCACAGAACACTTGCACGTTGTGAACAGCACACGCTTGCAGCAGAAAGACGACGTACAGAATGGCGCACCCACAGACTGCGTTGTCTTCTATATCTTTCACATCACTTGCAGCGCCATCTGTTGTTGAAAATTGTAACTACTGTAATTTCGAAAGTTTGTCCGCCTGAAAATGTACTGTTGTCCCAAGCATATTGCAACAAACGGTGTATTTCTATCGCTGCTCGTTTAGTTTTTATTGCCGTTTCAAATATACCGGTCATTTTTGAAACACCCTGTATGCTCCACTGTTAGTGCTGCCACCTGTCGTCTGTGAATGCTTGTTGCACGTTGACATCGAGGTTAGATAGTGGTCACATTAATGAGACTGGGGCGTGTATGACGCAATGTTTAGACAATGCATACACTTCGGGTGTGCTCAAATAAATCACATACCGTTTCTCTGTGAACTGCGAGAGAAGTGCTCGACAATCGATACGGCTGTGGGAAAAGTCAAGCATCAGTTTTCGTCATCTTCTATGACATTTCAAAAATGACAAAGCTCGCACCCCACTTGATCTCCCTAGTGCACACACTCACTTGAAAACTCGTCGAACTTACGGGAGGCCGTCAAGTTGAAGCGACACGGGAATCTGTCCGAAGGATCTTTTGCTTCATGAGAAGGCTCCAGCTCATTCTGCACATGGCACAGTCGCACATACTGCTTCTTCGGATTGTCAAATTTTAATTCCTAAATGGTACCGAGTGTCTTCTTCCTCTTTCCTCTGTCGACGAAATCATTGCGTGGCGGCATTTCCAGTACGATGCCAAATGATTATGAAGATGGAAGAAATCCTGAAGTTTTTCAACCCAGGTCTCTGTCAAACCATTCAATGTTGGGCTATTTTGCGTGATGTGTTTTTTCTGTTTGTCTGTGAACGCATGTTTAATGCCTTCGAGGTTGTTATTTTAATGTGTCTGGAAACGTGTAGTTGGGTAAAATTTCAGTTTTGTGATGTTGTTAAGAGGAAGTCATTACTTTTTTTCTTTTTCTACATGTTGTTCTTCATTGATCAGTACCGTGATTTTACGGAAATTTGTGGTAAGGTCTTATGGTACGAAACTGCTGAGGTCATCGGTCCCTAAGCTTACACACTACTTAATGTAACTTAAACTAACTTACGCTAAGTACGACACACACACCCATGCCCGAGGGAGGACTCGAACCTCCGACGGGGGCAGCCGCGCAGACCGTGCAAGGCGCCCCCGCCCGCTCGGCTAGCCCGCGCGGCGTGATTTTACGATTTTCAGCACTGGTGACTATGATATTCTTGGAGTGCAGTTTTTCTTTAATTTCTTTGTTGTATTGTTTTACAATTGCTGTTGTGCTCTTTCATTGACATTCTGATTATGTTGTTTATTTCAGCCTTCAAGAATTTGTATGTTGATGGTATATTAACAGTGCAATTTTGTTGTTTCTCTTCTTCTCTCAGGATGCTCTCTGTCTTTACAATCAAATTTTTTATTTAGTGGTTGTCTAGTTCGATGCTGTGTTTGAGCTCTTTTTCTCATAGCTGGGTTTCTTTCTCTGTTAATTCTGTATCTGTGAAGTTTATTTATTTATTTATTTTTTGAGTGGAATGCGTGATGATATGTACGTTATAATTTGTTGTCTTTGTCTTTCTGCTCTTTACTAGCTCGAATTTTGATTTTTCATATGTGTTTGATCAGTGTATATTTCAGTGTAATTGCTATGATGTGTTCAATAATCGAGAGGTACATCACAACTAGAGATGTACTTCATATTTTAAGCTTGTATTTCTTGGTATAAAGCGATCTGATTTCGTTTTCCACTCAAGTTTTTTCTGCAATGGATCTCTTTCTTTGAGACACCAATGGCTTGTTTCTGCCTTTGCATTGAGATAACCTGGAATTATTTACAGTGTGATCAAATCCGATGTATTGGATGGTCTTGTGGATTCTGAGAAGTTTTTCTTGAAATAATTGTATAGCTTGACGGGAAATGCATTTAATATTGCCATTTTTTTACGTTTACAATCATTCTTGGAGATGTGACCCATTCATGAAACTAAATGAAAAAAAAAAAGTTTGTAGTTTACAAAGAGTCTGTATTTCTTTCATTGTTCATAATATTGCCCAAAAATGCATTTAACCATATAGTCAATCAAGTTTTTATTGCTCGCAATTTTCTGCTTCTTCTGTAAGGTGGATATTTTAGCTGCACCCAGAATCGTGTTCCTCCTGCCGCACAGTAGGTCTTTTCTTCCAGGAGTGCTGGTATTGCAAAATATGGAGGGGGACTTATGTGAAGCTTGGAGAGTAGGACACGAGGTACTGGCGGAAGTAAAGAAGTGAGGACACTGATCTTGAATCGTGTTTGGGTATCTCAGCCAGTAGAGCACTTGCCTACGATAGGCACAGGTCCGAATCCCACAATGGTATACAGTTTTAACAGGTCAGGTAGTTTCAAACCAGTGTACACTCCACTGTGGAGTGAAAATTAATTCTGGATAGTGCAACTCTATTTGAAATGTAAACTTCCCGATTAAGCTCTCATCTAATTGGGTCCAAATTTCACCTGTGGTCCATAGTTGGGGAATGTGCACGGGCTCCGGCACATTTGGCTGCTTACCTAAATCGAAATGGTCCAAGAGGGATAGGGCCTGTATCTTTCCCTCCAAGACCAATTGACCTCCGTTCTATGGATTTTTCTGTCTCAGATTATTTCTAAAGTGAACTGTGCAGCACTCCCATTGACACGGTTAAACAGCTGGAGCAGTGAGTCGTGCAGTCTTGTCCTGATTTACGAGGAAACCCGGGAGTGTCTGAAAGAATTTGTAGCTCACTGTAGGGATGAGGGCGGCACAACAACAACTGTTGCACACGAGTGCATGGTAAATTGTAACATGTAACGAGCTGAAGCAGCTTTGCGAAGTAGGATATAGGGGAACCTACTTTGATGGGCAGTTAACTTTCAAATACAGTACATTAGCAGTAACTAGGACAGTATTTGGTACTAATGTCAGTTGTGGCTTGTAATCATGCATTCACATTTATCTCGTGAATGGATCGTTTCCAGACCTATGTTTAGCAGAGAGTTTTTCCTTCTGTTGTTGTTGTTGTTGTTGTTGTTGTTGTTGTGGTCTTCAGTCCAGAGATTGGTTTGATGCAGCTCTCCATGCTACTCGTTCCTGTGCAAGCCTCTTCATCCCCGAGTAACTACTGCAATCTACATCCTTCTGAATCTGCTTAGTGTATTCATCTCTTGGTCTCCCTGCGCGATTTTTACCCTCTACGCTTCCCTCCAATGTTAAATTGGTGATCCCTTGATGCCTCAGAACGTCTCCTACCAACTGATCCCTTCTTTTAGTGTAGATCACATAACTAATGAGGAGGTATTGAACAGAATTGGGGAGAAGAGGAGTTTGTGGCACAACTTGACAAGAAGGAGGGACCGGTTAGTAGGACATGTTCTGAGGCATCAAGGGATCACAAATTTAGCATTGGAGGGCAGCGTGGAGGGTAAAAACCGTAGAGGGAGACCAAGAGATGAATACACTAAGCAGATTCAGAAGGATGAAGGTTGCAATAGGTACTGGGAGATGAAGAAACTTGCACAGGATAGGGTAGCATGGAGAGCCGCATCAAACCAGTCTCAGGACTGAAGACCACAACAACAACAAACATGCTGTTCGTAGTAGCTTACCCGCGCTCCTATTTTTTTGTTCATTATTAAACCTACTCCTGCATTACCGCTATTTGAATTTGTATTTATAATCCTGTATTCACCTGACCAGAAATCTTGTTACTCCTGCCACCAAACTTCACTAAATTTAACCTATCCATTTCCCATTTTTAAATTTTGTAACCTACCTGTGCGATTAAGAGATCTGACATTCCACGCTCCGATTTGTAGAACGCCAGTTTTGTTTCTCCCGATAACGACGTCCTCCTGAGCAGTCCCCGCCCGGAGATCCGAATGGAGGACTATTTTACCTCCGGAATATTTTACCCAAGATGACGCCATCATCATTTAACCATACAATAAAGCTGCAATCCCTCGGGAAAAATTACGGCTGCAGTTTTCCGTTGCTTTCAGCCGTTCAGAGTACCAGCACAGCAAGGCCGTTTTGGTTAATATTACAAGGCCAGGTCAGTCAAATCATCCAGATTGTTGCCCCTGCCACTACTGAAAAGGCTGCTGCCCCTCTTCAGAAACCATACGTTTGTCTGGCCTCTCAACAGATACCTTTCCTTGGGGTTGCACCTGCGGTTGGCTATCTGTATCGGCGAGGCACTCAAACGTCCCCACCAACGGCAAGGTCCATGTTTTTGCTTCTATTATCGTATACTTTCAATTGCGTTAGTATTCGCTATTATTTGTGATACGCCCTGATTATGTGGACTTATTTTGTACAGGTTTCTTAAATTAGTTGCTAAATGTAACAGATATACGTTTCCGAATCATTATTACTTTTGTTACACCGTTGCTCACAATTATGAACTACTTACTTTCTCATATAGCAGGCATGCGAATGAACTCTCAAAAATTAGAGAGAGGTAATGCATTTAAAGATCATAAAAAGTTGGAATTACCGTCAGCGTTGTGGTAAATGCATTAGAAGTCAGTTAGTATAGGTCGCTAGCTACATAGTAATTTTGTATCAACCGCATCCTTAACTGGCCAGCCGTACTGAACTATTCTAAAACAAAAATTTAAAGAAGCACAGCGGTCAGTCGCAAAAATTCGTAATTTATCGCAGATTACCAGAAGACACTGGCCCTTACACCACAGCAGAAGCAGAATCGAGGCCGTTGATTACAACCAGTGCGGACGGAACGAATATGAGTCATATGGTTCAAATGGCTCTAAGCACTGTGGGACTTAACGTCTGAGGTCATCAGTCCCGTAGACTCAGAACTACTTAAACCTAACTAACCTAAGGACATCACACACATTCAAAGGTGGCTACACTGAGTCACAGCGCCAGAGATTGCGTCAAAGAGTATTATTGCGCCTCCTCCACTGCGGCAGTAGTGGTTCAGAGGTTGCCGTGGGCAGTGCTTGTTGAGAGGATGTCGAGAGCAGTACTAGTTGAGACCATGTTGGGTGCAGTTATTGTTCTGTTGGGCGAGAGAGTAGATGCTGTTCGGTTGGTGTAATGTATATATAGAAGATGTTGCAATGATCACAGTGTATTTTTCGTCAAAATATATGGAGGTAACAAAAAATTTTGTTATTTCAAATCTCCTTAATAATTACGCCTCTTGGTCACAGGTTCAGTCAACAAAGCATCTGGCTCATGTTCATGTATTAGACTTGTAATTCTGGTTTCTATGTGCAATTATAGTATTTGTGGTTTTTCAATTAGTTCATTGTAAATGGTGTTTAAAATTTCTTGTCGTATTGAGGAAGAACCGTGCCAGATACATGTACGTTGAAACACACTATCACACACAGAACAGTTACACTTGTGCTTTGTTGTTTCGTAGCTTTTATAGTTGCAGGGGACTTAATTAATCAGTTGTGTTAACAGAAACTTCCTTTCATTCTTTATTGTTACTTTATGCAGTCAGATTGCGTACTAATACTATTCAGGGCCAACCAGTTACAAGGCTTCATAACCAGACACACAGCTACTAAAATTACTTTTATTGAATTTTTTTAAATTAAGACCTCATGCACATGGCGACCCTGCCAGGATCGTCCCTTGGAATTCTTTTGACAGTAAAAATAGCAGACAGTAGTATTGCTGTAGTAATTTGTAGTTTAGTAATTGTAGTCTATATTGCATGTGTAGATTTGGTAATTGAACATTTGTAGTCGTCTTGTCATTCTTCGAATGGTATTTTGCAGAATTTAATTTTTGATGTCTCGTATACGGGTTTGGCAATTTTGTGCAATTATGAAGATTTCAATTGTTCGGTAATCGTGTTTGTCTGGAAGCATTTTGTGTGAATGGTATTGTTGGTGATAAAGTGTCATATTGTGTGTAATTTTCGTATAGTGACGAGTTTTGTATGTTTTGTAAATGATTACGCGATCGATGAAAAAGGCAAAATGATGGATAGTCAGAATGACGAAATTGTTAACATGGCGAACTCGCCAACACAGGAGAACAGTAGGATGAATAATGAAGTAGAAAACAATTTAATAAGCCGGGAAAATAGTCCGGAACCAGTTCAAAAGTTTTCACGATCAAAAAATTCACAGAATACGAGATTAACGCCAGAAAACTCTGAAATAGTATCGAACACAGATAGCTTTACAGCTATGTCAAAGGAAGTTAGTTTTACGGGAAATGTTAGGGGCGAAAAGAATTTAGAACCAGTTAATATGGAGCAGTTGATGAGTTGAATATTAAATTTGGGATCACAAATAGGAACAATTAAAACTGGTATGGGAACAATGGAAACACAGTTGGGAACATTGGCAACACAGTTAGACTCACAAATAGGAACAATTAAAACTGATACGGGAACAATGGAAACACGGTTAGACTCACGAATAGGGACATGTTTCAAAAACATGAAAGATGAATTAAAGAAAGAAATTAGAGAAGAAGTACAACCGATTTTGAATGCTCACAATAATAGATTAATTTCAATAGAAATTAGACAAAAGGAACAGGATAGAGAACAGGAAGAAAGAGATCGCGTTATAGTATAAAAATTTTCAGATTTAAATTTACAACGTGCACCGGATAAGGAAGAAATATTTGAAAGAATCAAGGAATCCGTACCAAACGACAGAATAAATAACCTAACACAACAATATGAACAGTTAACTACTAAATGTGTCAATACTGAAACCTGAGTCGCGACGCTTATGGAAGACGTAAATAAACAGAAAGAACAAATAGGTGACTTATGGAAAGAATTGAGGAGATTTCAGATAAATTGACAAGTCTTAGTTTAAATGGGGACAGAGATTCAGATGATACAGCTCCATTGCCATTTCCAGAAACAGAAGAGTACCAGAACATAAATAAATATGTTGAAAATCAAGGAAAATTTAATGAACGCGTTGAAAGGGAATTTGAGGCGTTACGAAAGCAAGTTAAACAAATTGAAAGCGAAATCGTAAGAAAAGACAGTAGAAGAAATTTAGAATCGCAGACAGCAGCGGGTTTTGAAGAAAATAATTTATTTCATTTACGAGATGCAACAAGAGAGCGCCAGGCGCGTGAACTTGACAATAATCGACATTCGGACTGGGACAGACGCGGTAGGTCTTTGTCTCCACGAGGCGAAAACTTTGACTGTAAACACTTTTTAACTGTTCTGAAATTTAAAATCTTTCGCAATTCTAAGAATGACGTACATCCATGTTCATGGTTAGATCAATTTATGTACGCACTTCCACCAAATTGGCCAGTAAGTCTCAAACTGGAATTTATGTGTGGATATTTAGAAAACGAACCGGCGACGCGCATGCGCGCACTTATTAGAGATTGTAATAATTTAAATGATTTTTATCATGCATTTCTATCGGCATATTGGTCCGAAAACACGCAAGACAGAGTGAAACATAATCTTATTATGCAGCGTAATTTTAAACAGTCAGAGTTCCGCACGCCGGCAGAATACTTTGAAGACATGATTCGAAAGAATCAATTCCTCTCCAACCCTTATAGCCCGACTGAATTAATTCGCATTTGTTTAACTAAGCTGCCACAATCGATAAGGCACATTGCTTTAGCCGGAAGATGTAAAGACGACTTTGAAACTCTTAAGACTTTGCTACAAGAACTTGAGTATGACAACGACGACAGGACTTCTTGTAATTTTTTCAGTAACGGTAATCACAATAGATTTTCAGAGAAAGGGGATAATGATCGGAACGGACGTTATAGCGGTAATTTGGAAAATGACAGACGAAACAGGCAGGACAATAGATACCAGCCTTATAACAAAGGTAAGCTTAGCGATTAGACAGCATTATTTAGTTCGCAATGATAATCTTTTTAAACGAAAATTGGTTGACAACTCTGTTTGGTTAGTTTACATTCCTGATGAGTGGGTTAATAACTTGATTTGGTATACACATTTCAGTTATGCACACTTTGGTCCCAGAAAATGCTTTCATAAATTACGAGAAAATTGCTACTTCAGTAATATGGAAAAACGTATTCGATCTGTTCTTGCCAAATGCAAATTATGTGAAAAGGCTAAGCCGCTAACTACTTTTCACAGAGCACCGTTGTTTTCTATCATACCAACGAAATTAAAGGAGATGGCTGCAGTCGATTTGTACGGTCCAGTGGTTCGTCCTACTAATGGTTTTTTACATTTTGGTCGCAGTGGAATTGACATCAAAATATGTGTGTTTTACACTTTTACGCAAAGCAACAGCTCGTTCAGTATCTAAGGCTTTCATCAAACATTTTCTGAAAGAAATGGGTCATGTTGATAAGGTTATATCAGATAATGGATCACAGTTTCACTCTAAAATTTGGCTTCGTACTCTACGGCTTCGTAAGATTAAACCAATTTTCATTTCACTTTTTCACCCTCAATCTAACGCTTCAGAGAGATGGATGAAGGAAATCAATAAATTGTGTCGTCTTTATTGTCATCAGAATCACAGAACGTGGGATCAGTATCTTCATATTTTTCAAAACATTCTGAATGAACTCCCTAATGATTCAACTTCTTTATCGCCTATATTGATATTAAAAAATAAAGTACCGACAAATCGCATTTCTGAAATCGTTCCTTTTCCGCCTACACGGAAACTGCGTCATTCTGAAGTTGTCAACCTGGCTCTACAAAACATTGCATATGCAGCTGCTAGAAGAGGGAAATCAGCTAAACGTCCTGGTCGTTTTAGAAAACCTTATCAGTTGGTCAAAAGGTGTTGATTAAGTCTCATCGTATGTCTCACAAAGGAAAAGGCTTGTGTCGCAAATTTTTTCTGCTTTATAACGGTCCATGTAGAATTCGCAAAATTATTCATGATAACACTGTCGAAATAGAAAGTCTTAAATCTCGGCCCTCTAAGGGAGTACATCATACATCGAACGTTAAAATTCTTGTGGAATGACATACTTTTGAAATTTTTTTATGAAATGACATACTTTTGAGAAGCTAACAGTTACATGTAAACACGCAGAGAATACAAGGATAACGCGCCGTGTTCTGGCGGCGGCACATACTCAAAGCAACAGTCAAGTCTGCGCGCCGCTCAAGGCAGTCGTCGACCGCAAACAATTACTTCCTACGTCACGTGTACCTACAGCTGATCGAGCGTTCAGTGCGAATGCACTGACACCCGTAAACAAATACACAGTCTAATTTCTCCGAATAAATTCAGTATAAAGCTATAGTGACTTGATAAATTATGTTATTAACGTTCAGTTTTCTTCAGGATACAGTTGTATAAAATATTGAAGAACTTCAGATAAATTCTGTGCGTGTCCGACGTTAAGAGGACTTGCTATCGAAAAAACTTCAGGAAGAATGTAATTTCGAAGAAGAAAGTAATAAACTAAAAAGGTAACTATTAATTGACTTTATTTTTCAGGTAACATATTTCCACTTAGGTACGTACTTGAGACGTAATTTGCTGCTCGCGATTACGTGATTTATACTTTGTGTTAACTGATTTTGACAATGATTGATTAATGAACAGGGTTGTTACTTATGTATATTATGCATCGCTTGGCTGCACTGCTTTCTCACTGATGTCATATTTTTTTATTATGTGCCTGCTGTGCTTATTTATTTAAATTATAATTGTCACCTGATTAGTCGTTCTGATATGGTTATGTATATAAGTCATATTTTGTGATTTATCTGCTTGCGCCTTCATGTTTACTTATTAAGATTACATATGAACACTTATTTGCTGATATGATGCTAATGACCTATCTATTATGTAAGATATATATTTGCTGCTTTGCGTATGGATTGCATATTTACACATTTCTGTTTTGTTGTCATAACTACTCTTTAATTTGGTATATAGAAATGCTGATATACGGTGTACGAACATGGAGTTTAGGTCACAGTATGGTATTAATTATAGATTGTTCGCTTGGCAGAGCCTCGTTATAAGGATTGTGCTACATCCACTTGTTAACATTCTGTTCTCTACTGGTATATTTACTCGCTATTGCATGTTTTGCTTACGCTCAGTGCTTTATATTTTAAGATACGAAAATGAACTGCTATAATTCTACGAACGACATTGGTACAAGAAACTTCATTGAAGTCACACGAGCTGGAGGTTTTATGTAAGCTGTATAAATTTATGCTAATAGAAAAGAAGCTAACGACATGAAATATCAATACTAGGTTTAGACCATTGACAGTTATTACACTGCATTCTTCGTGAGCAATTGAAATAGCAAGTGATACTTGACATAAGAAATACTTCACATATTTGCTTCTGTTTTGAAATGATGTAGTGTACACACTGTGAAGTATTACGATCATTCACACTCCGTACTCGTACTTACTTACTGAAAGTTATTCAAACTAAAGGCTGTTAGAGGTCATGCATGCACTTGTTTTATTTAATGATGGACAAGATAACCAAAATGTATTTTCAAATTCATAATTGAGTAGAAGATTTGGCTCAGGTGGATTGTGTCTTCGGATTGTATGGGATGATGAACTGAAGTTTGCACTAGGATTTTATCTGTACTTGTTCGAGGAGACTGACTGGAGGAAAGAGTTGTTATGGAAGTGAAATGATATTGGTGATAAGGTTTATATGTATCGACTATTGAAGAGATTATTGAGGTATTGTGATTGTGTGATGTTGATGATTATTGGAGTTTTGGTGGACAAGAGGTAAGGTAAATGATATTGATGATAAGATTTATATGTATCGATGTAAGAGGTATTATTGAGGTATTAAGATTATGTGATGCTGATGATTATTGGAGTTTTGGTGGATAAGAGGTAAAGTAAGTGAGGAGCATATTTTTTTATTTTGGTTTATATGGAAGAAGGACGATGAAGATGGCAGACTAGAACATCCAAGGGGAAGGAAGATTGTCTACACACACACTTTGTTAACTCAATATGCAGTATATACTCTTTGTTTAGGAGAGAGGAAGTAATTGCACCTCTTGCCACACTGACAGTTGTTCAGCAGCTGTACATTTTGATTTGGCTTGGTAAACATTGGTCTTGACATGATGACTATGACTAACTATTATTGACTGTTATACACTGTTGCCACTACTACTTGATACACATGTTGAACATCAAATTTTGACAGAATTGCATTTACACAGTTAACACTATTCAATTACACAGTAGTACTTGATATGTGGATGAAAGATGAGTGAGTGTGTTTTGTGTGTTTTCCTTTCCTAATCCCAAATAATTGGTACCGACCTATCTCCTAAATATTATTTTACTTGTTTGTTGAAGCTTGCACTGACATCTATAAATATTATAGGTTTACTGATATTTGTGTATTTGTAATAGTTAATATGACAATTATCTGATATCATTTGTGTGTTTATTATAATTTGTATGTTTAGTGTAAGAGCATTGATAATAATTTAGTAAAAGCAATTTTGTGTGCATTCAACTGTTGTTCGTGCTTACACATATTAACATTGATGGATGCCACTTGGAAATGTTTAATTTCTGCTGATGAACTGTCTGATTAGTGATAGTGAATATTATGGACTGTTACCTGCACCTGTTCAGCATTACTGGGTGCCACTGATGGAACTGCTTCTACTGAAATGATGTCACTTGTTGGTGTCTGCACCTGTTCAACATTGCTGGGTGCCACTGATGGAACTGCTGATACTGATGATGTCACTTGTTGCTATCTGCACCTGTTCAACATTACTGGGTGCCACTGTTGGAACTGCTTCTGAGATGATGTCACTTGCTGGTGTCTGCACCTGTTCAACATTGCTGGGTGCCACTGATGGAACTGCTTCTACTGAAATGATGTCACTTGTTGCTGTCTGCACCTGTTCAACATTGCTGGGTGCCACTGATGGAACTGCTTCTACTGAAATGATGTCACTTGTTGCTGTCTGCACCTGTTCAACATTGCTGGGTGCCACTGATCGAACTGCTGATACTGATGATGTCACTCGTTGCTATCTGCACCTGTTTAACATTACTGGGTGCCACTGTTGGAACTGTTTCTACTGAGATGATGTCACTTGTTGGTGTCTGCACTTGTTCAACATTGCTGGGTGCCACTGATGGAACTGCTTCTACTGAAATGATGTCACTTGTTGCTGTCTGCACCTGTTCAACATTACTGGGTGCCACTGATGGAACTGCTTCTACTGAAATGATGTCACTTGTTGCTGTCTGCACCTGTTCAACATTGCTGGGTGCCACTGATGGAACTGCTGCTACTGATGATGTCACTTGTTGCTATCTGCACCTGTTGACCATTGCTGGGTGCCACTGTTGGATGTGTTTAAATACTGCTGATGAAATGTATGAGACTGCTATTTGAAACTGTTGACCATTGCTGGGTGCTACTGTTGGAACTGTCAACTACTCTGAGGAGTGCTACATGTTTATTGAACCATTGAAAAGATTTTATGTGAATATTTGTATAAACTGATTTTTTGTGTATTTACTGTTTATGAAATGTTATGAGACACTTACCTGCACCTATTCGTCATCGCTGACGCTATTGATTGAATTATTTAACCACATTGTTTAACAAAGGATACTTGTGTAAACTATTATGTAAAATCACATGTCTGCAAGCATTTGTATTCCATACTGCATTTTATACATTAGGTTATTGAACGGTCAGTGCAAAGCCAAAATTTATTTAATTATGTGATATTTACTTATTAATATTATCTTTTATTTTTGTCTGTCTTTTTTGGACGAATTTGGTGGTATTTTCACCACCAATTCTGACAAAAATACCATTAAATTCTAACCCGTGAAGGAGGGGCATATCGTGCATGGGGGCTTAATTAAAAAAATACAATAAAAGTAATTTTAGTAGCTGTGTGTCCGGTTGCCTCGTAACCGGTTGGCCCTGACTAGTATTAATACGCAATCTGACTGCATAAAATAACAATAAAGAATGAAAGGAAATTTCCGTTAACACAATTGATTAATTAAGTCCCCTGCAACTATAAAAGCTACGAAACAACAAAGCACAAGCGTAACTGTTCTGTGTGTGATAGTGTGTTTCAACGTACATGTATCTGGCACGGTTCTTCCTCAATACGACAAGAAATTTTAAACACCAATTACAATGAACTAATTGAAAAACCACAAATACTATAATTGCACATAGAAACCAGAATTACAAGTCTAATACATGAACACGAGCCAGATGCTTTGTTGACTGAACCTGTGACCAAGGGGCGTTATTATTAAGGAAATTTGAAATAAGAAAATTTTTTGTTACCTCCATATGTATTGACGAAAAATACACTGTGATCATTGCAACATCTTCCATATATACATTACACCATCCGAACAGCATCTACTCTCTCGCCCAACAGAACAGTAACTGCACACGACATGGTCTCAACTAGTACTGCTCTCGACATCCTCTCAACAAGCACTGCCCGCGGCAACCTCTGAACTACTACTGCAGCAGTGGGGCGGCGCAATAATACTCTTTGGCGCAATCTCTGGCGCTGTGACTCAGTGTAGCCACCTTTCAACATCCATGCGCGAGGCGGAATTCGAACCTGCGACCGTAGCAGTAGAGCGGTTCCAGAGTGAAGCGTCGAGAATCGCTCTGTCACAGCGGCCGGCGAATATGTGTCATCTAGGACCTGTAATGCCCTCTGTTGGCGTATACATCTAAGAACCTAAATTTTAATTTCACTGAAGACCATAACCGTAACCGGCGAATAAATCTTAAAATATGGTTTATCTGGAATGTACAGTTTACATAGTGAATATATAAATGTGTAAAAAGAAACAAGAGACTTTTTATGTAAGTAAAGTCATAAAGGACATGAGGCGTCCTTTGTGGAATTAAATTGTGACAAAAACATTTTTAATTTTACAGTGAGACTAATGTATTAAAATCTATTTACAAAAGTTTTATATAACATACTTCATTAAAGTGTGTTGAAAGATGTAATGATGTATTGTGAATAAAACCTGTAATATCTGCAGTAAAATAAAATAACGGAAAATGGTGCGATAAGAGCCATGACGCGCCTTCTCTGGGATCACATCTGAGTAAGGTAATAATCTACAGAGGTTTTCTGTAAATGAACCAAATATTTGGACAGATATTCATTTAAACACTTTCATACTTCCATCTCTTATAAAATGAGGCATTATAGACCCTTAAAACATTTTAAAAAATTTGAACAAAATTGTCGTGGTATGACAATATACAGTTGTATACAAAAAGCTATGGAATTTCCCATATCTGATAGAGGTCCACCTCTCCGGTGGCACAATATCAAGTCATTACTGGTAGGTAAAAACTGAACCATTCAATCAAATATTAGGAGTAACACTGTTATCATGCTGACATTGTAACAGCAAAACGGAACCATCATTTGGGAGGAAAAGACCAAGCTGAAATAAAAACAGGCATCACACATGTATGATAAATTGCCGGTCTGTTATATAAAAGACGGCCAGCGCTGACTTTCGACATGCCCATTATGGGTCGAGAGGTCTTTTCTTTTTGACTAGGTGCTCTTGAGAATGTTCCGAAAAGTAGGTATTTTTGCTAACACCTACTTATTAAGCCGATGGATGTCATAAGATCAGTGACAGAAATCTCGACCTGATTCAGAAGCTCCATAAAGTATCTCTTCTCATTTCGATTCAGGAACTTCGCATGCGACGAGATTAAATGGAACCTCGTGTTCGCTCTCTCTACAGTCACGCATTAGCCGAAGCGAACTTCTGTCCTACGCCCTGTCTTTTCCATGTAGCATGCACCCCAATCGGGATGTACACCAGACTCATGAAATACATTTTTCTTAGCGGCACCATTAGCGAAAGCAGACATCCAGTGGATTCCAGATAAGTTAATATTCTAAAATGGTTGTCATGATGCTGGGACGTTGAAGTTTCAGCAGCTTGTGATACTATTTCAAAATGACGAACAGCCAAAGTTGCAAAATAGCAAGTTTCAGAATTCTCAACTCACCCTAACCAAACAGCCAATGCGTGTCACAAAGTGCAATGTTTGACGTACCAAAATACGTACCGTCCAATCAGAATAAATATTAATGTACATAGCAAAAAGTCATGACAATCATTATCCAACGAAGTAAAATACAAGTGATCATGAAACCGGATACAAATAGAAACTGACAGTCAGATCTCGGTCAGCACGGGGAAATTTTTCTGCAGATGGCGCCCCTAAGTAACGTATAGTGAAGTCTTCATTGCATACCATAATCGTCATCAATACAACAAAATAATGAATACAGGAACGTGTACGTCACACGGCTAAGAAATTATACATGTTTTTTCATTTGTGTTCAGGTCTTTATTTAAAACGAAAGAAGAAGTCAATTTATAAATAAGACAACATACATGAGGCCGCAGAAGCATTACGTAGCCCATCGTTTACAAACAAGCATAGGTCAGACCAAACAAACAGTATAAAGCAAAACCCTTTAACAAAATCAATTTTACCCTTTTTAATGACAGGATGTCAAATTTTAAAATGAAAATCACAAATAGTCTAGAACCAAAACTTTATAATAAAAGCAGCTTTTATGTTTTCGTAATGAAGAAGATGTATTTTAAGAAGAAAATCACATTAACAATCGGAAACAACATTAAACAAACATTAAGCTCTTAATGGCTTATAAAGTACTGATCAACACATTTTCCACCATAAGTCGGACCCTTTTGGCCTAAGTCGAAAAAAAGACCATTTTTTATTTTGCCACCACTTATCGCTAAGAACGGGCACTACCTCAGGTACGGCAGTAGGAGGGAAGAGAACAGGCTAACGGATACAACCACAAAAGTTACTTGGCATTTTGCAGCACAAAATTCTTAAAGCGTTATTAACTTAAAAATAATCCTCACTATCTGATAACCGGGCACCGCCAGCTCCGCGCTTGGCTAACGAACTACAGTCGCAGAGCTGGAGGTGCCCGGTTATCAGATAGTGAGGGTTATGCATCACGTATACATCACTGAAAAAGAGCGAAGATCTCTTCGCTAATGTGATTCCAAGCACTTGATTAAAAGTGACGTGCTGCGGTTTTGACGGTCTTAAAGCGAATCCCATGCTGCATCTCTGCACCTTGGAACACACGGCTGCAACAAGGGAAGTAGCCACGATGCTTTAATGTTATTATCAATTTTACTGTGCCTGGTGCATGTTCCATTTTAGCGAGTTTTAACAGGTTCTTTTACTTTTTATTATTCTGATGATGGAAGCTTGGCTTCCGAAACGCGTCAATCTTAGTGTTTTACCCTATAAACAAGTGGTTGAGCCGATATATTTTCTAACATTGAAATTGACAACCACGATCTCTGATCCAGTATGGATAAAATCAAAGAGAAATAGTGTTTGATGTACCGTTGACAACGAGGTCATTAAAAACGAAGCACAAGCTTGGATTACGAAAGAAGTAAGTCGGCCGCGCTCTTTTCAAAGGAACCATCTTGGTATTTGGCTTAACCGATTTAGGGAAGTCGCGGAATATCTAAATCTGACCGGCCAGACGGGTATTTGAAGCATCGGCATCCCGAACCCGAGTCCAGTGTGCTAAACACTGCGCCACCTCGCTCTATGATAAACATCGAATCACTTGCAGGTGCGTGGGGGTATTGTACCGACATATGGCACAGACGGTTTGTTACAGAACTAGTGACGGCGAGGTGGACTCGGGAGGACAATGTGACGAGAGAAGTAGGCAGAGGTCCTTCTAGAAGGTCTGTTTCATAAGTAGATCGTCGGAATATTCAGCTGGTTCTGACGAATAGACGGATGACAAAATATGAAATCCGAGCAGAAGTCAGAGATAGAGTGTCATCGGAAACAGATAAATGAAAACTGGGTTGAGATGTCGAGTTGCCATGCGCCGTTCACAACTGATACCGTACAAGCACCACCGAGACTCACGTGGTGTGGACATTCTGCGGTGTTCAGCGATGCTTCTGTTTGTAGCTTTCACATCGACGCCAAAGAGCCTGTAGACGAGGTAGTGAAAGATCACAGGAAGCTGCGACTCTCGACACCCAAACAATTGCTGGAATCTTGGTGTGGGGATCTGTAAGATATGACATCAGGGCTGATTTGATAATCACTGAAGGAAGGCTCGATCCTCATCAGTATGTGGGTAGAATGGTAAAGCCATATGTCTTAACCTTCATAACCAAGGTTCAAGCGACATATTCACGCACGATAATGCAAGACCCCAGGCCGCAGCTCACTCCAGAAACGCCTTGAGAAATGTACAGACCTTTGACAGCCTACCCAGTCTCTACATGTGTCACTCATAAAGCATGTCTTGGATGTGATGAAAAGTCATCTACTTCCATACCTTCCTCCAACCAGCGCTCTTCATGAAATGATACAGGATGTGTTTCAGACATGTCAACAGACTCTTCAAACCGACATTTAGAAGCTGTCTGATTTCATGCCACAACGAATACAAGAGTGTGTTCTTGCCTGTGGAGTCACGTCTCTTACTGATGTTGGTGATGGACGCCTCATGTCCTTTATGACTTTACTTACATGAAAAGTCTCTTGTTTCTTTTTACGCATTTATATATTCACTATGTAAACTGTACATTCCAGATACACCATATTTTAAGATTTATTCGCCTGTTACGGTTATGGTCTACAGTGAAATTAAAATTTGGGTTCTTAGATGTATACACCAACAGAGGGCACTACAGGTCCTAGAATGAAAATTGAATGGCGTCAATCAATCCGCCTCTCATATAAAATGGCTCTGAGCACTGTGGGACTTAACTGCTGAGGTCATCAGTGCCCTAGAACTTAGAACTACTTAAACCTAACTAACCTAAGGACATCACACACATCCATGCCTGAGGCAGAATTCCAATCTGCGCCCGCAGCGGTCGCGCGGTTCCAGACTGTAGCGCCTAGAACCGCTCGGCCATTCCGGCCGGCCCTCCTCTCACATAGTTTTGTGATTTTGCTATATCAGGTTCGACAGAGTATCTTTTCTCTACCCACATTTGCTCAAATATTCCATGTCAGGGAGGAAAATTACTTAGTCTTTGAGGACTGCCTACGACTGTGAAAAAGTAGTAACGCAAGCTGCCATATATCATACGCTGATACTTGCCCTGGGGTACATAAAAAAGAAAGCAAGTAATTAAGGTAGTTTTCGTTTCACTCTTAGAAACCATGAATGCAATGTCATGTCTGCGATAGTTTCCAAACATTATCGATGTGCTAAAAATCAATTGTGCAGTGGTCAGTTCCGGGTAATACGCTTCAGCTGCAAGGTCACGAAAAGCACTTTCCAGAGATTGATTAGGAATTGGCTTGAAATCTACAGTTTTTCAGGGATGTGCGAGTACATGGCGAGGGGAAACATTTGAAAGGCAACTCTGATTAAGACAGTGAATTTATTACAGTGATTTACACTGAAGCGCCAAAGAAACTGGCACGTGTATTCAAATACAGAGATACGTAAGTAAGCAGAATACGGCGCTGCGGTCGGCAACGCGCAGTTGTTAGATGGGTTACTGCCGCTACAATGGCAAGTTATCAGGATTTAAGTGAGTTTGAACGTGGTCTTGTGGTCGGCACACGAGCGATGCGACACATAATCTCCGAGGTAGCGATGAAGTGGAGATTTTCCCGTACGACCATTTCACGAGTCTACCGTGAATATCAGGAATCTGGTAAAACATCAGATCTCCGACATCGCTGCGGCCGGAAAAAGATACTGCAAGACCGGGAGCAACGACGACTGAAGAGAATCATTCAACCTGACAGAAGTGCAACCCTTCCTCAAATTGCTGCAGATTTCAATGCTGGGCCATCAAAAAGTGTCAACGTGCGAACCATTCAACGAAACATCATCGATATGGGATCTCGGAGGCGAAGGCCCATCGTGTACCCTAGATGACTGCACGGCACAAAGCTTTACGCCTCGCCTGGGCCCGTTAGCGCCGACATCGGACTGTTGATGAATGAAAACATGTTGCCTGGCCGGACGAGTCTCGTTTAAAATTGTATCGAGCGGATGGACGTGTACGGGTATGCAGACAACCTCATGAATCCATGGACCTTGCATGTCAGCAGGGGATTGTTCAAGCTGGTGGCGGCCCTGTAATGGTGTGGGACGTGTGCAATTGGAGTGATATGGAAGCCCTGATAAGTCTAGACACGACTCTGACAAGTGACACGTACGTAAGTATCCTGTCTTATCACCTGCATCCATTCATGTCCATTGTGCATTGCGACGGACTTTGGCAATTCCAAAAGGACAACGTGACATACCATATGTTCAGAATTGCACCAGAGTGGCTCCAGGCACACACTTCCGCTGCTCACCAAACTCCCCAGACATGAACATCATTGAGCATATCTGGTATGCCTTATAGCGCGCTATTCAGAGGAGACCTCCAGGCTCTCGTACTCTTACGGATTTATGGACAGTCCTGCGGGATTCATTGTGTCACTTCCCTCCACCACTACTTCAGACATTAGTCAAGTCCATGCCCCGTCGTGTTGCGGCACTTCTCCGTGCTCTCAGGGACTCTACACGATATTAGGCAGGTTTAAACTTTCTTTGGCTCTTCGGTGTATAGCCCAAGTGAAATATTCGGCTTAACGCTTGATTAACAATAGTTTACGCAGTCGCTTGTGGAAGTTTGGAATCCACGCAAAACAGAAGAATAATCCTGCTATGTAACTATGTATCCATAAAGTAACACATAATTACACTTACCGCATGTATGTGAATATTATTGTATTCTGAACTCTTGTATGTTTTCTACTATGTGTTTCAAGGAATATACGAGATGTTTTGACTTTAGCATGTAAATGTGAGATTTATTTTGTGTAGTCTCACTAGTTGATGCTTATTGTCGTTGTGGTCTTCAGTCTGAAGACTGGCTTGATACAAGTCTCCATGCTAGTCTATCCTGTGCGAGGCAGTTCATCTCCGACTAACTACTGCAACCTACATCTTTCTCATTCTGCTTGCAGTATTCATCTCTTGGTCTCCCTCTACGATTTCCCCCCCCCCCTCCTCCCCCACCTAACACTCTTCCCTCCAGTACTAAATTAGTGATGCCTTGGTGTTTCAGAACGTGAACCGATCCGTTCTTTTGCTCAAGTTGTGCCACAGATTTCTTCTCTCACCAATCCTATTCAGTACCTCCTCATTAGTTATGTGATCTACCCATCTTCAGCATTCTTCTGTAGCACCACATTCCGAAAGCTTCTATTCTCTTTTTGTGTAAACTGTTTATCGTCCACGTTTCACTATAATACATGGCTACACTCCAAACAAACACTTTCAGAAAAGACATCCTAGCCCTTAAATTTATAGGACCTTTATTGTTTACAATATACATAAATGACTTAGTTGACAACATCGGTAGCTCCGTGAGGCTATTTGCAGATGACACGGTTGTCTACAAGAAAGTAGCAACATCAGAAGACTCGTACGTACTCCAGGAGGACCTGCAGAGGATTAATGCATGGTGCGACAGCTGGCAGCTTTCCCTAAACGTAGATAAATGTAATATAATGCGCATACATAGGGGCAGAAATCCATTCCAGTACGATTATGCCATAGGTGGTAAATCATTGGAAGCGGTAACGACCGTAAAATACTTAGGAGTTACTATCCGGAGCGATCTGAAGTGGAATGATCACATAAAACAAATAGTGGGAAAAGCAGGCGCCAGGTTGAGATTCATAGGAAGAATTCTAAGAAAATGTGACTCATCGACGAAAGAAGTAGCTTACAAAACGCTTGTTCGTCCGATTCTTGAGTATTGCTCATCAGTATGGGACCCTTACCAGGCTGGATTAATAGAAGAGATAGACATGATCCAGCGAAAAGCAGCGCGATTCGTCATGGGGACATTTAGTCAGCGCGAGAGCGTTACGGAGATGCTGAACAAGCTCCAGTGGCGGACACTTCAAGAAAGGCGTTACGCAATACGGAGAGGTTTATTATCGAAATTACGAGAGAGCACATTCCGGGAAGAGATGGGCAACATATTACTACCGCCCACATATATCTCGCGTAATGATCACAACGAAAAGATCCGAGAAATTAGAGCAAATACGGAGACTTACAAGCAGTCGTTCTTCCCACGCACAATTCGTGAATGGAACAGGGAAGGGGGGGATCAGATAGTGGTACAATAAGTACCCTCCGCCACACACCGTAAGGTGGCTCGCGGAGTATAGATGTAGATGTAGATGTATATTAGATCTTAACAAATTGTCTTCTTTAGAAATGATTTTCTTGCCATTGCCAGTATACATTTAGTTCATGCTTAGGGCATTAAAATTGTAATCGACAGGAAAAGATGGAGGGAAGTCCCTCTGTGCCCGAGAGGTCAGTGCGAACGGATTCTATGATTGGCCTCTTGGACATTTAAGGCACAACTAAAACAGAGAGAATGTACGTTGTAAAAGGCGTAAAACATAAAATCTTAAGGCCAGCCAGAATTGGCCATAAATAGCGTAGGTAATGAAATTCTAAGGATTTCTTTTGACAACTGAGGAGCAAGACCTTAGATAATGAAACCTTTAACTTTAGCTCTAGATAATAATAAAAATCCGTAGAAGAAGGGACCTAAAAGAGCTCAGCAACGAGTAAATTTTTAATTAGCTCTAGATAAAAAACCCCTCAAAACAAGGAACCTTCAAAAACTCAGCAACAAGTAAAATTTAGGACGTGTGGTTTTAACTGTAGGTGATGAACTCTTTAAGAACATGAGCCGTGGCGGGACTGGTGCCAGTAGTATCTCTGACATGAGTACGATTGATTTCCTAGTGCAGGGGTTTGTCTTTGGGCTTGGGCCGGCTCGAAATATAAGGGAGTGCCGACCGCGAGTAGTGAAGAGGACACAACGCTTGAGAACGGAACGCGGCGGTGCGCGGGTCGGCGATTGGCGGGCGGACAGAAGCAGAGACGGCGTGCCTGAGGCCGGGCGGCGGTTGTCACGTGGTTGTACTGGCCGGCACTGTGCATTTTCCGGCAACCTCGTGAGCTGTGGATGGGCCCGCTTCCTTGGAGGGACACGCTGTTATGGTCTTGCGAAGTGATGGTCTGGCATCTTCGCAAAATCGCCCCAGCATCAAGACACCCAGTGAAGTACGCTAATTACTAAGAGCGCTTAGTTAACTGTGATTGTGATCGCTCTTGGTATAGTAAGACGTTGCACGACGTGTGATATTATGCTTGTTTCATTTCATTTGAGGTCTCCTACTAAGCTTGTGCTCTGCTTCCGCATAATACTGATGTATTTGAAGATGTGTGTCATTAAGTTCTAGTGAGTGCCGGTTCTCTTGAGCCAGTTCATTTCCCACTCTTGGAGTTTGTTTATCAAGTACTGTTTCACTTATAGGAAGCACTTCCTAGATTAGTTGTCGTTTAGCCTTGATTTTATAGAGTCCAGTTACTGATCAATCTTAAATGTTAAGGTTAAGAATGGTTTTTCTGCCTTCTGTTGTCGGGTGTGGTCTGTGTTTCAGTGAGCTGAGGCAGCGGAAAACCGAAGCGCAGAGCTTCCCTTTAGATTACAAGTTTGGCTTACGGGCGGTGGACTTCGCCTGAGCTCGTGAGTTCCTCTTCGGTAGCGTTTGCTTGGTTCACATTTTGGTGGCCTACTCGACGTGGGGTTGCAAACGGAGCCACGTCTTGGTTCGAAGTTAAGTATTACCTCTCTCAGTCGGTTCCACCGTTCGTGGTTAAACTTCGGCCTTACAAGCTTGGACCTTGCTTCATTGTACAAAGTTGTAACTTTCTGTGCCCTAAAATTCCATCTTACAAGTCAATGGGCATCTGAACAATTTCGGGGGCGCTCTGTAAGATTGACCAAGTTATAAATATGTTTTAAGTATTCGTGTTAAAGTTGAAGGATGTTTGTAAAATGTTATTTTACATATAATGTAAGGTTTTAATTGAAAGGGTCTTAAAAATGTGTCTTAACTTTAATTGTTTAATGAAGTTACGGTAAAATTCAGCCTCAGTGGCTTCTCTCAATTTTCATGGAAAATCGTGGGCTACATGTAATGTTAATTGGAAAGTTCTTAAATAATGTGTCTTAACTAGAGTTGATTGTCAAAGTTATTTATTAAGTTGCTCATCATTCATTTAATGAATGTGTCCTAAATAATCTTGTCCGAGTGGCACTTATCAAATTTTAAGTGAGATTGTTTTGGTTAATTAATAAACTTGTTGGTTTCTGTCAATTTTTGTGGAAAATCGTGGGCTACATGTAATGTTAATTAAAAAGTTCTTAAATAATGTGTCTTAACTAGAATTGTTTGTCAAAGTTATTTATTACGTTGCTAATCATTCATTTAATGAATGTCTCTTAAATAATCTTGCCCGAGTGGCGCTTGTCAAATTTTAAGGGAAATTGTTTTGGTTAATTAATAAACCCGCTGGAACTGAAATCTTCACTTTATTGGGTCAGCCCTTCCACCCTCTTTAGATTTAAAGGTTAAACAAAACAGCTGTTAAGTACCGTACCAGAACATTTAAACAGCATTGACCTACTGGAAAACTCCAACTTTCCGAATTTATCTAAGGTAAACTTTAAAGCAAACCCAGTGACCCTGTTGCTGCACCGTATCAGGTAAATAACTGCGCTACACTTCACAACGAGGTAAACAAGAAATTTGAGTTCCACAACTTACAGTTCTGTTAAGATTAGTGTTCAACTTAAAAGTTAAGCAGAGAGCAAATGGCTATCTGCAGCTGATAATTAAAACCACAATAAAATATACAAATGGTATTCGAAGTGAATTCTTAGGACAACAACACCCTAATGAAGGGCCCAGGCAAGCAGCTCGTTTTCAAGGCAACAGCTCATGCATCAAAGACATGCGACTCCCACTTTTTACAAACAGCACTTTGTCAGTCGTCGCGTGCAACGGTTTGAGTCAACAATTCTCGCAAACGACTCCATCTGAAACCCCCATACTGCAGAGTGTACCAGGCCACATATAGTTCCAAAATAACCAAGTACGTTCGATGTCCGTCAAAAAACTCAGCTCTTCCAAGACACCATTGATTCCCGTAATTGACAAGTGATGCCGGACACGAGGAGACAAAGGCTGCCCATTGCTGAGTGAGAATGAGGTTTGTCCCTTGTACCTAGCCGACTCGGACATCAGCATTACTACGACTGCGCCTACACTCCTTACGGACTCTGCGTGCGTCTCCACAGATGAACATTGATTGCTGCCGACAAGTCACAGCCATGGGACAGAACACTGTTTCACTTTCCGTGCTGTCTCGTCGAGAGCGCCCTAGCTCCTTGCTAGAGGAAGCCTCGCGAAAACCCATGGTGGCGTCACGAGAGTAGCCGTTGCCAACTGTGTGCAAATGATAGCACACGTAAATCGATCTATCGCATGCCAGATCGATCCAGTACCAAACTTGCTCGAAACGTGCTTTTAAATTGTTCAAAATGAACCTTGAACATAATTGGCTTGTTTTCCTTTTTTTTTTTTTTTTTTTTTTTTTGGCAACGTGGCATACATTTTATACGCTATGATTATTATCCCACCGCTAACGAGACAATTAAAAAAGCATATAAAATGAAGATCAACGGTTGCGGCTTATGACCAGCATCGTCGCCACCGCAGCTCTACTCTGTCGCTAGCTCCAAGCAATGTAAACAGAACCATATTATTAGTATGAACTATATTATTAGCATAAAGTGTGTCGCGTCTTTTTTTGTATGATATATGTGAAAATTGAACTTGTTACATTAGGGTTACCTTATTTACCTAAGTCATATTATATACTTCAGGTTTCCATTCCCATATCTTGTACAGCTCTGAGATATTATGAGCATGCTAATGCTTATTCAGACATTCATTAATTTATTTTACTCAAGCGGGCTAATTATTGAGTGGATCTAGGTTTCTGACGTGAGATACTTTGCTAGTTTCTAGTGATCCAAGTATTGTTAAAAGTAAATTAGATCATTTGTATCATTAAGTGTTTTTGCTTAATATTTTTCAAAGAAGCGTTATTAATTTTATTTGTTTCACTAAACTGTGCTTCAAAGTAGGTAACGTACAATACCAGTTTAAGGGCCCACTATTATATCAGAAAAATCAGACAGGTTTGTAATCAGTGAACATTCATTATTGAATGTAGTATGTATATTGTCTACTTTGTCGCATAGTAAACGTCTTTTAAAAAATTTGAATAATAGTTTAAGGATCCCCACACATTAGAGACTGCACATGGTTAACTAACCAAAATTCATTATGTAAGATCTTCATTAGTTCGGGTCAAGGACAACTGCTAACAAGAGTAACTTAGAAGTAGATATCCTTGGTGTAGTGAAGCAGCTTAAAATACTTAAGAAACGGAAAGATTGTCTACCAGTCAGGTTCCATTTAGAGTGTGCTGATATAACTGCCCCATACTTAGCAATCATGTACAACCGCTCGCAAATAGAAAGACCTATTCCCAAAGACTGGAAAGTAGCGCAAGTCCCACCAATACCCGAGAAAGAAAATACGAGTAATCCGCCGGATTACAGACCAACACACTAACATCGATTTGCAGTAAGATTTTGAAACATATACTGTGCTCGAACGTTATGAATCATCTCGAAGAAAACTATTTATTGGCAAATAGCCAAGAGGGTTTCAGAAAATATCGTTCTTGAGAAACACAATTAGCTCTTCATTCCCACGAAGTAATGAGTGCTACCGAGAGGGAACGTCAAACTGATTCCATATTTTTAGATTTCCGGAAAGCTTTTGACACCGTTCCTCACAAGTCACTTCTAATTAAATTGCGTGCTTGTGGAATATCGTCTCAGTTATGTGACTGGATTCGTGATTTCATTTCAGAAAGGTCACAGTTATTAATAAATGACGGAAAGTCATCGAGTAAAAGAGAAGTAATACCCGAGAAGTAATACCCGGTGTTCCCCACGGAAGCACTGTATGCCCTCTGTTCTTAATCTACATAAACGATGTAGGAGACAATCTGAGATGTCCTATTAGATTGTTTGCAGATAAACTATCATTTACCGTCATGTTAAGTCATCAGATGATGAAAACGACTTGCAAAATAATTTAGACAAGACATCTGTATGGTGTAAAAAGTGTTAATTGACTATAAACAATGAAGAGTATGAAGTCGTCCACATGAGCAATAATAGGAATCCGCTAAATTTCAGTTATACGATAAATTACAGAAATCTGAATGCTGTAAAATCGACTAAATGCTTACGGATTACAATTATGAATAACTTAAAATGGAACTATCACATAAATAATGTTGTAGGAAAAGCAAACCACACACTGCGATTTATTGGCAGAATACTTAGAAAATTTAACGATTGTACCAAAGAGACTGCTCACACTACGCTTCTTCACCCTCTTCAGCAGTACTGCTGGGCGGTGTGGGTTCCACGTCAGATAGGAATGACAGAGGACATCCAAAAAGTTCAAAGAAGGGCAGCTCGTTTTGTATTGTCACGAAATAAGGGAGGGACCGTCACGGATATGATATCGAAGTGAGGTGGCAGTCATTAAAACAAAGACGTTTCTCGCTGCGGCAGGACCTTTTCATGAAATTTCAATTACCAAATTTCTCCTCAGAGAGTGAAAATATTTTGTTGGCGCCAGTTTAGACAGGGAGAAATGATCATCATAATACAATAAGAGAAGTCAGAGGTCGCATGGAAAGATTTAAGCGTTCGTTTTTCCCGCACGCTGTCAGAGAGTGGAGCGGTAGAGACGCGGACTGAAATGGAGAATGGAGGGATAGCATTACCTCCAGCTAATACACATGTTGCTAGGGTTAAGAGACTGCCTTTTTAAGCAGAGGTTATCCTTCTAATTTGTTTCAAACCTCGCCGTGTTACCACTTGGTCTGGTTTTTGTACAGATGTGATCCCCGATTCATCCATATTCCATATATCTTGAGCTTGAAACTTCAGTTTATCCAAAATATTTTTAAGCAAATTGTAGAATCTGTTCACATTTGCTTCAGCAAAACTTGTGGCCCGATATTATGACAAGCATGTGTAGCAGCTAGACATGTGGCCTTGGAGATCAATAGGCCAACAGGGAGAAGCTTACACAACTATCTTTTTTTTTGAAGTTATGTCACTTGGCTGATACATGCCTTCCTAGGAGTTTTATATCCACTTAGAATATCAGGGACTTCATTAGTGGAAGCATCATATTCTCTCACTTTCTGGAGATAGCTAGCTAAGCTCCGTACAGGGAAGTTTAATTCTTCTGCTGTGGCGGCTAGGCTTCTTTTGTCGATAATGTGAGCACGCATGGCTTTCTTTACGTTCTGAGCAGTATGCTTTGCTCGTTCCGTCTTTCTCTTGTATTTCCTCATGGCAAACCTTCAACGCAATCTATTGGAAATTAGTTAAACGTCAGTAGATACCTATCCCAAAATAAGTAAGTGAGGGGTAAGTTGGCATACACCACGTAGTCTATGCCAACATGCCCTTAAGCCAAGATGCCAACCTGCCCCAACAACACGTTTTAGACAAGATGGATGCTTCACTGCTACACAAAAAATCTTACGAAGCAGTTCAGTAGTCCAATAAAATTATTGTCTTCTATCCATCACAACTGCTTAAAATTCCCAAACATATTCTAGAGTTTCACAGAGTAACAAAAATTTAGAGTGAAAAAAAAACTCACCCGTCTGAAAAACAAGAAACATGAAGTCGTTTCCCTCTGGGAGTTCTCATCAGACTAAAACTACAATGAAAGGTACAACGTCATTTGTGAGTTTGACTGTTGCGATCCTAGCGCTCAGTCCTTACAGCGCTAGAAGAAAAAGAAGTAGCGTTCCAACTACTCCATATGCCAACTAGCCCCAGTCTCTCCTACACATATTAGTTACAATCTGGAAAGAAATACTGTGGTGGTAAGAACCGCCAGCCTCTTAATGGGTTGAGCGTGATAACGTGGAGAGAGAAGGAAGGAGGGAGAAATGGAAAGGCAGCGAGTGGGAAAGAGGAGTTGGGCACAATTAGGGAGCAGGAGGAGGAGGAGGAGGAGGAGGAGGAGGAGGAGGAGATGGACAGAGAGAGGGGAGAGGAGGGGATGGGCAGAGAAAGGGACGAGAAAGAGATGGACAAGGGCAGGAGAAGGAAGAAAGAGGCAGAATGGGGGGAGGAGGAGATGAACAGAGTGAGAGGAGGAAACGGACAGTGATAGGGAGATGAACAGAGAGAGGGAGAAGCGGAGATGGACAGACATAGGAAAACGGCGGAGATGAACAGGGAGAGGGGTAGGAAGAGATGGACAGAGAGAAGGGTAGAAGGACAGAGAGTGGGGAGAGGAGGAGAAGGACTAACAGAGGATTAGAATAAATATATACCCAGGCAATGCCAGGTACTCTGCTAGTGCTTAATAAAATAAACGAAAAAGTTTCCTAACCAAACCGAGTATCGATCCTCACTAACCGAAACACAAAGATGTACCAAGACATGTTCCGAAGAACGTCATGCTTAATATACCAGCGTCCATACTGAGAGTGAAGATCATGAGGCACCTGTGAGTGACCGTAGCTCTGGATTCACGGTGATTATTTTAAAGGGGGGAGGTGGAGACAGTGGGAAACGCTCTGATTCGCAGAGAATCGAATTTTGTTTGTAAACCACTCAAAAATGCCAGCCAATGGCTGTTGTCACGAGGACCAGTCTTTTTGCTAAAGAGAGTGGAGATGGTTCTCATTGTCATTGTTTCGATAGAAACCAACGAGATCGCTCTGACTAGAAAATAAGCATGTTGCTAGGCCTCTCTGAGAAAGCTTAACAAATTTAAACTGTGTGCCGGACCGAGACTCGAACTAGGGACCTTTGCCTTTAGCGGGCAAGTGCTCTACCAACTGAGCTACCTAAGCACGACTAACACACCGTCCTCACTGCTTCACCTTTGCCAGTACCTCGCCTCCTACCTTCCAAACTTTACAGAAGCTCTCCTGCGAACCTTGCAGAACTAGCTGGTAGAGCACTTGTTCGCGAAAGGCAAAGGTCCCGAGTTCGAGTCTCGGTCTAGTACACAATTTTAATCTGCCAGGGAGTTTCATATCAGCGCACACTCCGCTGCAGAGTGAAAATCTCATTCTGAAATCTTAACAAGTTTGACGGTACACTATGAGACAGCAGAAGAGTGTGTGTTTCCCTCATTGACAGATTCGAACACATGCACTCACACATTAGTGCTTGCTGAGATTACTCTGGGATGTGAAGTCTTTGAAAACGGAGTTACTCACACAGTTCAAGATTCATTTAACAGAAAGTCACGTTCTGGATATTATATCGACGATGTGGTGATAATGGTACGATGTCGCATTACCGCACCATACGTATTCTCTTCCCAACGAACTACAACACACAGAAAACATCTGTGCAGAGCACATTAACGAGTCTGCGAGGAAAGAAAAAAAGGTGAGCTAAGACAGCCACCTGTCATGGTGAACATTTTCACAAATGTAAATATCGGACAGGTGTCTGCTGATGTAATACTTTCCACTTCAGTGTAATTTACGAGAAGGATAGGACAAATTATCAACGAAGTATCTGCATCCATAGGAGGAATAACGAAAGTTAATAACCCTTTCAGTGCATGTCGCGTCCATATTGTGGAAGGCAGGGGAAAAACGGGTGGTGGACTGATGTGATGGCTGTGTATTTTCCAGACGTGTCTGTTTAGTCAGCTATGTATGCGCCGTCCAAACGAATTTGAGCTCTTCCTGTTTGTTTTCGCTCTGGCAAACGCAGCACTCAAAATTCCGCTCTCTGGCGGGTTTCCTGCGATATTTCTTTGATGTTACCACCTGTGATATCACTCCGTTCTGAAGCCAGAGCTCACGCCCAGTGACTTGCAGCCTGAATCAATTTTAATTCAGTCGCTAGCTTTATTTAAGATACACCTGCCGTTTCGAACTTGGGGTGGTAACTCAAACACGGGAGAGATACGGTGCACCCTGCGAGTCAGGAAAGAGCCTCGTCGCTTGTTGCATTTTGTATCTCAACTGGCGTCCCTGAAGCATATTGCAAGCTGCCGTTGAGCTGACAAGGTCTGCTGATACAGCAGGCTCCTGGTATTAGGGTGCAGATTATACTGTTTGCGGATTATCCGTACACAGTTCGTCGATTTTTGGGGAAAAAAATAGAAAGTAGCCCTGAAGAATTCTATGATATTTGTTTAAATTCTCTCTATCACTTTATCGTCTTCTTAAGATCTATAAAGTAAAACGTTAAGAAATATGTATATATGTTACTAAACTAATTCGGAGTCAGGGCACCCACTCCCAGTTACAGGTTGCATATCTAAAGGTTTTCAGGAGCAACGAAATTTGATATTTTGTATTTCATATAATTGTTGATTGAATTTAAAAATTTAAAATGCTGTCATTATTTACTCGTTAAGTGGTATAACTTTATGTTGAGGGTTTAAGACAGTAAGACGGATACTATAATTAGAAAGTTTGTGTACAAGATGTTCGGAAATTCCCATTAGGAACTTCTAGGGCTTGTAGAGGGGAGTGAGTACATTATATTTTGAATAGGAACCCATGTCTGCAAAACTTGCCGTTTCCGTTCTACGACGGTTTCATCAGATGTTTAACTCATCCACTTCTGCTTGAGGAACTGAATTAGGTATTACGCAGTGCAATTATTAGGTAACAATTCGAAAGGAGACATAAGGAAACATTCATTAATCACTTAATCACATTCATTTGTATTAACACTTAAACATTACGTGTTTATATTATTGCCGAACCAAAAGAACACAGCATACTATACTTTCAGAGCCCGCCGGTGTGGCCGTGCGGTTAAAGGCGCTTCAGTCTGGAACCGCGTGACCGCTACGTTGTAGGTTCGAATCCTGCTTCGGGCATGGATGTGTGTGATGTCCTTAGGTTAGTTAGGTTTAAGTAGTTCTAAGTTCTAGGGGACTGATGACCACAGAAGTTAAGTCCCATAGTGCTCAGAGCCATTTGAACCATTTATACTTTCAGAACTGACGCATTACAACAGCGGCTCCATGTGGCGAGCACCAACATTGTTACAGACATTGTACGTACGAAGCAACCCACCTGGTGTCTCTTCAGTTTCTAGTACAGTGGCGGGAACTCGTGCCACAGATCTTCCTCTGTCTCTACAGGAGTCTCGTAAGTTAAACTTTACATAAACTGTGATAAATGGATGTTTCGCTATGTTTCCTTTCGAATTGTTACCTTATGACTGTACTGCGTCACGCCTATTTCAGTACCTCGAGCAGAAGTGTATGAGTTAAAGATCTGAACTGAAACGGTCGCAGAACGGAATCGGTAAGTCTCCGGGCACGGGTTTCTATTCAAAATACTGTGTACTCACTCTCCTCTACAGATACTAGGGGTTCGTAACGGGAATTTCCGTACATCCTATATATCTTGAGGCAGCATAACTCAGCGCACGAAACTATACTCATTCAGTATTTGAGAATGGGAGCACTTCGTGTATTGCAACGAACCTTACACATAATTTCAAACTCTTGACTATCATTGTAAATTTGTGAAATTAGTTTGTCAATCGTGGTCTGGAGATTTATGTACCTATTAAGTGGATGAAGGATGGAAAAGACCTACCATTGTTTGACAACGAAATTCGTCGGATGCTGAGGAAGCAGAGGCTGATGCACTCACCGTTCAAAACAGAACGCACAAATGACGACAAGCGAAGCTTAGTAGGGATTCGTCCCTCTGTGAAAAGATCTATGCGCGAAGCATAGAACAACTACGAATGTCACGCGTTAGCAAAAGATCTGGCAGAGAACGCGAGAAAATTCTGGTGTTACGTGAAATCGCTAAGCGGGTCTAATGTTTCCATTGAGTCTCGTGTTGACCAGTCTGTTGTGGCAGTTGAAGACAGCAAAACGAAAGCCGAAGTTTTAAATTTTACGTTCAAGAAATCGTTCATACAGGAGTATCGTACAAACCTTCCGTCATTTGACCATCGTCCTGTATGGACGACATAATAACAAGCATCAGTGGGGGTAGGGAAACGACTGCAAGATTTAAAAGCAAATAAAAAACACCAAGTCCGGATGGAATTCCAGTTCGATTTTACAAAGAGTACTCTACGGCACTGGCTCCTTACCTAGCTTGCATTTATCGTCAGTCTCTCACCCAGCACAAAATCCCAAGCGACTGGAAAAAGGCGCAGCTTAAAAGGACGGACCCGCAAAATTACAGACCAATATCCCTAACTTCTGTTTGCTCTAGAATCCTTGAACATATTCTCAGTTCCAATATAATAAACTTTCTTGAGACTGAGATCCTTATGCCCAAGAATCAGCATGGTTTTAGAAAGCAGCGCTCGTGCAGAACTCAGTTTTCCCTTTTCTCAGATGATATACTGAGATCTTTGGATGAAGGGCAAAAGGTAGATTCCATATTTCTCGATTTCCGGAGAGCATATGACACGGTGCCCCATTGAAGGCTCTTAACGAAGGTACGAGCATATGGAATAAGTTCGCAATATGTGAGTGGCCTGAAGACTTCTTAAATAATAGAACCCAGTATGCCGTCCCCGACGGCGAGTGACCGTCAGGGACAAGGGTATCGTCAGGAGTGCCCCAGGGAGTTGTGTTATTCTCTATATACATAAATGATTTGGTGGATAGGGTGGACAGCAAGCTGCACTTGTTTGCTGTTAATGCCGTCATGTACGGTAAGGTGTCGAAGATGAGTGACTGCTGGAAGGTACAAGATGACTTAGACAAAATTTCCAGTTGATGTGATGAATGCCAGCTAGCCCTAAATGTGGAAAAATGAAAGTTAATGCGGATGAGTAAGAGGATCAAACCTGTGATGTTCAGATATAGTATTACTAGTGTCCTGCTTGACAACGTCAAGTCGTTTAAATATCTGGGGTAACGTTGCAAAGCGATATGAGGTGGAACGGGCATGTGAGAACTGCTTTAGGGAAGGCGAATGGTAGACTTCGGTTTATTGGGAGACTTTTAGAAAAGAGTGGTTCACCTGTAAAGGAGACCCCATGTAGGACGCTGATGCGACCTATTTTTGAGTACTGCTAGAGTGTTTGGTGTCCGTACCAGCTCGGACTGATGGAAAAAATCGAAGCACTTCAGAGGCGGGCTGCTAGATTTGTTAGGTTTGAACAACACAACAACACGTAAGTGTTACGGAGATGCTTCGGGAACTCAATTGGAATCCCTGCAGGGAAGATGATGCTCTTTTCGAGAAACTTTAATCAGAAAATTTAGAAAACCAATATTTGAAGAAGCTGACGCAGAACGATTCTATTGTAACCAATATACACTGCTTAAGTACCATGAAGATAAGGTACGAGAAATTAGGGCTCATACGGAGGCACATAGACAGTGTTTCTCCCTCGCTCTGTTTGCGAGTGGAACAGGAAAGGAAATGACAAGTAGTGGTGCAGGGTACCCTCCGCCATGCACCGTACGGTGGCTTGCGGAGTATCTACGAAGTTGTAGGTGTAGATGAACTTTTTTTCGCTGACACCCCACAAAATGAGGAAAAGGAAAGGTTCATCGCTTATTACATTTTCGCTGTTTTCGCAGTAAAACTGTCGCATCAGCATGGTATTTTCAAATATTGTTCAAATGGTTCTGAGTACTATGGGACTTAACTTCTGAGGTCATCAGTCCCCTAGAAATTAGAACTACTTAAACCTAACTAACCTAAGAACAGCACACACATCCATGTCCGAGGCAGGATTCGAACCTGCGACAGTAGCGATCGCGCGGTTCCAGACTGTAGCGCCTAGAACCGCTCGGCCACTCCGGCCGGCCATGGTATTTAATTTATTACTTCTTTACTACTAACTCTATTTGGAGCACAGTATCCAACGTATACTAATGAATGTACTTGCAAAATTATAACATTGTATGATGAAATGATAATTAAATAGACACCCTAGCTGCAAGCAGACGTTGATGTACTTCGTTGGGGACATGTTGAAAACGTGTGCCCCGACCGGGACTCGAACCCGGGATCTCCTGCTTACATGGCAGACGCTCTCATCTGAGCCACCGAGGACACAGAGAATAGTGCCCCTGTAGGGACTTATCGACTTGCACGCTCCCCGTGAGACCCACATTCCCAACACGTCCACACCACTACATTCGTAATGCACCTAATAGATGTTTGCCATCATACTCATTACTCGTGGCAGGTTAATCTATCAAGTCCCGTACGAGTTCGGGCACAGCGTGTGCGTTCGTACACATTGTATGATGTACAGCTCAAGAGATGCGAGGTGCCGGCCGCGGTGGTCTAGCGGTGAAAAAAAAAAAAAAAAAAAAAAAGCGGTTCAAGGCACGCAGTCCGGAACCGCGCGACTGCTACGGTCGCAGGTTCGAATCCTGCCTCGGGCATGGATGTGTGTGATGTCCTTAGGTTAGTTAGGTTTAAGTAGTTCTAAGTTCTAGGGGACTGATGACCACAGATGTTAAGTCCCATAGTGCTCAGAAACATTTTTTTTTTTTTAGATACGAGGTAATAGACGTTGAGGTGCTTGAAAAACTAGCTTTGGCATAAAACACAGCGCAAATTACTCAGAATACTTCTTCAATAAAATTCTTCAGGGTATCAGACCGCATCGTCATAATTTAAAATGCGCCAACGTTTCGGCCAGCGTTGCAGCTAACCTTCATCAGGGCCTTACGTTAACTTTTAAATTATAACGATGCGGTCTGATTACCTGAAGAATTTTATTGAAGAAGACAACGGCCGCGGAAGCTTACGCTTACATTTACTCAGAATACATTCATCCAATGTATAATAACGAGGGCACATAGTGTATTTAAAACTAACTTTAGACTTAATTACAAATCTAAGCTTTTCTCGTTTACGCACATATTTAACACATTAACTCATTTATAAGTTCAAATGTGTGTGAATTCCTAAGGGATGAAACTGCTTAGGTCATCGGTCCCTAGATTTACACACTACTTAAACTAACTTATGCTCAGAAGAACACACACACCCATGCCCGAGCGAGGACTCGAACCTCCGGCGGGAGTGGATGTGCAGTCCGTGACATGACGCCTCAAACCGCGCGGCCACACCGCGCGGCAACTCATTTATAAAATAATCTGAATTTTGAAGCTGTTTTGTACACGGGTACTCAATTCCTTAGGGAATCGGGGATCCACTGGTGTAAGTAGATACCGTAGACTGAAAGTGTTTAAAATTTAAATTCGTAAAATTATACATCATTAAGTCAAGTTATGAAATGTCAAAACATTTTTGCGAAAGAAATCGCATGTAGTAACACTACTGTAGCAGACTTGTAAAAGCATTCAGTAGCATCGAACGTTTTACTAATTCCTCTGAGCCGTAGAGATATATGTTATCTTGGATGAAGAGTAGGAGGTTGTAGGTGAGGACCGGGACAATTAATACCGTGCGGCAATAAAATAGAACAATGTCATTGCCTGGAACCTGGACTGAAATTTATTCAAAAGCGGTAAGCTATTTGGACAAATGTTCATAATATTTATGCATGAGACATCTTGCTAAAATGAACTTATAGATACAGTGTGTTCAGGAATTACCGTTAAAAGCTTCTAGGAACTGTAGAGGGACTGACTGGATAGTATTTTAAATTGGAATCCATGTCCAGAAGCGTGCCGTTTCCGCGTTACAGCCGTTTGAAAACATGGTTGCGAGGTAGGTATGCAACGGGTACTCACGGTGACGGATGGTTAGGTCAGATCGGCTGATGTCATCTACATCTGCATCTACATCTATACTCCGCGAGCCACCTTACGGTGTGTGGCGGAGGGTACTTATTGTACCACTATCTGATCCCCCCTTCCCTGTTCCATTCACGAATTGTGCGTGGGAAGAACGACTGCTTGTAAGTCTCCGTATTTGCTCTAATTTCTCGGATCTTTTCGTTGTGATCATTACGCGAGATATATGTGGGCGGTAGTAATATGTTGCCCATCTCTTCCCGGAATGTGCTCTCTCGTAATTTCGATAATAAACCTCTCCGTATTGCGTAACGCCTTTCTTGAAGTGTCCGCCACTGGAGCTTGTTCAGCATCTCCGTAACGCTCTCGCGCTGACTAAATGTCCCCATGACGAATCGCGCTGCTTTTCGCTGGATCATGTCTATCTCTTCTATTAATCCAACCTGGTAAGGGTCCCATACTGATGAGCAATACTCAAGAATCGGACGAACAAGCGTTTTGTAAGCTACTTCTTTCGTCGATGAGTCACATTTTCTTAGAATTCTTCCTATGAATCTCAACCTGGCGCCTGCTTTTCCCACTATTTGTTTTATGTGATCATTCCACTTCAGATCGCTCCGGATAGTAACTCCTAAGTATTTTACGGTCGTTACCGCTTCCAATGATTTACCACCTATGGCATAATCGTACTGGAATGGATTTCTGCCCCTATGTATGCGCATTATATTACATTTATCTACGTTTAGGGAAAGCTGCCAGCTGTCGCACCATGCATTAATCCTCTGCAGGTCCTCCTGGAGTACGTACGAGTCTTCTGATGTTGCTACTTTCTTGTAGACAACCGTGTCATCTGCAAATAGCCTCACGGAGCTACCGATGTTGTCAACTAAGTCATTTATGTATATTGTAAACAATAAAGGTCCTATCACGCTTCCCTGCGGTACTCCCGAAATTACCTCTACATCTGCAGATTTTGAACCGTTAAGAATGACATGTTGTGTTCTTTCTTCTAGGAAATCTTGAATCCAATCACAAACCTGGTCCGATATTCCGTAAGCTCGTATTTTTTTCACTAAACGTAAGTGCGGAACCGTATCAAATGCCTTCCTGAAGTCCAGGAATACGGCATCAATCTGCTCGCCAGTGTCTACGGCACTGTGAATTTCTTGGGCAAATAGGGCGAGCTGAGTTTCACATGATCTCTGTTTGCGGAATCCATGTTGGTTATGATGAAGGAGATTTGTATTATCTAAGAACGTCATAATATGAGAACACAAAACATGTTCCATTATTCTACAACAGATTGACGTAAGCGAAATAGGCCTATAATTATTCGCATCTGATTTATGACCCTTCTTGAAAATGGGAACGACCTGCGCTTTCTTCCAGTCGCTAGGTACTTTACGTTCTTCCAGCGATCTACGATAAATTGCTGATAGAAAGGGGGCAAGTTCTTTAGCATAATCACTGTAGAATCTTAAGGGTATCTCGTCTGGTCCGGATGCTTTTCCGCTACTAAGTGATAGCAGTTGTTTTTAAATTCCGATATCGTTTATTTCAATATTTTCCATTTTGGCGTCCGTGCGACGGCTGAAGTCAGGGACCGTGTTACGATTTTCCGCAGTGAAACAGTTTCGGAACACTGAATTCAGTATTTCTGCCTTTCTTCGGTCGTCCTCTGTTTCGGTGCCATCGTGGTCAACGAGTGACTGAATAGGGGATTTAGATCCGCTTACCGATTTTACATATGACCAAAACTTTTTAGGGTTCTTGTTTAGATTGTTTGCCAATGTTTTAGGTTCGAATTCGTTGAATGCTTCTCTCATTGCTCTCTTTACGCTCTTTCTCGCTTCGTTCAGCTTTTCCTTATCAGCTATGATTCGACTACTCTTAAACCTATGATGAAGCTTTCTTTGTTTCCGTAGTACCTTTCGTACATGATTGTTATACCACGGTGGATCTTTCCCCTCGCTTTGGACCTTAGTCGGTACGAACTTATCTAAGGCGTACTGGACGATGTTTCTGAATTTTTTCCATTTTTGTTCCACATCCTCTTCCTCAGAAATGAACGTTTGATGGTGGTCACTCAGATATTCTGCGATTTGGCGTATATCCTACCTGTCTGAGCTGGTTCGAGCCTCATTCACGTGTCTGTGAGTTTTGGAACAAAATGGTTGAGTACACGTTTCCAAAATGTACCTGAGCTGTGTTACTGCTCAAATTATGTGCAAGAGAAACCAAAATTGCAATTTAACCACAGCTGCTCAAAGGAGATAGGAAGCTAGGGATCTTTACTGATGGACAGAATTACAGAATCAGAATAACAATTTAAAAATTTAATATGGACCTTTGTCCTCTTAAAAAAAAATACAAAATACAAAATGGAATTACCAAAGATCGAGTCTTTAAATTTCGGAGCTTGTCCTTCACCAAACTTAGAAAAACTATGTGATTGAATAATGAATTAATATAACAAAAGTAATAATTAGGTACTACCATAAGTTTCACATATCTTCACAGGTTAACGGCAGAACGTCAATCATAGTTACGCGATGAGAAGGTGTCTAGCATGAGATGACGGCCACGCCTCCGTTTCGCACGCAAACGCGCCGACTAATCAGCACCGTACACACGGCGCGCGGCAAATCCGCGAGGACGGCGAGGCCCAGGCACAGCGGATGGAGACGAGGGCCTGCCTTCGAAACATGCTCCCTCGTTGAACGCCGACCGGAGAGAGACCCTGGCCACACGGTAAGCCGGAAAACCAAAGGCCAAACAGTCAGAGATACAAGACCAGGCGAGTGTCGATATCGACGCAAGTGGAGCATAACTAGCGCCAGTCGCCACGGCTCAACCAATCTGATCCTTCTGAATGGCGAAGCTCGCGTTAATGGAAGAGCTGCTCTTCCTCTCTATCGAGTTCGTTCTCCACAACATCCGACTCCATCCCATATCCTTTTCGTGACAGTTATGCACAGAAAGGGAACCTTCACCGTCAGCAGGTGTGACTGTGATGCTCCAAAGAGACGCCGCATACCCGAATTGGGAGAGGCCGTGCTGCATCACATTGAAGAGAACCCGTCAACAAGTATACGAACAATTTATTTGGTTATTAATTAGTGAAGCTGTAAAAAAAGTGATGTATTGAGTCACGCGTAATGAGTTACTTGTAAAAGTGGTTGAGTTACCAACATCTTCTCAAATGTAGCACGGAAACGGTACCTTTCCGGACATTGATTCCACTTCAAAATATTATCTACTCACTCTCCTCTACTAGTACTAGAAGTTTGTAAAGGGAATTTCCGAACAGCCTGTATGCAATTGCGGCATCTCTCACGAGCAAGTGCCATCTATTACTGGGTAATACTGCTATCATACGCTATTACGCGTGTATCTCATGTTTCACCGCCGCATAACGAAGCTGGTCCCAATCCCAATACCTTACATCCTTGAAATGTTTTTTCGGAGTTTCTCTTTTCATCTCCTGGCGAATGCTAGGTCTTAACCTTGCAACATGTCCGCGGCCAATTTTCTGTCTATTTGTTTACTTGACCCTAGGGGCTATAGGCCGATAATTTCAGACTCTTAAAGCCAATAGTAAAAGAAAATGACTTAGATTTTCTACTTGGTTTCTTTCAGTATTCTTGGTGTATTGGGACGAATTGAAAGCATGCTGTTGAATATCGCCAGGAGAAATGCTTTGCTTATTGTACTTTTGTAGCCACCGACGTAGCTTCTAAAGTTTATCATTAAAATGACTGTATCACACTTCTTGTTGTTGCTGAAATTACAAACGGGTTACATGTACCAGCAAGACGACACATAACTGCAAACATGATCTTTCGGCGACCGAAAAGAAAAGAGAAATTACATTTACTTTAAAAGAGCGCGAATCCGCAGTAAAACTTTCTGGCATTGTAGGATAGGCATACAGTGAGAAATGTTTTCTGTGCGGAAAATGAGTACCATCGACAGGAAAAACAAGTTAATGAAAAAAGAAGAAAAGTTGACGATTATTTTTTTTCGAAATTGAACTGAACCAAGTCATACGAAATATAATGAGTTTAAAGAGTAATTTTGTGTATAAGTTGGCAGTTCCCGTTCATTAATGCGCATGTAATGCAGTGGGCTTTTAATAAGAGGTGTAGCTGATGTGTTGGCAAATGTGCCAACACCTTGTAGATAGAGGAGGCCGAAATGCACGCTATCTAACGCAGACGGGCGTGAATTCTGGAACAGGATAAGTAGTGAATGCTAATAAGAAAAGTATGCAGCTCCTCGAAAACTTAACTTTTATTCCTTCATGTGAATACAGCATTCTTGATGAGACATTACATACGATAACTATCAAACTATGTAAGGCTAATGGCGCCTTGCTAGGTCGTAGCCATGGACTTAGCTGAAGGCTATTCTAACTGTCTCTCGGCAAATGAGAGAAAGGCTTCGTCAGTATAGTCGCTAGCAAAGTCGTCGTACAACTGGGGCGAGTGCTCGTCCGTATCTCGAGACCTGCCTTGTGGTGGCGCTCGGTCTGTGATCACACAGTGGCGACACGCGGGTCCGACATGTACTAAATGGACCGCGGCCGATTTAAGCTACCACCTAGCAAGTGTGGTGTCTGGCGGTGACACCACAGTAGCAAGTTTCGTAAGTGTAGTAAATACCAGTCTCCGGTAAAAAAAAAAGCTTTTTTTTTTTTGGATTATCCGCCTTTCCACGTTATCTGTATAGTCTCAGGTCGCATAAACCCGGGTAATCAAGAGCTTTAGTACGATTGATCATGGTGATGATTAGAAATTGAGTGAACGGTGCGATATAAGAGGACCGACTTGATGAGTACTCATCACACTTTTCGATGATTGCCTCTTACTATAAATTCTTAACTGTTCGCCAGCCCTAATTGCTTCTAGTCCTAATTCGTAATGAAAGGAATCGACTTCATGCCGCCGTCGGTAATAACAGGACTCGTCCGACATGCAGCTATAGACTCGCTACGTTGCCGCTGCCATATTCACTCACAATAGCCGTCGCCAGTCGACACTAATGCAGCCTGGTGGCCGTTCTACCTGTCATGGAGAATTGCAACTCTAATCATTTACATACTCACTGATGGTGTCGCGCTGACACCCTACCTCGCCTTCTCGGTGCTTCATCTTCTCATCAGTTAGTGTAGATACGATTGTTGTAAATGGCACCAGGCACTCACCTCTAATGTATCAGCAATGGTTTGGGAACCTGTTTCAAGTGGGGGTGCGCACAGGTGTTTAAGTGAACAAGTTTTATGGAAACAAGCAAAGAGTTGGATGGTTTGATACAGCAACGGAGCCTGGCATGAGAGGCCCACTTGTCGGTGTTTATAGTGCAGTAACTGATTCGTCCGACTTGCCTTTCCTTTTTAGCACATTTTTGTGGAAGGTTTTATTATCAATGTTAAGGATCATTACATCACTGTATTGATGTTCGCTAACACCTTCCACTTCTTTTAAAATCCGTATTTTCTTCAATATGCTAGTTGACACAGGAGTTAAGATGTAGGCTTATATGTAGTTATTGTTGGCTTGACAACGAATATCTTCAGAAGGAAACTCTTCAGCCAGCAGGACCTCCCGGTCAAAGACAACGTTTGTCATTTCCACGGGTCACGCATGGTTTCTCCTCACACTCCTCACATCCTTGCTACTTACAGAATTTTGAAGCTTTTAAAGAATATTGAACTCTTACTGTGCGGAAAAAGCCTTCGGGTGAATGATAATAACCACTTCCTCTGCAGTTCTTAGACACGTTGGGATATGTACAGTATTGTGGTTCGAAGAGTAACTTTTATCATTGAAGTAGCTCACGTTATTGGTAACTAAGAAACCAATTTTGTGCACTTCAAACTTGTTTCAAGTTCAAATATAAATTGTGGATTTGGAAGTGGCATTTCATACAGCGTTTTATCGCATTTTGCAGTGCGATTGTGAGAAGTCCATTTGAAACAATTAAAATACTCATGTTAGGTTCTTGGGAATTCTAGTACCTTCCACCGCGGAAATCGAACACGCGGCAGAACAAATGGACGTGGTCAGAGCTCCGCCTCCGCGGCGGCTATTCCGTGCAGCGGCTCTCGCGCAGCGAGGGCGCCACCGCTAAGCCACGTGCAGACAGCGGCCAATAGCCGCTCCCTCCGGTTTCGTATATAGGGACCCGCTCTGCCCTAGTCCAGCCATTCGAGGGTTGGATTCCCTCACTTCCTCATCGAGGACTCGCACTGCCTGGGCTACTCTCAGCATGTATCTTCGACGTGGAAGAGCCCCAACCGTGCTTGTCGCATTGTTGCCCGTCTGCACGCCGTCACTGCTGGCCGCCGCCGCCGCCGCCGCCGCCGCCGCCGCCGTCGTCGTCTGTTCGCCGCCGCCCGGTGCTTGCCGCCGCCGCCACCGCCGCTTGGTCGCCATCTGTCGGTGTTCGCCGCTTCCTCTTCTGCCGCCGCCACCTGGTCGCCGCTTCTTCAGCCGCCGCCGCCGCCGCCGCCGCCGCCGCCGCTGTCGCCGTCTCTTGGTGCTCGCCGCTTCTTCTGCCGCCGTCTCTCGGTGCTCGCCGCTGCCGCCGTCTCTCGGTGTTCGCTGCCGCCTGCGATCATGGACGCCCCAACTACCACCATCATCTACACCTCTCCTTCACCTGCCCCCACTGTAACGTCATGGAGTGCTTCCTCTGGGATTCACCCATCTCATGCACCTCCCCTACTCACAGTCTCCTCCCCATCTATCTCCTCTCCATCGATGTATCCCCACCTGTACGTCACTCCTGCTCCTACCCCTGCTACTGCCCCTGCTGCTTCTCCTGCTCCTGCCTCTGTCCCTGCTCCAAACCCCCCTCCCCCTCCTGTCGCCCGCCGAGACGACTTTCCCCCTCTCCCCCCTGCGACTACCGCTGCTTCCCCTGCCAGAGTCTCCGCCCGCCGCGCCACAGTCGCCGCCACAGAGCGCCCTACCCTCTCATCTGGTGCTACTGCCTCACAGGAGGGCCCTGCCTCCCACCACTTCCCCATCCATCCAGTCCCTCATCCCTCCTCCCAGGCAACACCCGCCAAAAAATCTTCCAAACGGCCCAGTGGCGACCTCTCCTCTACTCCTTCCTCCAAAAAGCCACTGCCCGCCCCACCTCCCACTGACCCCGCTATGGATACCACCCCGCCTCCCTCCTCTCCAGCCCCCTCCCTGTATACCTTTGTCCTAGCCAACCCTGATCCGAAATTCCTGGATGCCCGCACCCTCACCCTTGAAATCCGGAAGTACATCCCCAGTGCACCCATCACCCAACTTATCCCTCGCAGAGACTCTGTCCTCATCAAGTCTCCCTCTCTGTCCTTCCATACTGATCTCCTCCGGCGCCTTCCCCGCATCACCTTTGGGCCCCACGCATCCCTCACCCCATTCCTTACATCCTCCTCTCCTCGTCAACCCCAACCGCCTCGTCGTCCGCCGACCCTCACTGCCGTCATCACAAAACTCAGCCCTGTGGTCACGGAGGCTGAGGTGTTGGCGGAACTGAATGCCCACCCCTCCCTGGAAGTCTGCTCTGCCCGCCGTATTTCCAACTCCTCTGGCCCTACTGCGTATCTTTACAGAGTCCGCCTCCTCCATCGACCACCTCCTCACGCAGGGAGCCCTGATTTTCAACCACTGCCACCCTGTTGACCCGTCCCGTTCCCCTCCTCAATCCTACCGCTGCCAGCGTTGTCTTCTGTACAATGACCACCTCACCCAAAACTGCAAGAACCCACCCACCTGCCCCCATTGTAAAGCCTCCCACTTCCTCAAACAGTGTCCCAACCTCGCCTCCCCCCCATCCTGCAACACCTGCAATGAACCTCACCCCACCTATTCCTCCAAATGCAAAGCCAAGCCCCCTCCCACCAACCCTGAACTCACTGTCCCCGTTCGTCCCATTGACCCACCTATCCACCCTAACAATTCCCTCCGCCCTCCCCCTACAGCAGAAGACATCATCCGGTTCCCCACCGTCGTCCTGCAGAACATCCACCCCTTCCAGCGCCCCCACACACTCCAGCAGATTTCCCTCGCTGCCCGCTCTGTTTTCCACTTAAACACCTACGCCACATACTCCCACAACCAGGCCCACTTTACCTTCACCCGCCTAGACACCCTCGTTTAAGCCCCTCTCTCCCCTTCCCACACCCTTCCCACACCCAACCCCATGGCTCGTCAACAGTATCGTCTCCTCTACCTCAACATTCGCTCCCTCCCTGCAAACAAATACCCTCTCCCAGCACCAGGTTGACTCCTTCATCCTTAATGAAACCTTCCTCCAACCACACCATGTGGTCCGCATCTCCCCTTATCTCCTTCACCGCACTGACAATCCCCTTCCCCTAGCTCAAGGTGGGGTCGCTATCGGCCACCTCAGGCATCTCCCTGTCCGGCCACAACCCCTCCTCAATGACCCAACCGAACATCTTCTCCTCAGCCTCTTTTTTCCCTCCCTCACCGTCACCTGTGCCACTATCTATATTCGCCCCGCAGCTCCTCTCCCCTTTGACTTCATTTCCCATGTTGACCATACCTTCTCCACCTATGTGATCGCCGCTGACCTCAACATCCACAGCCGTGACCCTGCCACCCTTTGGCGGTGGCATCAGTTCCTTGCCACCCTCCATGGTGACCTTGTTCCTCTCCCACAGCACACCTGTCCTGAAAGTAACTCCACCCCCGATGTTATCCTCGCTTCCCCCAACCTCCTTGGTCGCATTGCCATTGATGTCCTCGATCCCGTCGGTAGTGACCATCTCCCTGTCCTTCTCACCATCTCCTCTACCCGTCCTGCCACTGCAGCCACCCGCCCACCTGCCCCTCCAAAATCTGTCCATGACTACCACCGTGCCAATTGGGATGCCTACCAGGAATCCATTGCCTTACAGGTCGAAAGCCACCCCCTCACTTTCCACCACCCTGATGACATCACCCATGCCTCTTCCTTCCTTCAGAAGACCATCACTGACGCTGTGGAGGCTCATGTCCCTACCAAACTCATCCACCCTCACCGCCCTACGCTTCCTCCACAGGCCGTCCTTCTTCTGCGTGAATCCCACAGGCTCTACTGCTCCTTCCTCCGCACTCGTGACCGGGATACTCTCACCCACCACCGGCAATTACAGCGACATATCCGGAACCTCCTTACAGCAAAGAAACGCCGGGACTGGCGTCAGACATGCACACGCCTCAACTCCACCCTCCCTGTCAACTCCTCCAAGTACTGGTCAGCCTTCCACCGCCTTACTGGTAGCCATCCCACCCCGCATTACCCCATCCTCCATGACGATCGACCCTTTCCTGACAACCTCAGTAAGGCTAACCATTTTGCTTCCCACCTGTCCGAGGTCTTCTCCATTCTTGACGATCCCCATTTTGATTACTCCCTCTTCCCCACAGTCCTTGACCGCACTGACACCTCTGTCCCCCCGCTCGCCCCTAGCTTCCAGTACTTGGATCGGCTACCCCCCTCCGACATCAACACTCCCATCACCATGCAAGACATCACACTCGTCCTCCGCTCCAAACGCAACACCGCCCCTGGTCATGATGGCGTCACCTACCATCACCTCAAGGAATCCCCTCCATCCTTCCTGTCTGTCCTTGCTACCCTGTACAATGTCCTCCTCTCCACTGGATTTTACCCTGACCTGTGGAAGACTTCCCATGTCCTGCTGTTCCCTAAGCCTAACAAACCCCCCTCTGCTACCTCTTCCTATCGTCCCATCTGCCTCACCTCCGTGTTCAGTAAGGTCTTTGAGGCCATCCACTCTCGCCGTATCCACCACCACCTTAACCAGCACCGCCTCCTTCCTCTTACCCAATGTGGCTTCCGGCCTTCCTTCTCTGCTGACGACCAGCTCCTTAACCTTACCCATATTCTTTCCCTCCAACTTAACTCCCGTCGCTCTGCTATCTTTGTTTCCCTTGATCTCCAGAACGCCTACGACCGTGTCTGGCATCCCAGGCTCCTTTTCAAACTCCAGACCTATGCTCTCCCCATCAACTTCGTCCATCTCGTTGCTTCCTTCCTCTCCCATCGTCCCTCCTATGTGACTATCCACAATTCCAACTCCCGTACTTTCTACCCCTCTGCCGGCGTGCCCCAAGGTTCTGTCCTTTCCCCTCTCCTCTATCTCCTGTACACTGCTGATATGCCCAAACCTCCCCCTCCTGTTCATCTTCTCCAGTTCGCTGATGACACCGCCTTCCTAGCCCTTTATCCTACCCTTCAACGGTCCCAACGTACCCTCCAAACCCACCTTGACCAATTCACCGCTTGGTGCAACCAGTGGTTCCTCTGTGTTAATCCCTCCAAGACCCAGGCGATCATCATAGGCCGCACCACCCGCTCCTTCCGCCTCCATGCTTTCTACCTCACCATTTACGGCCGTCCTATCCACCTCACTCCTACCCTCAAATACCTTGGCCTCACACTCGACCGCCACCTCACCTGGACTCCCCATCTCCTTACCATCCAAAACAAAGCTCACAGCCGCCTCCGCCTCCTGAAACTCCTGTCCGGCCGGACGTGGGGTCTGCATCCTTCCACCATCCTTCACACCTACAAATCCATGATCCGCCCCATCCTTTGTTATGCCAGCATCGCTTGGATTTCCGCCCCTCCCCGGTTCTATAAAGCTCTCCAAATCCTCGAACGCCATGCACTCCGCCTCGCCTTCCGCATCCGCCTTCTGTCCCCCACGCGCATCCTCTATGACCTCATCCCCTTCCCCCACCTTCTCCTTTTCCTTGAACACATCCGCACACTATATATTGTCCGCCGCCTTGATCCCCCTCACCCCCTGGTGTCTCCCTTCCTCTCCACTCCCAACCAGTTGCCGCACCTTTACCGTTGTGTCCCTCCCTCTCTCCATCTCCACACCCTCCATCTCCTTTCCCAACACAGCTTCCGCCATCTACCACTCCCGGATGATGAGCTTCGCCCTGACATCTACCCTTCCTACCAACTCTCACCCCCTCTTCCTGCCTCCTCCTCAGGGCTCCCTCTCCTCCCCCTCCCTCCTTCTGAGCGGATTTCCCCTCCTACTCCCCGTCCATCTCTTGTGCCTTCTTTCAGTGTCTCTGCGCTCCCTCCTGTCCTGTCTTCCCTTTTCCTCTCCCGCCCCATGTGTCTCTTGCCTCTTCGTGAACCCACTGTTGCCCCTCCTCTCTTCATCCCGCCGCTTCCCCAGCTGCCCCATGCTCTCCCCTCCTTTTCCATCCTCTCTGACCTTCTCTCGGCAGGTCCCGCCTGGTAGTTTCATTCTTCGTCGTGTGTGCTCCAAGTCGGTTTTAAGTGTGTTGTTTAGGAGTGTTTTTAATACTGTGGCCAACTTTTAACCTGTGCATACGCATCCAGTGTCTTCTCTGTGTCTTAAGAATCGCCAACTGTGTTTTTTAACTTTCTGGTGACTTTTTTAACTGTCCCCAATGAACGTCTACATGTCAGTGTATTTTTACCCCCATTTTCTCCCCTTACTCTGTTTTATGTTCCCCTTTTTTACCTCCTTATGTATGCATTATTTTATTCTTGTTTTAGTTGTCATGTCACTCGACTGAAGAGCGGCGGATTGTGCTGCTGACAGCCCTCCCCTGCCCATATGGGGCAGGGGCATGAAATCACAATAAAAAAAAAAAACAAAAAAAACCTAGTCCAGCCAGTCTGGTACTCGCTCTGGATTTCGTTCTCTCTCGGCGGTACTGCATTCTGGTCGTTGCTCGTTGTTGACATTTGCCTGGCTCTGGTTCCGAGTGGATTTACGTTTGGTGTTTGGTGTTCTGGTTTCCACAAGCCTCCGTTGTTTATCTCTTCCTCGTTGTGTCGCTCATAGTCGGTCGTGGTCGGTTGTTGTCAGTTGTCGTTGGTCTGTCGTCCGACTCGTCCTGTGTTTACCCGGTGGTGCGTGCTCCACCGCCGGCGGCTTCCCCGCCTGGCGGCTCCGACCCGCAGCCCAAGGCGTTCCCGCTGTTGGTTGTGGTTACCACAGGAATGTGGCCGCTGGGTCCACTTGTCAGTACAGAACAGAGCACTGTCTGAAAACAAAGTTACGTTTATTGCATAGAAGCTGAAAGGTGAAATTCTGCCAGTATCGGAGTCGAAATTAAAATTATCAAAATGTACCTCTCAATGAGTCTCCCCTATTTTCTGGATTTTGTAAAACAACAATCCTGTATCATATACCATACTGGAACTTCTTGTTTAACTTATTTCTCTGAATATTGCAGCTTCGCTTATTAGCATTCTCAGTACTAAAAGTCTTCTTTAACCGTAATGAATTAATGTTTTCATATCTTTTGCATTCTTCTGAGTGAAATTATCCTTTTACTTCGTAATATCGTGGAACTTTTATTATTAATATGTAAATACATACATGATGAGTCAGGAGGAAAGGTAGGTGCTAAGAGGGGCGATATTAGTAGTGATTCTGAGCAAAAAAAGTCACGTGGACATGTCTTCTTAACAGTTTCCGAGGAAACTGATGAAAACAGTGGGTAGCAGGGCAAATGAAGGTGATAGTGAATGGAACATTGTGATCTAATGTTTTGTTTAACTGTGTGCATTTCCTGACAAAAGATGTTCTGGAAGTCCAGCTGGTGTGTTGCTGAGCTTATTCGTACTGTCCGTTAGTGAGGACACGCATATAAAATACCAACGAGAAGTTCCTGCTTTGTGCCACTCTGCGCTTGTAGATTTCGCTCTTAAACCAATCCTACGAACAATAATCTAATGGAGTATGAACGGATGACTTCAGTGGCTATAAAATGATTTCAGGACACACGATCCAACGCCCAGGCTACGTTTCAGTGAGGTACTGTGAAATGCGCATTGAAGTGGTTAGTAAAAACAATACTTCGTAACCTAACGTCGCTTTAGTTTGTTCGCATGCGAGTGCTGGTGAAGGACATGCGACTGACGCCCGTAATTTTCAAACAGCCTTATGTCAGATACGGTTAAGAAATGTTTTGTTCAGAATCACCAATACTGTCACCTATCAAGGCATGTGCTTCTGCTCTTGACTCAACCTGTATATCTTTTTTGAGCAGTGGCTAAGCATGTACTAAACTGAAAGTTTTACATACGAAATATATTTCTTTTTTAGTGTTGTTTTCTTACATCTTCATTGAAACACATCATGATGTAGCATTCTGAGGTTCGCCGTTACTTTCCATACGGCGTTGGTAGCTACGTGCAGCACCTACTCAGACGTGGGGATTTCTGCTGTCTAATTCCATCTGTGACACGCTGCCCAAACAGTAGCTCAAACAAATAATAAGAAAACAAATATTTCAGCATATATAGCATATCACCCACATATAGGGTGGTCGGAAATTACCGGTACAAACTTCTAGGACTTGTGGAGGGGGGTGAGTACATAACTTTGAATAGGAACCCAAGCGCGGAAACGTACCGTTTCCATTCTCCGACGGTTTCAATTTAGATGTGTAATTCAGTCACTTCTGCTTCAGGAACTGAATTAGGCGTGGCGCAGTACACTTATTAGGTAACAATTCGAAAGGAAACATAACGAAACATCCATTTATCACTTAAGCGCATTTGTTTATAGTAACACATAAATATTACGTGTTTACATTATTCTAAAACAAAAAAGAACGCAATTTACTGTACGTACAGAACAGTATTGATGTTTTACAACAGCGGCTCTATGTTGCGACCATGAAAGTTGTTATAGACATTGTACCTACGAAGCATGTTCTGGTACACACTCTCCATACCAGCTGGTGTCTCTTCAATTTCTAGTGCAGCGATCAGAACACGTGCCAGAAGATCTTCCTCTGTGCCTATAGGAGACTCACAGCAAGGCATACTTTAAGTGACATCAAGTGACCGTCTGACGTAGTACACGTCATCCTGTCTACCCTATTGCATACCAAGACAAAGAACTATGAGACTTTTCTCTTTTGCTCAGCAGACGAGGACGCGTTACAAATATGAATTGCAACCATCGTAGAACGGAAACGGCACGTTTCCGGACATGGGTGCCTATTCAAAATATTATGTACTCACTCCCTCTACAAATCCTAGAAGTTTGTAACGGGGATTTCCAAACATCCTGTATAACTAACAACTTTACTATAAAATTACAATAAAATTTGTTGTACACATATTTACTCATTTACAGACGACGATGGTGCAGAAAATTTCGCACCCCTAATATTTATGAAAAAATTCCAGAATTTCATTCAGGCGAATTCTGTGCCCTCAGAGTGCTTATCAAATAACCATTGACTACAATAAATCGTCATGCGTGGAGCAAAAAATGCTCTAAACCGAATGACTGATATATTCAGTCATCTTAATTATTAAAGCTATTATTATACGAAACCACAGGTCAATGTGCAAGCCCATCAGCTTTGAATGCCAAAACAGATGACTTAATCGGAGCTTAGGGGTGCTTTATGCTTTCTTCCTCAATCTCTAAAACGTCCTTCTCCTTCCAGGCCAGTTAGCCAAGGTGCCATTCCTACCGCCAGAAACTGTCCTTTCCTCTCAAAGAAGACAGTGCTAACTGGTCAATCAGGAGTCCTCATTTAGCGCACTAAGTCATCTTCCTATCCTTGGTACTTGCGGTAACTTCGGAGTTGAACGTGTGAGAACTTCACAGCGTCTTTCCTCTGTCGTCTCTTACGTATTTAGTTTATCGCGCCTCATCCTTAGCGACAGGCAGGTCAGACCGTTGGCGTGCACCGCTTCCCGTGCGAATGGCACGCCCCTCCGTGCCAGGTCGCACCCTCGCTTCGCTACCTGCTGTTACGAGTATCGGAGCCAGTGGTTCGTGACCGAGCGAGGTGGCGCAGTGGTTAGACGCTGGACTCGCATTCGGGAGGACGACGGTTCAATCCCGCGTCCGGCCATCCTGATTTAGGTTTTCCGTGATTTCCCTAAATCACTCCAGGCCAATGCCGGGATGGTTCCTCTGAATGGGGACGGCCGACTTCCTTCCCCATCATTCCCCAATCCGATGAGACCGATGACCACGCTGCCTGGTCTCCTTCCCCAAACCAACCAACCAACCAGTGGTTCGTACTGCTGACGAGCACCTCTCGCTTCCTCTTTGTAAAGGCGTCGGCACACGGAGCGTGCATCCGAACGTTGAGCGTTGAGCTTGCCGAGTTTCTGGCGTCATAGCGTGGAATAGCATGTTCGGGAGTCTTTCCGAAAGTGTAGAGCAATAACTAGCATAGATATTCTGGGCGTGCGTCTGAGCGTTGACCAATCATATGGCATAACGCCACCTACGCCACATGCACGCCATCTCCCTTCAGAATTGAGCTGTGAGGCGCCATATTGGCATTTAGTTCAACCCCTTACGTATATATGGCCTTTCTGAGTACCAGCAAATTGAAAATCACTCGAAAACCCGTTTTTAACTGCATGATTCGTTGCAATAAAATAATCAGAGACGTCATATTCTTGGCAAAATTATTGTAATTTGCGTATTATGAGGGTTTGTCATTTGAAGGTAGTGACACACTGACGATCCACCAAACACACTGTGTTCGTGGTACATTTTCTTATAATTAAATTTCAGTTAGTAACATAGCTACGATTAAAACATTTAGCAAATGGTAAAATCTTACAATTGGCCACAAATGAATTGTTGTTAGTTTAGCGTGAGCCGGCACGGTAGCTCAGCGTGTTCGGTCAGAGGGATGCTCGCCCTCTGTAATAAAAAACTTAGTAAAGGAATCAACGGTCAACGATCAACTTGAACGGATGTCTTGTGACGTCCGCCCAGACCAAACGCAACGAACAATACCGAACAAAATGAAAAAAAAGCGTAGTGAGTACCGTTGTTGATTTCTGAACAGTTTCGTGATATGATGATGGTTCGCGTCTCGCGAAGTCTAAATATTTTTTTCCTAACATTCGCGTATATAATAGATTCTGATGCTTTATTATTAGTTTAATGTAAGTATATACTACACTATTTGATGTTATGTAAATATAAGTTCACCTTTTTTTGAGGAGCGAGTTTGTTTGATTGGCTTAATCTACAGGACAGCTTACGCTACTTGTATAAGGATATTTTGTTCCTTTTTCTTTTCAGTTCGTAATTTACATGTTGTAAAGATTCTGCTACTGGGCAGGAACAGTGATCAAGTAAGAATGACCTTAGGGTTTTACTATAACGTGGGAAAGATAAACTAGTGTTTATCTTATGTGGAGAACTATTGCAAATTTGTGTCGCACTGTTTGCAATGGAACTTTTATAAGGCTGTGTCCTTATTGATTGGACATGGTACTTTCCTTTTTGTCTTAAAACTTGTACATCAATATTGAAGTTTTTATTTGTGTATATTACATACAGAACAAAGTAACTAGGATATGAACAATGGAAGAAATTTGCGTTTTTATAGAGCTAACGGAATTTTACGCCCGCCTGTTGTGTAAACAGTATGATTTACGACCTAGTAACATCCCACAATTGCCGCTGGAGTGCGTTGCGCTCGTGTATACCGTGTTGGGGCCCACGAAGGGTATGCACAAGTCGCATCGTTCCTGAGCGTTCAAGAGCACGTTGAACTTGGCACGCTCAACGTTAACGTTCGACAGCACGGTCCGTGTGCCGACGGCTTAAGCCTCTGCACACCTTCTCCCTTTCAACAGATTAAAACCTCCGATGCATTGAATGTGCCTTATTTTATTACTTCATACTATTCCTTCATCATACAATACAGGCGGAAGAATTTTATTATGTTAGACACATCCATTTTACGGTTATTTTTATCATGTAAATACGAAAATTTCAGTTTATTGCAAGAATGTCTACTCTGTTATGAAATAAAAATATTCCACCTATTCATACTAGGCATAATCAGAAATCTTCTCGATAAAGAAAATAATTTATTTATGCATATTGTGTTAAATGGAAACTGATGTTTCCGCCGCTGGCGGTCTCGAGCAAACAATCATAGTACAGGGATGAAACATAAGTTTATTGAACATGTGTGTTGCTTGACGCTTTCCCGACGGACATGTTGTATATATGGTTCTTGGCGAGACGTCGGATGTCATAGTGAAAACTCCACAATATTTCGTCAGCGCAACTGGCCGACATATTCAGGTGCGACGAACACACTGCTAAGGCAGGACCAGAGCCCCCTATTTATGCCAGTCTTAGGCAGGAAGTGCGCGTACGTGGAGGCGCCAAATTCGATGGCCAATAGCGACGATATCAACCGATCCCTACGAGAAGATCCTGATATTGTGAATTTACTTGCGGATAAGGGAAATGCGACTGTTATCCTCTCCACGTCAATGTATCTGAGCAAGATGCACCAGCTTCTGGACGACTCTGCGTATTGCACACTAAACAAGGACCCCACAGCCAAAATTCGGCGAAAAAAATTTGGAGTTCCTCAAAAACAGCACGATCTCCGATGTGGTTGCTGAGAGACTACGTACACAGGCGCCCGTACCTCCCAGGCTATACGATTGCCAAAAATTCACAAGGATAGTGTGCCACTGCGGCCTATTGTGAGTAATATCGGGGCGCCAACGTATAATCTCGCGAAACATCTGGCAGCGCACCTGAGCCCTTTAGTAGGAAAGTGTGAGCATCATATCCGTAACTCACAAGACTTTATTCGTCGGATCAAGAACTTACGACTCGCACCATCACATATACTCGTGAGTTTTGACGTAGTCTCACTTTTTACTCGAGTACCATTGCAGGAATCGTTGTTACTCATTAGCGAGAAGCTGGATGGGGAACTTTTAGACTTATTCCAACATGTGCTCACCTCGACGTACTTTTTATTTAATGGACAGACTGACGGCGTCGCAATGGGTAGTCCCCTGTCACCCATTGTGGCTAATCTTTTCATGGAAGACTTCGAGGAGAGAGCACTCCAGACGTCGGATTTGAAACCTACGTGATTTGTGGACGACACCTTTGTTATCTGGCCTCACGGCATTGCATCGCTGGATGTTTTTCTTGAGCATCTTAACTCGCTTCATCCCAACATCAAGTTCACGATGGAGATGGAGAAAAACGGCGAACTTCCATTCCTGGACGTGTTGGTACGGAGAAAAGAAGATGGCACATTAGGTCACGCAGTGTACCGTAAACCAACGCACACGGACTTATAGGCCACCAGCTGTCACCATCCTTCGCAACGAAGTGGCGTACTGAGGACGTTGGTCCACAGAGCACGAGGCATATCAGACAGCTTATCCAATGAGCTACTCCATCTGCGTACCACTTTCCAACAAAATGGATAATCCGAACGGGAGATTCGCCGTGCCTTACAACCGAAGCGGGCTACCCAACGTGAGGAAGTGGAAGAAGGCGAAGAACAAAGGCGAATGGTCATCTTGCCATACATCGGCGGTGTCTCTTCAAAAATAGGGAGATTATTGAAGAGGCATAAAGTTAAATGTCTCTTTCGTCCGCCGGCAAAATTCAGAGCTCTTTTGGGCTCATCTAAGGACAGCCTTGGCCTAAGAAGACCCGGTGTTTACGAGATTCCTTGTAGCTGCGGCATGTCGTACATCGGACAAACTTGTCGCACTGTAGAAGAGAGATGCACTGAACACCGACGCTACACTCGTCTGGAGCAACCAGAAAAGTCTGCAGTGGCCGAGCATTGTCTCAGTACAGGCCATTCTATGAATTATCAACATACAAAAATTCTCGCATCGACGAGTTCGTACTGGGACAGTGTTATTAAGGAAGCAGTGGAAATACGTAGCTCGACGAATCTTGTAAACAGAGACACGGGCTTTCAGCTTAGTACAGCTTGGGACCCAGCACTGGCCATATTGAAGTCGCTTAGAGCAGAGAGGAGTACTATTGGCCATAAGACGGATGACGATTCGCCACCAACATAAATATTCTGTTGACAACGGGAGGATAATCAAGGCGCCTACGTGGACGCGCATTTTTGCTTGAGGCTTCCGACAGAGGTCGCTGGGGCGGCCGATGGCAGCGCAGAGCAGCGGCGGCAGCCTCCGCGCGTGCGCCGAAGTCTTTGGTTCTTCATCCTGTACGTGGCGTGGCTGTCTTTCCAGCTATCGGTTGATATCGTCGCTATTGGCCATCGAATTTGGCGCCTCCACGCATGCGCACTTCCTGCCTAAGACTGGCATAAATAGGGGGCTATGGTCCTGCCTTAGCAGTGTGTTCGTCGCACCTGAAGATGTCGGCCAGTTGCGCTGACGAAATATTGTGGAGTTTTCACTATGACATCCGACGTCTCGCCCGAGACCCATATATACATTATTGAACATAAAAAATGGTTCAGATGGCTCTGAGCACTATGGGACTTAACATCTATGGTCATCAGTCCCCTAGAACTTAGAACTACTAAAACCTAACTAACCTAAGGACATCACACACATCCATGCCCAAGGCAGGATTCGAACCTGCGACCGTGGCAGTCGCGCGGCTCCGGACTGAGCGCCTAGAACCGCTAGACCACCGCGGCCGGCTATTGAACATAGTTTCCACAAAAATATTCTCCACAAAGAAACGAAAGAAAGGACGGTTCTTCAACAAGTGAAACAAATGGATGGTAATCTTTCCAGAGAACCAGAATAAATATTTCGGTAATAACGGTGTCACTTTCGTTTGTAGAATCAAAAAGTCAATGATATAAGTTTCATGATAATTGAAATAGTCACCCGCGCTTCAGCGAGCACTATCGTAAAGTTTAAAGAGTTTTACGTTAAGAACGGTTAATTAAATTTGCGTAGTCACACGATCCTTAATGGACGGAATCTGAAGTCCTAATAACGTTAGGTTTATCTGGAAACAATATCTTTGTCACTTCACTTTTAAAACCAAAGTCAAATGCAAGCTTCACTCAAGAAGAATAAGTACTTACAAAATATTGTACGTGTACTGCCTGAAGTACTGAGAGCCAACAGTAATGAAATATCTAAGTTTAACAAGGATAGAAACTTCGCGTCTGACACCATCTTGTTGACTGTATGAACAACAGCGCAATTATACCAAGTCGAGAACGTCGCTGATGAGGAGGTAGTGTGCTGTCCAGAAGTCGACGGTCCAGTCTTTGGCGCGGCTTAGTGGAAATCTTCAGAATGCTGATTGCAATGGGACTGTTGTCCGGAGCTCTTGCGCTGACCTAAATAGATGCCTCCCGGACGGATACGTGCGGGCCTATTTTTGGCACGTAACATGGAGGATGAATGAAGAGGTGCTGTCTGCCAGCGACTCCTACAGTCTCCGTGTACGCCACATGCTGACCTGATAGAGTGCTGATAAGGTCCACTGCTGGTCTGGCCGAGAAGTTCTGGGGGCTGCGAAGTTCCATGTCGAATGCACTCTAGGGGCTGCGCTCGCTGCAACCCGCACGGCGAAGAAGTTGTGCGTGGTGGCATTGGCGCCTGACGTCTAAGGCGCCATGGAAGAAACATACAGATGAACCGATGGATACATGAACAGAATAGAAAAATGAAAGTAAGTGATAAATCACAACTGTATAATCATAAGTCAAATGAAAACGAGATAGATGGAAATAAGTAAGTAAGTAATCTATTATTTCAAATGCAACCGGCGTAACTGTTAATACACTTTTCCCACTGTGAGACAAGACAGTAATTGCCTTCATGGAAAAATATTTGCGGTTGCCTACGGAAAAATGATTGTACCCAGGCGCCCACCTCTTCGTCTGAAGCAAATCGACGGTCACGAATGTCTCTCCTCAAAGTTCCAAAAAAAATGGAAATCACACGGAGAGGCATCGGGACTACATGCAAAATGTGTAAAAGCTTCCCAGCGAAACGTCTGCAGCGTAATCGAAACAACCTTGACAACATGTGGGTGGGCATTATCATGCAACATAATGATACTATCCGTCAGACATCTGCTCACTGGCTTTCTGGAACACGGCGCCACAGTTGACGCACAGCGGTACGTCGACACTTAGCAAAAGTTGAAGTGCGCCATGTCCAAACGCCCAGGAATGTTGACGCACTGTTACGTGATAATGTCCGCCCATATGTTACCTAGGTTGTTCCGATTACGTTTCATACATTTCGCTGAGAAGCCCTTACCCATCCTCCATACCGTCCCGTACTCTCCCCATATTACTTCCATACTTTTGGAGCAATGGAGAAAGAAATTTGTGGCTGAAGATTTGCTTTGGACCAAGAGATGCAGGCCTAGGTACAAAAATTATTCCGTAGGCAGTCGCAAACATTCTTCCATGATGACATTGACCATCTTGACTCATAGTGGTTACTTACTTTTTTCTATTTGTCCCATTTAAATCTGACTGTCCCTTACAGATAATTTAAGTATACTGCCAGGAAAAACAAAAACTTTTCTTACAAAATATGTATAAATAATTTGATTTATATTATAGGACACTGATGATGACTAATATGAATAAGGGAAACATATTTGGTTAGAAAAAAAATATTCATTAGCAAAAGAGGGCATTTCTCTTATCTGTATGATAACGATAACTGAAGTTTAGTGATCTCCCAGGTTTTATCAGAGTGATAGACTAATAGTGTGGTTGTGGGCGTTCTGCCGAGCTGCTACTGTTTCCGTTGTAAGCACAATGTTTCGACGACAGCTTGGTCGGTCATCGAAACATTGCGCATGAAATGGAAGCAGCAACTTGTCAGACAGTCGAAAGCACATCATTAATGAAGTAGTAGCTATGTAAGAATGTATGCAAATATTAACAGTGTCCTAGAGTTATCGTTTTTTTGTGATTTTTTCTTCGTTTATGGATGCTAGCGTATCTCGAATATGAGGGAAACACGTAACACTCAGAAATATACATAAAACGTTGTTAGAAAGGTGGGAAAGACGGTAGATGGGAAGAAGGTAGGTTTAATATCAAACACTTTGCGATAGTATTTATTTTCCCTTAAGAATAACATTTAGGAAATTCACATTTAACTATCACTGACTTTCAATTGTTGTTATCAAATTTTAAATCATTATTCATCATCTTTTTCAAGTATCTGTCATAACATTTCGACAGCAAATAATCTCTAAATTGGTTAATATTGTTACCTGTGTTAACCAAAATGAGAAATGAGCTAAAGGTCATTTTTCACAATGTAATGTACACAAGTATAAAATACAATGATAAAACACTCTCTGTTCGCTAACACTGTACACTCATTCCTCTGTGCTGCGAACAGTAGGTTCAATAAATTTCATCGGGTACTGAGATTCTGGAAAGGGGATAATTTGCTAACTGTGTTAAATCAACTCTCGTGTCAGACGTGTCAACATTCTAAAATGATTTTCAGTCTGATATTTTGACGTAATGGCCATCTACAGAGCCCACACGCATATACATGAAAATCTCATCTCGACTTCGGTGAAATTTCATATTCATATCATGACCCCAAGTGTGTGTGTGTGTGTGTGTGTGTGTGTGTGTGTGTGTGTGTGTGTGTGTGTGTGCGCGCGTATGATGAAAGAGTGATATGTTATGTGAGAGAGGAAAACGAGAGAGAAACGGGAGGGGGATGAGAAAGTGAGAGCGACCATAACAGGCAAGCAGAAAGAGAGAGTGGAACAAATCGCTACCCTGTAGGTGTAAAATTCAAATTTAATTTCAGAGGGGGAAAATATGTCCGTGAAATGTACGCTCCGTATGTTAATTGCTGCTACAGGATAAACATAATAAAGAATTGTATTCTACGAGTCGTCCTTTCGCTCCATTTATACCTGGTCAACATGCTACAAAAATTAAAGTAAAATATTTTTCCATTTTAATTGAACTGTAAACCATTAACACGTGTGCTTCCAAGTCAAAAAGAAATTCTAGGCTACGTGTATTTTTCGTATAATTATCACTCGTCTTTTTATTCAGAATATATCTACTGTTTCAATATTGCTACGTATTAGCTCGTATAGATTTCATTTTGAAACATGTAGCAGTGAGGAATGTAGCAAAATCTTTAACTTTCCTTGGGACAGCGGCTTTGCAATCACTTTCAGAGACTGAAGCCGTTGAAAACTTTCTGCTTGTCTTCAAAAATATAGTTGATGAGTTTGTTTTTCTCGCATTTTTTCATCTGAAAAAAAAAAGGTTAGCTCTGATTTCTACCGTTTCAAGGCATGATCGCCTAGACCACTCAAACTTGGTAGAGAATTCGTGAACAGCTGAAATATTTGAATGAACGTGCACAAAAGAGAGAGGTAAAACTTAAGTGAACATATCGTTTGATGAAACAAGCACTACAGAAAATGAAGAAATGAGCTGTGTAAAATGTCTTCGCACTAGGATTACTTTCCAGAATACAAGGGACTATCAAAAAGTTTCCGTTCGAAGACCTTACAGTCCAGGATCGGTATGCCAGTCAGGCCGAATGCCGTGAGTACTGATGCAATCATCTCACTGACGCACCAACCTGAAGAAACCCGTTTGGTAAAACACCATGTCCTACTGTATGAAGAAGTCCGTAACTGTTTGCTGCACATCCTCGTCCGAGTGCAATCATCGACCCTCCGTGGTCTTTTTTCAAGAACCGAGGCGTGATCATCGTATAGGGAAAGATCGTGACTATATATCTCTTGCTTAAGTTGTTGTTGTCCATAATGGATGAGGCAAGACTCCCAGATCGACTGTAGTCAATAGTATAGGGGCAGGTTGGGTGCACAAGGGGAAAAATTAAGACCACACTTTTGTCAACTCAGAGAAAATAACCGAGAAGAGGTGGCACGCAGCGGTGGATAACTCAGTACTGTGGAACTACAAAATACATCGATAAAAATTGTAATAGTAGGTTCCATTTACAATTAAAAAATTAAACTAGAAGTTGTAAATCGTATTTCACAGCATGGATTTCAAATCATGAAATTCATTATCGTTATTTTTAAATTTCTTCATTCCTTGTACATCTGTTTAATATTTCCATTTTTAGATAATTGAAAATCCCAAATTTACGATACCTATCTCGTAAAATAATTTTAAAGTCATTATTGAGCTTTCTCCAAATATTTATCCATACTTCGTACTCAAATATTCACACCCAGTAATGTTATACAAAAGATTTACTTGTAGCTCACTATTTTTTTCAAACAAAGTAGAATTGGTTACATTATTGAGCTTCTTCAGTAGTGCATCCATTTACAGTGAAGAGCCAAAGAAACTGGTACACCTGCCTAATATTGTGTAGGTCCACCGCGAGCACTCAGAAATGCCGCAACATGACTTGGCATGAACTCGACTAATGTCTGAAATAGTGCTGGAGGGAATTGACTCCTTGAATCCTGCCGGGATGTCCATAAATACGTAAGAGTACGAGGTGGTGCAGATCTCTTCGGAACAGCATGTTGCAAGGCATCACAGATATGCTCAATAACGTTCATGTCTCGGGAGTTTCGAGGATAGTGGAAGTGCTTAAACTCAGAAGCGTGCTCCTGGACCTATTCTGTAGCAATTCTGTACGTGTCGGGCATCGCATTGTTCCGCTGGAAATGCCCAAGTCCGTCGGAGTGCACAATGGACATGAATGGACGCAGGCGATCAGATAGGATGCTTATGTACACGTCACCTGTATCAGGGGTCCCATATCACTCCAACCACACACTCCATACCCGTACAAGTCCATCCACTCAATAAAATTTGAAACGAGTCTCTTCCGATCAGGCAGCATGTTTCCACTCATCAACAGTCCAATATTGGTATTGAAGTGCCCAGGCGAAGCGTAAGGCTTTGTGTCGTGCAGTCATCAAGGGTATACGAGTGGGCCTTCGGCTCTGAAAGCCCATATCGATGTTTCGTTGAATGGTTCGCACTCTGACACTTGTTGACGGCCCAGCATTGAAATCTGCAGCAATTTGCGGAAAGGTTGCACTTGTGTGACGTTGAACGATTCTCTTCAGACGTCGTCGGTCCCGTTCTTGCAAGATCTTTTTCCGGCCGCAGCGATGTCGGAGATTTGATGTTTTAATGATTCCTGGTATTCACGGTATACTCGTGAAACGGTCGTATGGGAAAATCCCCACTTCATCGCTACCTCGGAGATGCTGTGTCCCATCGCTCATTCACCGGCTATAACACCACGTTCAAACTGAATTAAATCTTGATTGCAGTAGCAGTGACCGACCTAACAATCGCGCCAGACACTCACTGTCTTACATAGGCGCTGCCGACCGCAGCGCTGTATTCTGCATGTTTGCATATCTCTGTATTTGAATACGCATGCCTATACCAGTTTCTTCGGCGCTTCAGTGCACACAGAATAAATTTTCAATAAGATAAAAAAATGTTTGCTATAAATGGACAACAACATAAAAATGGACTTTTCATAGCAATAATAGATTTTTTAAAAAAGACAAAATAATTTATATGACAAGGAAATAATATTTGCAATGTACAGTGTTTAAAGAGGAATTATTCTCTGAAAGTCTGGTGAAGAAAATAGTTCAAAGTCAAACCTTTTATCTTCATTACAATGCACATTTTTCTCAAAATAGTAACTTTTAGATCCTATCAGTGTCCACTTTTTAATCCAGTTGTTTTCTAATTCACCAGTCCATTCACCCACCACACAACCTGTTTCCACAGCATTTTTACCATCATCAGTATACACTATAGAATCAGTATCAAAATATATAACTGACTTTGTAGCTTATATTAGGTATCATACAGCCTAAGTCTTGCATTTGATGTAGTGAATGCTGCTATAAAAATATTTATAGATATGTTGTATTCCACATAATAATATTTGAATTTGTATCTAATCTGAACCATATTCTCATTAACAAAGTAGGTAACTATATTGTCTAATCAATTACCCATTAGTATCTCATGAAATTGTTGTAGATTCGTAACTGGTTTTACTCATATTTTGTCGTTGTCCAAAGTTTCATGATAATGAATTTAGACATATCATTAGCAATAGTCCATTTTACTGGATTTTCCATTGTATTATTATTATAATCTCTTCCTCAGGGGACACCACCTTAACGTAGCAATGTCCGTGCGGGCGAGGAGGTTTGCGTGCTCCGGATCCAGAGGGCTATGCCGGCGGTAGCGTAGCTACCAGCAGGGTCACCCATGCCGGACAGGCCAAAGGGGAGGAGCCAGACAAAGTGTGTCCCACAACGATCTATCGCTCCCCTTTACTATCCCAAACCTGTCCTCACCATTTCCTTTTCCTGTCATTCCCTGGTATATGTACAAAAGGGCAGAAAGACCTCTATAGGCGTGGAGAAGCCAATCTTTCTACAGGAGAAAACCCCGAATGAAAAATCCTGGTCCTCCAGGTTGGGGGTTGGCGACGGGCTACCAACCCATCCTGGAAAAAATAATCACCGGTACTAGCATCACAGAAGAGCCTTGGATAGGACTGATCTCTGTAAAACGACCTAAGCAAGAACAAGGACTACGGAAGGAAGTACAACTAGGGACCTGGAACGTCAGAAGCCTATACCAACCTGGGGCAGCAAAATGTGTAGTAAGGGAGGCAGATAAGTATCAAATTGATCTGTTGGCCCTGCAAGAAACAAGGTGGACAGAAACCGGAGCTACAGGAATGGAAAACTATGTCATATTCCATGGAGCCTCAGAAACAAACCACTCACTAGGAACTGGTTTTGCAGTGAAGAAATCACTGTGTACCACTCTCATAGATTTTAAATCAATCAACCCCAGAATCTCACTCCTAACCATAGACACAGGAAAACACAAACTCACATATATAAATTGTCATGCCCCAACCAAAGAAAGTGATGACATCAAAAAAGATATTTTCCACGAGGAATTAGAAACGGTTTTAGACAATGTACCAAGTGAACATTACAAAATTATCCTTGGAGATTTTAATGCGAAAATAGGGAAAGAAGCAGCCTTCATGGGGACCATCGGAAAGCACAGTTTACATGATGTGAGCAGTGATAACGACACTAAGCTGGTTAGCTTTGCGACTGCAAAAGGCTTGTTTATAAGTAGTACTGATTTCGACAGGAAGAGAATATATAAAGGAACCTGGGTGTCTCCAGATGGGAAAACAGTGAACCAAATTGACCACCTAATTGTAGAGAAGAGAATAAAGAAGTGGATACAAAATCTTAGAGTGGCAAGAGGTGCAGAATGTGGATCTGACCACTTCCTTGTCAGAGGAAGGATGAAAACAATATGGAGAGCCAGGAAGCACAAAAGAACGCAAAGAGTCACTCGATATGACCATGAGAGTCTGACTGAAGATAATATAAGAAGAACTTTCAAGATAGCACTAACAAACCGTTTTGAGGCTTTGAATGAAGAGGAAGGAGATACTGTGGTAGATCAGAACTGGAAGGCGATTGCAGAGACCATTAAAGAAACAGCCCAAGAAGTAATCCAAAAGCGAACTAGGGGAAAAAGAGTGTGGTTCAATGAGGAGTGTGAGGGAGCTATCAGGGAGAGACAACGGGCCAAATTACTGTGGATACAAAGCAATATGCAAGAAGAAGAAAAATCGAAGTTTGAAGAAACACGACGGCAGACCCAAGCCACATTGAGGAAAGCAAAGAGAAAATATGTTAAAAGTATCATGGAGGAAGCTGAACAAGACTTTCATGGAAATAGGTATAAAGAACTTTATAGAAAAGTGAAAAGTTTTAAAGGAGGGACATACCATCAACACAGATTTATAAAAGATGCCAATGGAAGAATGTTAACAGAAGATCAAAAAACTGGAAGAAGATGGATGGAATACTTCAGAGAATTACTTAACTCTGATGAACCAACCGAACTACTTGAGTTTGATGAACCAGTAACACTAGACCCAGAATATCCTCCACCTACCATTGAAGAGATAAGGAACCAGATTAAAAACCTTAAGAATGGTAAAAGTCCAGGTGAGGACGGTATTCCTGCTTGACTTCTCAAGGCTGGAGACGAAATCCTCTGTTTCAAAATCCACAAGCTAATCGAGCAAATTTGTGTAAAACATGAAATACCAGAGGAATGGAAGGTAGCTGTGATATGCCCCATATATAAAAAGAAAGACAAATCCATATGTGACAACTACAGGGGCATAGCGCTACTCAACACCTGTTATAAGATCTTCTCCAACTGCCTATTAGAACGAATAAAACCTATAGCAACAGATATAATTAGAGAATACCAAGGAGGTTTCCAGGCAGGGCTATCAACCACGGACCAGATTTTTGTCCTAAAACAGGTCTGTGAAAAAATGTACGAATACGGACGAGAGATACGTCTCCTGTTTGTAGACTTCAAGAAGGCTTACGACAGTATACATAGAGCTAGCCTGATTAGAACTATGACAGAGTTTGGTATACCAAAGAAGTTGGTCAAACTGGTAGAGGTATGCCTAAATGACACAAAACTTAAGGTTAAGGTAGGCAATCAAATGACAGAAAGCTTCCAAGTTGTAACAGGATTACGCCAAGGAGATGGGCTATCACCTGTCCTCTTCAACCTGGCACTTGAGAAGGTAATGCGGGATTTCAACAAAGAAAACATCAAGGGCATTCAAATTGGTAATGAACACATTACATATTTGGCCTATGCAGACGACATTGCACTATTAGCATGCACACAAGAAGATCTGAAGAGAAGTATCCAGACCTTGGAGTTATTGGCAGCTAGGATCGGTCTACAAATTAGCTCTGAAAAGACAGAGTATATGACCATAGGAAGAAAGATCCAGAACTCTAAACACCAGGTATAAACATGTGAAAGAGTTCAAATACCTTGGATATTTTTTTACAGAAGTAACATCAACTGAAGCAGAGATAAAAGCACGACTGCAGGCGGGAAACAGATACTATCACTCTCTAGACCCTATATTAAAATGTAGAAGTGTCTCGCAACAACTAAAGCTACGGTTGTATAAGACATTAATAATGCCAGTAGTACTTTATGGTTCTCAAACATGGAGCACTCGAAAACAAGACCTTAAGCGACTGCTATCATTTGAAAGGAAAGTCCTCAGGAAAATATTTGGACCAGTCAGAGATCAGACTACTGGAGAATGGAGAAGACGCCATAAAACTGAATTAGAAGAGCTGTACAAGGAGCCTAACAACTTGGGAGTGATGGAGAAGCAAAAGACTGCAATGAGCTGGACATGTTGTTAGAATGGAGGCAACAAGATGGCCCAAAATCACAATGGACTGGATCCCGTCAGGCAGCAGACCAGTGGGAAGACCTAGGAGGATGTGGATCGATGGAGTGAGAGAAGACCTGTTGCAGCTGGGAGTCACGGAAAACTGGAGACAGATAGCAGAAGACAGAGACGGATGGAGAGCTCTAGCTGTGGTGGCGCGCGGTCCTCTGGGCCTGATCGTGTGAAGAAGAAGATTATTATAATCTAATTTAATTCCCATTTTTTCTTTCACAGTTTTTATACCCAACTCTTTGGTTTAAAAATAATGTGTACTGTTTTTTAATTTTACTTTTATGAGACTGAAATACCTGGGCTAGCAGGACAGGGAGGATGAGATTATATTTGTGGAAAGATCCAAAATAAGTTACCGTCTCTTGCACTCAACATAAGACTTTATTTCTTAAAACAGACAACCACACAAGCAAGAATAAAAAAACTCAAGGTTTTTAACGAAAGACCTCCTTCAGTTTAATTTAGATCGGCTGAAGGCCACATCGAAAATCCACAGCACGAGGCCTAAGCAAGGAACTGAGGTACAGGAGTTCTTCTGGAGGTTTCACTTCCTTAGAAAAAAAATTACCTTCAATATAAATAGGCTGAAGGCATTAGCGTAATTTTTTCCCATAGATCTCGGTTGAAGGTCTCAAAAGCCGAGACAAAGATTTTCAATGTCTAATCTAAATAGTCTGAAAACTCGGCTGAAGGCCGCATATCAACAAAACAATTTAACAGCTTAAGGCCTAGGAAGAAGAGCTTTCAATCTGAAGAGGCTGAAGGCTTTATCATAAAATATTTCAATATTATGAGTTAAGGTCAAGACAAGTGTTTTTAATTTTTAATTTAAGAGAGATTAAAACTCAGCTGAAGGCTACACACCATGCAGGAAACAATTTTATGGCTTAAGGCCTATAGGGAAGAGGTTCTAAATTCCAACTAATATAGGCTAAAGGCTTTATCCTAAAATGCTTCACATAACTCTCAGCTGAAGGCCACGTTATCAACAAAACAATTTTATGGCTTAAGGCGTAAGCACAAGGAATTTTCAATTTTAATTTTGAAAGGCTGGTACTCGGCTGAAGGGCACATACCAAACAAAAACTTTTTTTCTTTTTTTTTTACTGCTTACGGCCTAAGAAGAAAAGCCTTGCAATCTTAATAAGCTAAAACTCAGCTGGATGCCACACAGAATGATTAAGACTAAAAGGAAATCACTGTATAAAACACAAGGAGCGGCGCTCTGAAGGTTCCAAGGGTCGGCTTGTAAAAGTAAGACTAATGTGCATTCAGGTGAGACAGGCAGCCAGAGCAACAACCTCTTAATTGGAAGGCAACACAACCTAGGGACGGTTCATGACCGACCGACATTCTGACTGATTTGCAACGGTCAGATCCGACTGCACAGATAATGGAAAATTTTGGCCGATGAAGAGTAAACCAAGATACCAATAACTTCAAACTCGGCCTCACCAAGGTCAAGACATCAAACTCCACTCAAGACAAGTTTAAGAGAATACCGAAAACACAAGTCACAACTGTCAAGTGACCAGAGCAGGCTGCAGATTCTAGGCAACAAAACACACGACTTGTTACGACACGCATCAATGGCTGAGGAAACAAAAATCCACAAATAAGGAACAAATCGTAACAGTCGAGTTTTAAGAACAGGTAACTAGTTACTCAGCTTAGGATCCTGCGAAAAGTCGCTCACACAGCTAGTGTCTCCAAATGCAACAGTGCATGCCCACTGCCACAAGCCCCGGCCTGGCTCTGTGCTGTGGAGACTACGTTCCAGCGAACCAACAAGGTCCAAACACATCCAAACTCGGAAAATGGTGTTTGTCCTGAGGATCCAAGAAGTCGTCTACTGAGACGATCGGCCGAGCAACCGACCAACGGCGGCCCACTTTCGCTGACAGCGGTCCCGGCGAATACTAACACCATACAGACCTGACTATTGCTGGCTGCCAACTCTTCCCCAACTGATACAGGTGTCAGTGCTGAGCAGACCACATGTCGTCATCTGACGACCAACCGAACGACCGACCAATGGCCTTCCATCTGCATTGACCATGGTCCCGGCACGTGCTTGCACGGTGTGGACCTGTCTGCTACTGACTACCAACTCGTCCAATCGCCGAGCACGACGAGCACGACTCAGTCCACAACCCAAAAGCGACTGAGACTCAGAGCCAACTGACTAACATGCGACTGTCTGCCTTTTGACTGACTCTGCCGACTCACAGCACTGACTTGCTCCACCGACTCCATCCACTGACTTCACTTTCCTGTCAGAGCAGAACCTGGAAATACTCACGGTCGCTCCACAGATAGCAACACGAACCTACTATCGATAACGCTGGTGCTACCACTCATGGACAGCGAAGGTGAGCAAGGATAGTGGCGCCAGAAGACATTAACAGAAAATTTTAAAAAAATATTCTTGCCATTTCAGAATTAGAGGAAGGACAGGTCACAATCGTGAGCCATGCACAGCTCAGAGACATTTACATAATTTTTAACCAACATGTTGCTTTTATTTCTAAACTATTGTATATCATTGACACAAAAATCTTGTATCCTTTGACTATAACTTTATTTACTTACTCAGTTGTCCAACTTACAATAATACTTCTTTCTTTATCACTGCAATTACATTTATTTTCTCCTCTGCGCATGTGACACATAAAGAAAACAAAAGTTTTTCATTTTTACCATTGTTTATTCATACTGGCATAACCAGGTGATAGAATCCTGTAGGTACCAATACTTTACATTTTATAAACCAATACCATTTTATATTACAATATATTGGTTTATATAGTTTTGTTGAATGTCATTCAGCATAACAATCACAATATTGTACAGTTCGGTAAATACTACATACAGGGTGTCACAAAAAGGTACGGCCAAACTTTCAGGAAACGTTCCTCACACACAAAGAAAGAAAATGTGTTATGTGGACATGTGTCCGGAAATGCTTACTTTCCATGTTAGAGCTCATTTTTTATTACTTCTCTTCAAATCACATTAATCATAGAATGGAAACACACAGCAACAGAACGTACCAGCGTCACTTCAAACACTTTGTTACAGGAAATGTTCAAAATGTCCTCCGTTAGCGAGGATACATGCATCCACCCTCCGTCGCATGGAATCCCTGATGCGCTGATGCAGCCCTGGAGAATGGCGTATTGTATCACAGCCGTCCACAATACGAGCACGAAGAGTCTTTACATTTGGTACCGGGGTTGCGTAGACAAGAGCTTTCAAATGCCGCCATAAATTAAAGTCAAGAGGGTTACGATCAGGAGAGCGTGGAGGCCATGGAATTGGTCCGCCTCTACCAATCCATCGGTCACCGAATCTGTTGTTCAGAAGCGTACGAACACTTCGACTGAAATGTGCAGGAGCTCCATCGTGCATGAACCACATGTTGTGTCGTACTTGTAAAGGCACATGTTCTAGCAGCACAGGTAGAGTATCTCGTATGAAATCATGATAACGTGTTCCATTGAGTGTAGGTGGAAGAACATACTGACGAAACTAAAATGAGATGTAACATGGAAATTAAGTGTTTCCGAACACATGTCCACATAACATCTTTTCTTTATTTGTGTGTGAGGAATGTTTCCTGAAAGTTTGGCCGTACCTTTTTGTAACACCCTGTATATCAACATACTTTTATTTTTGTGATGACGCCATCTGCTTTAGCTCATAGATTTGTTGTTTAGTTCAGCCACCATAAAAGCCATCTCTTGGATTCAAAGTTTCGATAATTTCTGGTAACCATTTTAATTTCTTCAGTTTCTTATGTTCCACTGAATGAATCCAGTCATATTCCAAAATCTGCACATCCAGAATTTCGTATTTTTGTACTTAGTACTAATGGCTTTGACATAGGTCATCCATTGATTCATTATTTTTATTGTTAATCATTATAGTTTTAAATTATTTTTTACAGCCATGGCAAAACAGCAGTAATATTGGTAAACAGTACTGTTTTCTATATCGAAACCATCTCCTTTTGCTCTAGCTATACTTACTTTACAACCATTAAGAGCATGTTGCATTTTATTATAACTGAAATTGTTTAACCAAGCTAGAGACACCTTACTATAATATTCTTTTTGTTCTTTACCAGGCAAATATTTAAATCCATGTACAGGCTTTCAAGTTGCAGAAATTGTTAGATAACAGAATGGATCTGTATTAGCTATTTCTAGGAAATGTTTCCTGAGTTCTAAACAACCTGTTCTGAATACATCTACATCAGTATTACAGTATTCATTAATATTCATTCCTCATATTGAATTCATAAAGTTCTGTAACTTTTTGACTATATCATTTGAGAAATATTTGTTTATCTTTTGATATCATAGTTTCAATACAATAATATTTGACATTAGGAATAGTTCCTACAGTATCTTCATTTTCTTGGCTATTGAACAGATATGGGAAGTAACCTTTTTTCAGTTCTTTCAAATCAGACGTTTTTGGGAAGCTACTAAATTGACTTTTTCCAAAATTACTGCTATCTATAATTTTCAGACTTAAATGCTTTATCATTAATAACATCAGCTTAGTTCTAGAGTAAACAGTTAATGGTTTTACTGTATTTTCAACACAATACTTCAGAGAGAATTGTTGATCATAACCTTTAGTATAATGAGCTGTAAATGTACAGTTCTGATGCTTACCAGATATGATCTACATACATAATTCATCATTCGTCTTAAATTTATTAGCAGTGTCAGCATTAAAATTGTTAACTATTATTAGATTTGGAATACGTATTCCAGTTTCCTTTTGAGCTTCATAATCAAACCAGATGTATCTTTCCATGTAGGTACAAGGAATTATCATAGGTATCTGTCTTCACAACATGCAAACTCTTAACCTGTAACTGTTTTATTGCATTTGAAGCATTCAAATACATAGTAATCTTTGTATTGTCCATCAATGGTACAACTATTTTAATATATTTTAGGCAATCTATGAATATAATTTCCTCACCAATCTTTCTTTTTCGTTTTTTATATTGCATGCAACACTGATGAATTTTAAATTCTGCTTCAAGATGGCAGGTTCTACATCTTGCAAATCCACACTTATGTTCATCAGATCTCAAACAAATGTACTTACATTCTGCACATTTATAAATGGTCTCACAAACTTCTTAGTGATAGTTTAAGCATTCTTTATTATGATTATATGTATTGCAGTTTTTACAATACATATAATTTCCCAAAGTATTGTGTTTTTCTGTTTTGCAACTATGCTATTTCTTGTTGTTATGTGTCTTGCTACAGTTATGACAAAAATTAATGCTCCTAAGGAAGCCGGCATACTGTTAAACACATCAAATGGTTTTGATTTTTACACAGTTGTATGTTTATTGCTATTTTTAAGAGTATGATACATAAGTGAATTGAAATTATCACCACATACAACATCTGTTGGATATCTAGTACTTGATCTAGAGTAGATCCTTCTTCACTATATTCTCCTAATTGGTCATATAATATCCTGGTTAACTCTCTTTGTATTCTGTATTTATCTCCTCTAATTTCCTTTAATTTCAGCTATAGTTTGATCTCTGCACAAAATATTATTTGTGTAGTACGTTAATGCTACTATTATAACTCTAGGATAACACAGATTATCACCTTTATTGATTTTTATAACATACCCTTTAGTCTATTTGTCATCAGCTAAAGTTATTATTTTAATACTTCTTATGCCTGTAGAAATTCTAACACCTGGATATTAAATATGGTGTCTCCTATGTCAACAGACTTATCAGGTGATAGTATACCTCTCATTTTATTGCACAAAATGTGAACAGATTCTTGAGTATTATCTGATGATTTATGTCTTGTAGAAATTGAATAAAACATTTTTGGGTTTCTGATTGTTAAATTCAATCTATTCCCTTTTCTGAGGTTAGTTCTCTTTTTAGCTACTTCTATCATAGAATGGAGTGCTTTCATTACATAACCTGTTTTTCTTTAATAGTATTGAGTTTATTAACATTAATATTGTTAATGAAACTTTTGTACTCAACAGACCACTCTTTAAATTTTTCATTAAATCTTGACCTTATTTCTTTACTTTCAATTTATTCTTTTATCGATGGTTTGTCCTCTTCTAATTGCTTAAATAGTTTGCTACTGAATGAAAATATTTGATCTAGTCTCACTATTTTCTCTTTTCTTGGTGGTCGAGTTTTTTGAAAAAAATATCACCATCAAATGTGTAAAAACAACGTATATTGGGTAGACATTTTGGTCTTGATATAATTTTTTGGAATAAGTCATTTTCAAAAAGAAACTCCTGCAACATAATTGCAAAAACTAATGGACATTTCTTTAATTATCTGTAATTATTAATAATATGGTTTTTAGCTAAATCTCTAAGATCAACTACTTTAATGGTATTGAGGTTATTTGAAATGGGGATGGGTAATTATGTGAGATACTAAAATTAATCACATCTGTCTTACTTAGTTTACTATATTCCCTTAAATTATTTCTCCTACAAACATCATGAAGTCAAGTGGCTGTGAACTGTCTTAATGGACCTTTCATTTAATAGGTAAAATGTTTAATGTCTTTGTGAAAAACGAAAATTTAAAGAGACTAGGCACTTGTTAATTGTATATGTTTAGCTGACAGTAAATGATTTTTGACTTTTTTTATATATTTCTGTTCCATATATATATATATATATATATATATATATATATATATATACATATATATATATATATATACACACTCCTAGAAATTGATATAAGAACATCGTGAATTCATTGTCCCAGGAAGGGGAAACTTTATTGACACATTCCTGGGGTCAGATACATCACATGATCACACTGACAGAACCACAGGCACATAGACACAGGCAACAGAGCATGCACAATGTCGGCACTAGTACAGTGTATATCCACCTTTCGCAGCAATGCAGGCTGCTATTCTCCGATGGAGATGATCGTAGAGATGCTGGATGTAGTCCTGTGGAACGGCTTGCCATGCCATTTCCACCTGGCGCCTCAGTTGGACCAGCGTTCGTGCTGGACGTGCAGACCGCGTGAGACGACGCTTCATCCAGTCCCAAACATGCTTAATGGGGGACAGATCCGGAGATCTTGCTGGCCAGGGTAGTTGACTTACACCTTCTAGAGCATGTTGGGTGGCACGTCATACATGCGGACGTGCATTGTCCTGTTGGAACAGCAAGTTCCCTTGCCGGTCTAGGAATGGTAGAACGATGGGTTCGATGACGGTTTGGATGTACAGTGCACTATTCAGTGTCCCCTCGACGATCACCAGTGGTGTACGGCCAGTGTAGGAGATCGCTCCCCACACCATGATACCGGGTGTTGGCCCTGTGTGCCTCGGTCGTATGCAGTCCTGATTGTGGCGCTCACCTGCACGGCGCCAAACACTCATACGACCATCATTGGCACCAAGGCAGAAGCGACTCTCATCGCTGAAGACGACACGTCTCCATTCGTCCCTCCATTCACGCCTGTCGCGACACCACTGGAGGCGGGCTGCACGATGTTGGGGCGTGAGCGGAAGACGGCCTAACGGTGTGCGGGACCGTAGCCCAGCTTCATTTAGACGGTTGCGAATGGTCCTCGCCGATACCCCAGGAGCACCAGTGTCCCTAATTTGCTGGGAAGTGGCGGTGCAGTCCCCTACGTCACTGCGTAGGATCCTACGGTCTTGGCGTGCATCCGTGCGTCGCTGCGGTCCGGTCCCAGGTCGACGGGTACGTGCACCTTCCGCCGACCACTGGCGACAACATCGATGTACTGTGGAGACCTCACGCCCCACGTGTTGAGCAATTCGGCGGTACGTCCACCTGGCCTCCCGCATGCCCACTATACGCCCTCGCTCAAAGTCCGTCAACTGCACATACGGTTCACGTCCACGCTGTCGCGGCATGCTACCAGTGTTAAAGACTGCGATGGAGCTCCGTATGCCACGGCAAACTGGCTGACACTGACGGCGGTGGTGCACAAATGCTGCGCAGCTAGCGCCATTCGACGGCCAACACTGCGGTTCCTGGTGTGTCCGCTGTGCCGTGCGTGTGATCATTGCTTGTACAGCCCTCTCGCAGTGTCCGGAGCAAGTATGGTGGGTCTGACACACCGGTGTCAATGTGTTCTTTTTTCCATTTCCAGGAGTGTATATATATATATATATCACTTTTATATGTACATATTTATTATTTATTCTATTTCTTGTTGACGGATCTTGCATCTACTTGAGAACACGTCCCTAGATGAAGGGTTAAAGTAAGAACTACCAAAATTTTTAATTTCTTGATAATTAATACATTTTTACAGCCTGTCTGTTGTTCATCATCACTTTTCATTATAATAATATTTGAGAATGTTTACTCAAATTTCTTATAAAAATTAGATGTGACATGTTTTCCACTATACATAAAGCACTTCACTATATCTTTTTTATATTTACTAACACATTTTTTACATATATGTGAATGCTCACCTTTAATATATTTATGTGAATGAAAATCTTCAATTAACTTTTCCAGGTCACAATTCTCACACTTCTTGGGCTTGATAATTTCCATTTAATGAAGACAATTTCTTACATTTAAATAAATTATTATGTATTAAATATAACTGCACCACAAAACATTCTATAACTGGTGCACAAAATCTGAAAAAATGTAAAAAATTGAAATATCATTTTATTATTGATAGAAAAGAATCAAATACCGTTTTCGGAAATATTGTGGAAAAACTGGAAATGTATCTGTGATAATTAGTTACCGAGACAACAGTAAACAATGTAAAACATATTAAATATTTGCAAAAAGAAAATCATAAATACCTCAATTGTGACAAAACTATGATTTATCTGTATATTTTCTGACTGAAGTAAAATTGAGTGACTTAAAAAAAATCTATAAAATGGTCAACCAATTAATATTTAATCTATACATTTTTTGCATATTCAAATAACACACCATTATACCCTAGCTTCAGGTAATTTGTATTCATTAAAATTTAGTAACATTATACTGCATCTATTTGCCTTAATTTTTTCATTATGATAGATTTCAGTTGAGATATAAAATAAGCAGATAATGAATAGTAGTCATAACAGACATATCAACAGTACAATAATTATATTTAAAATTAAATTAATGTTGGCTATTATCACAAGCTCAAGCTGTTTACTATATTGTTGCCATCTAACAAAAAAAAAGGAATGTTTCGTGCCTCAGTAGCCAAGTCAAAGTTTTGTGTGTGACATTCATACTTTCATGTATTTGTAGTATATTTAATTTTTACTAAATAGTTAATGAGTTGCCTCTATGTTTTTCTCTTGTTAACTGTGTTCTAGTTAAAGATCTGTGTACCATGATTGAAATTTTTTATGGAGGTTTCTAGTAATGTGGTAGCAGCAACCGCTGTCCTGTGTTAGTAGAGAAGGAGGAATTATTGCTACTGGCATGGTGTCTGACACTGCCTCTATCATCATAAATTCGAATCACGTCTTTCAATCATTTTGGCTACTTTAAAGGTAATGGAATTTTGATAATTACTGCCAATAGCCGATGGTTGATATTTGTGACATAGTGATTTGATCATATGTTTTGCTGTTTGTTATGTAAATGTATTTTTACTTCATTTAATTGTATACTGTGGCTGTTTTGAGGTGTTTGTTATCAGTTGTGTCATGACATTTAGTCTTTTCAGTTCTGGAGGCAATATGTTAATGTTATTCATGGATCTTTCCTTTTCAAAAATAAATTCGTTAGTGTTTTTAGAAAATTAATACATTCATTATGGCCCAGTGCATTTCCACTCAATACCAGCTCCCTACTGCATGTCATTTATGTCATTTCATTTACTTTTATTTTAATATCAGAATATACTCAAAGTTCTTTAACAACACAATCAGTATATGTAATATTATCAATATCAAACAGCTTTAAGTTTTTAGTAATGAATTCACTTTATCTATATAAAAATTTTATACGATAATGTTTTCTTTATTGGCTCAAGTGTTGTGTGAGTAATCAAAACCCAAACATTTAATATAAACTTTACTTTCTCTCTTTCTCAAAACTTTTTCAGCAGGATAGTAGTTTCCTGTAGCTCTACTTCATAGAAGTTTTCTTTTACTTCATCATCATTGTCATCATCCAGTGCCTTCAGCTTGTCTGTGATGGGATTAGAACGGATAATATGGTCAATCATAAAGATTTATGTTACCCGACAGGCTGATATCCATTTTTCAAAAATTCGTTGCAGTTCGCTCATTCTCACTTTATCTCCAATTTTGAACTTATGTTTACCATTAGATACAAAAGCAGTTGGCTTACAGTTTTTGTCATTTACTTCTGTTGGCTTCATGTTTATTACTGAATGTTTCTATTGTTGTATTCATCAACTAGTTTTATAACTAAGTAAACGCATTTGAAATTTCCTTGAAGAGCAAAACCTTTATTTATCTTTGAAATTTGTTTCAAGTGGCCTGAAAACATTTCTAGGAGATCAGCTTACCATAAATCGTCTACGCTATGTGGGACAACACTTCCTTTAAGAAATTTTCTCATTGGTTTATGTAATTAATGAATACATCCTTCATGAACATTACTAGGCTGAGTCACAACACCTACAATTTTTTGGCAACTTATTAACTTCTGTCTTGCATGCTGTGTGTAGACCTTCAATCCTCTGTCTTTCATTTTTATTTATTACTCTTTGAGGATGATGGATTTCAGCAAATTCCTGGATTTCAGGCACCAGATCTGATTGACCTGAAGAGCTGTGTGTAAAGCACATTTATCCATTTGTGTAGATCAAAAATTTCTTAATTATTGTTCCAGGATTTGTTTCTAAAAACAATTCACTAAATATGAGTAATTCATCTGAAACAGGTACAGTTTTAACAGATTGATTTAGAGTTATAGACACCTTAGCTTTCGTTTTCATTTCAAATTATGGATTATTAACTGAGTGGGATATAAAATTTGCTGTTCATCGACCTTATATCTCTTTATCTGTATTTAAAGATCAGTAGGTGACAGGTTACCATTTGCATTGCTCCAAAAATAAAAATTCTCTTGATTTTTACATCAAAGTCAAATGTGTATTTTAGAATTTCCTCACCAGTATAAAAATGAAATTTCACATCATGTCTGTCACATATTCTAGCTTGACGATAACTTAAATGATTTAAGTATGGTGTTAAATCTGCCTTTGAGAAATAATCTGTGAAAGCATTTTCTACCTCCTTTCTTTGTAAAGTAATTTGTTAGCTATCCATTAAGATGTTTTTTATGAAGCGGATTAATTGTTTCAGTGAGGTGTTAGGTAGTGACATAATTATTGAACTGTGTTAGTATACTTGTGTATTCATCTTTGTAACAAGATTCTCCATAGAGACTGTGAGCAAAGCAGGATTATTTAAATCATTTTCTAAATGTTGATTGTCAGCTGCATTATAACAACTTATAGGAAATTGTAAATCCGGTAATATTCTGTCAGTAAAATCATTACTTCCTTTAGATGCCATATAATTATTTATGAAATTGATTAGTTACACTTCCTATTTTTGGATCAATTTTCAAGTGCAAATATTTTGTTTCAATTTTGATGTTTCCTAATTCTGCAGTTTCCACAAATCACTGAAATAACATTTAGGCTGCAACTTGTTTCCAAGTGTGTCCATTAATTAGTCAAAATTTTGTTAAGTTTGTAACTATCTAACAATAGTTTCAAAACAAGTAGACACACATAGTACTTCATTAAAATTTTGTATTTGCTGTTCATTATAGAAGGACTCAGCTGAATGAAGACATTTAAACATTTCTTTGCAAATGTTTCCTCCAAATGTGTCAAACACAAATTTGTTATCATTACTCTTATAATAGCACATATAACATTATCAGAAATACCTAAATGAACATTTCCATATTCAATATTTTTTTGGTTTTTAGCTAATTCATCAATCATAAAAATACCAAGAAAATGCTTAATTTTTGGCTGTTTAGTAAATTTTTCTATATAAAAATTACTTATACCTTAGGGAAAGCATCGATTGCATTTTGTATTATTTTTGTTCCAGAGTCGTTTCTGTAATGTAAGGTTATACCTTTTTTGTTCTTCCAATTCAGCATCACCTTTCTTTCTGTTTGTGTCTGCATTTGCAACAGCAGCAACTCCACTAGCTAATGAAACAATAGTGGCTAAATATGGTAATGCTGCCAAAAGTAATGGAAGAAATCCTCCTTCATGTTTTCTTAGTCCAGACCTTTCTTATTTTTGTTCGATATGCAATAATTTTTTTACATCAGGCATGCCTAATGTTATGATTAAATTACTACCAGTTTTTTATCAGTTAAAGCTATATAGCTGTTCATTATTGAGTTTTATTGGTTTTGGTTTAGTTTTGCTAATACATAGCAATATCTAATCAGTACTGAAGTTATTCATTCACACAGAATAAAATTTTATGAGGATAAGTATTTCTACAATCCCCAACCATTTTCATCAAGATCCAAGCCAATGTATGATTTTCTTTTTCATACATCATTCCTGAGACTGTAGTGGCTGCTAATACTTTTCGTGATGAAGCATCAGGAGCTTGCATTCTTCCCTTTGACAGTTACTGGAAGTCATCTGTCTCCTTCATACCTGTTTTCTAATGTTTCTGTATGTGACACTATGTTGTTTACAATTTGTTCAGCAAGTTGTATACTAGTGGTTTACCCAGGATACAGAAATCCTAGATAGAAAGTGTCAAACCAATGCTGTATTTTCCAACTTGATCAATCTTTCAGTTTATGAAGCCTTCCCCATATTGTTCACTTTGCCAAAATGTATGTAATAGATTATTCAGTAATCTAATCAACTATGGAATTCCTTTGGGATTGTTGAGAATGAAGTCACTGAATTTATTAGTTTATATTTGTGTTATTTCCACATTTTCATTATGATAAATTTTATTTCCAGCCAATTCTTCTTCATGATTGAACTCTAATCGATGGATTAATTCGTCTACATCATTCATCCAAATATTTTTTTACGAAACCTTCATCTATGTTGAGGTCTGAATAATCTGGAGAATCTGATTGTGGCTGTTTTATTTTTGAAAATCAATTTCAACCTTTTTTATGGAATTACTATATTTCATATCTCTGTTTTATTTGGATTCCTTTCAGAATATGAAGCTCCTGTATGAAATAACATATACCAGTATGCATTTTGATATATCTACAGCGTCAAATTTTGTACCTATATCATTCAGAGTAATTTGGTTTTTAGTTAAGAGATTCACTAACCCATTTGTAGCTTTGTATGATCTCTCATCAACTGCTAATTTATCTCCATCAAATTTAAATGTGCCAACAGGTCCTGATTCAAAACGTTATCTCCACTGTGGTTGATATATTCCAACACATTTCTTTTTAACATTTTGTTCTTTGTCTTTTAACTTTTTTCTATTTTTAAGTTATTCTTTGTATTTATTGAATGCACCCTGTATTTATAATTCACTTTTACTCTCATATTCTTTAATTTGTGGTGTATCTCCAAACTCCTCTAAATGGGAATGACATGCATAAGGAATCCCTCGCATTTCAACCACTCTGTTTTCTTCAGTAGCTTTCAGTACATTAACACCTAAACCTTATTTGACTGCATCAATAACAGGCTAATCATCTTTTTTACATTTTTCATACTCTGTTCCCAGCTGTTTCTTGCATGTTTTACATGTGTCTTTTAATTTTTCATTTTTATTTCTAATTTGTCCAGCTTTTTTTAATCAACTTATGGATGATATTTCGCCAAATTTACTAAAGATAAAAAGTTAATAACTTATTTTTTAATTTCATGATAATATAGTGGGGTATGGACATCCCCAGTATTTACATTCAGATTGTTAAGAAATCTTTTATTTTTGCTCTGTACTTGCTTTCATTAGGTTTCCCAGTCATAACTATTGTAAAAAATTCAGACTGATTCCCTATAGTATTCGTTAAAATCATAAAAACTTAAATCTGCACCAACAAACTTGTGACAAATATGAGCTTAATTTGATCATTTTGTCTAAATATATTAAAAGAAATTAGATAATCTCTCAGTAGGTGCTTTGGCAACTTCAAATATGTTTGATCTAAATAGAGACAATCCATTTCTTTATGTTTACATCTAGTAAAATATTCTTTAATTACATCCCAATTTTCAAGAATGAAGTTATTGAATGCCACAAATCAATTATCTTGACTTTTGTTTAGTGATATAATTTCACCATTATTTTCAACAGAAGTAGTAATCTTGTCATTCACTTTTTCACACATTTCTTATAAATTCATAATATTTGGGTTATGTAAGCTCTTGGAATAAACCTGCAGATTTACATCCACTCCTACTTGATTGATTTTATTTGATTTCAATCGTCCTTGAGCTGAAATATAATTATCTTTCATTAAAGTAGTTTTTCCACAAGCACTTAGTCCTATTATTACATATCAACTAGAATTTGATAAAAGTTCACTATATATATTTTTTGATTTCTGCTAATTTTTGTTCCAAATCAGTTTTCGTTTAATTAATGATATTTTTAAATGAGTAACTTTTTAAATGAGTAACTTATTTCTGAGCATTGGTAAGTCACTTTCTCTCAAAAAAGATTGATTGTACTTGTATGAGACAGCTATAGTAGTGTTGCACTAGTTGGTGTGGATAAAAAGGATAGCATTGCAAGTGTATTAGGATTTAGTAAGTAAATTATTATAGATAATAAAAAGCTATTGGTAATTATATGCCTAAAATTATTCTACCCCTTGTATTTGAATAAATTAACATTAATTTTAATTTAGTTGATGTCTGTAAAGCATACAGATCGTTTTCATCAAGTAGCTAATATTATTGCTTCATTCAAGCCTAATGGAGAATTTAGTGCACCAATAACTCATGAACAACATTACCTTGTGTATACTCCAATTTTCGATACTATTCAGGATTTAAAAATAACCGTAACTGATGAAAATAATGATTTGACTGACTTCTTTGGTGCTTTTGTAACAACATTTATGAATGAATAAGATCAGTTTTACTCATTTCCTGTGAATGAGAAGACTAAAAATAGCCTACAGCTTCCCAATAAGGACACACAGTTTAACATAAATAATGGGTTCATCCTAATCATGCTCAACTGTACATGGGCTTAAATACTGTTGGAACTGATGGTACAGATTATCCAACTTATGACAGAAAAGCCAACAAAAACAACTAAGTGGAAAAACTGTTTGAGGTTATCACCATAAAGAGAGGAAGCGATACTTTGTCTAGAATGGAACATTCTTTTATTTCTTCATCTATCCTTATGCAATTGACTTCATCTCTAGCAAATGAGTTAACCATGGAAGACCACATACTCAATAATGGGAAGGTAAAAAGTAAGAAAAATGAAGTGCTTTTTCCACTAGACTTGCTTGGTGGGTTCTTTAGGAATTTTAAACAAACTTTTTTGGAAGAAGCCATTCTTCTACAGGCTGCTGCAGATGTAACCATACTTCCTAAGGAAGGCACAATTGTTGTGGAATCAATGGAAATCTGTATTCCTGTGGTTAGATATGAACCAGAATATTCACATGAGCTAGAGAAAAAAGACTAAAAAATTCAGAGATTCCCATCTCTGCTTTTTAATCACAAACTGTAGGGATTGCAGTATTCAATTGAAAGAAAAATTTTGAGCTAGGTATCACCAATTACTACAGTTCTTCAAATTTTGTCTTAGTTTATATTTGTTGTTTTCCAAATAAAGTGGAAAAATAAGTAAATGATTGACTCTGCCTTGTTCGATCACACCAAACTACAGAATATCTATATAAAGAATGGAAGAAACGAAGTTTTTCCTCAAGAAATATGGAATATAGATTTGCCAAACACTTATCTGAAGGCATATGATGTTTTCTGAGATTTTAAGCGAGTCACGTAATTGAATGATGATGTTAAAGTAAATCCACACAATTTCAGAACAAATTCTCCTATCTGTGTCATAAATATGTCTAAGAGAATGAATGTGGTAGGTACACAGAAAAAAACTATGAAGCAGTGTTCCACATTCAGTGCCAAAATTCCTAATGATATAGTTGCTTACATAGTCATGCATGATAAGAAATAATTTGAAATATGATGCTTAGCGTAGAGTTTTTAATGAGAATTTTTAATTGAAAATTATGTCATCTGCTTATTACAAGTTTTATCGATGTATTCTCGAGCTCAGAAGCGGTTTAGCAGTATACAGGTCTCGCCTGCTAGGGAGCACTTACTCGACTGACCGTTTCAGGAAGTGTGTGCGACTGAGATAGCATTGCAGAAGAGACCGCAACTTCCTGTTTGCTCCGTTTTGCTTGTAGGGTCTGTCTGTACAGTTCGTACATCATGACTAAGCATCTGATAACTTCATTCACACACGGTGCTGAAGTAGTCTCCATTCGCAACAGTACAGGTATATACTTCGTTTCTCCCGTAAAATATTCTTTTTTAATCTTAATTTGAGAATTCACATTTACAAGTGGTTCACAATTCGTCCGCTAAAAAACGCAATAATGAAATGAAAATAGCGTATTTGTTCCCCAGATAAATCGAAGAAAGTAACATGTTGTAGAATGTGGTTTGTACTTCACTTAGTTGATATGCAAGCAAGCTGCATGTGGCTTCATTTACTCTCAGTGAGGCATCCCGGTTGGGAAATTGGGAACGCCCAAGAAGTAGGTTGCAGATTATCATCACTCCATCAAGTCACTGCTGTCCGAGTCTTGCCCCTTCAATTAAAGATGATGGGTGACCGATACAAGAAGGACCGCTGCCGTGAAGATGGTGGATCATTATCATGGCCTGGTGGTGGACCTGGACTTCGGAAAACCCCAGGGGCATAACAGATGAGACATAGAAGAGAGTTAGTTGAAAATCCCTCTGGTGTTTCCTTCGAGGACCCAAAGATTTTGCAGACTTTCATTAGTAAGTGTTCTTTGTAGATAAATGCATGCACTACAGAAGCTCGATAATGCAAGCAGTTCTGATTTGTTTAAAGACGTTAGTGAGCTACAAATAAATGTTTTGTGGAACATTACTGGTGATGAATATTTGAGTAGTAGACATGGAGAAAAAAATGTATATGGACCTCAATAACGACTTTAAAATTGTTTTGCCAGACAGATATCGTAAATTAATTACTGATTGGATTTCCAATTTTTGGGAGATGGGAAAGTTAAACTGATGTACAAGGGAACGAATAAATTTAAAGGAAATTCATGATCTGGTTCGCACTGTGAAATACGATCTAGAATTTCTAGTTTAATTTTTTAATTGAAAATGTACCCTAGTATCACAATTTTTATCGATGTATTTTGGAGTTCTGCAGTACAGAGTTAGCGCCTCTGCGTGTCGCCCCTTCTCGGTTATTTTTCCTGAGTTCACAAAAGTATGGTCATAATTTTTCCCCCAAGTACGCTCAACGTGCCTATATACTAACAGTGTCTTCTGTCGAGTCGCGACCAGCAAGTAATTTGGTGCACTATTCCAAAACGGTAGCTTTCGACATACATGCTATAACATATACGTTCTTCATTTTCTGATGGATGTTTGCCGGTGTTTATACTTCGGCAGCGAAGAAAAGAATTATAGCACGTTGCTCCCGTTTGGGTGCATTTGGTTATAACGTCGGCACAGTTCACGTTTCCGCATGTACCGTAAACAAACCAGAAAGACACGAATGCCACACTAATCTCCTGCCTAAATGTCGGTGTTTATATCCTTGCATCGGAGTCGCGCTACGTTTTGTATACACTGCAGCAGTGCCTTCAAATGGACACTTTTAGATCACCCCTTGCACGTACGGTGTAAAATAAGAATGCTATATCTTCCGTCGAACGTGAGGATTGTCAAACTTTGGCTGACACTGAAACGCAAAGCCTTGTTTGTTTTATTTACTTTCGACGTCCTTTTTAAGGTAACTCTGTGCACCTACCAAGAATATTCTTAGTCCAGAAAACGGCACTCGGGCTGATCAGCAAGTGTCGTTCGCAAACTTCCTGTCACCGTTGTTCATGCGTCACAATATTCCAATTCTACCATTCCTGTATGCATACTCCTTCATGGATTTATTGTCGCGAACAGTGGCTCATTCAGAAAAGAACTGCAATATCGTGTAGTGAACAATAACCAAGAAAACACTTTGCATTTGGATGATAATTCATTACGAATTGTACATAAAGGTATGCACTATTCAGAGGATTTATTTGTTAATAGGCTTCCAGCAGAAATGAAAAAAATTAAGCTATCAGTCTTTTGTTATAAGTTGAAATACTTCCTTGTGGCACACTCCTTGCACTCTGTACAGTTTCCTTACAGTTCTCTGTAATGTCTTATTTATTCGTAAACTCGTATTATTAATCGCTAGTTACTTTTGTTTTAAATTTTCTAATTAGTACTGAATCGTTCCAGCATCAAGTAGTGTTGGCTCGCATTATCAAAAGGAACGTGGTCTATAAACGAAACAAAAAATAAAAAATTGTTTGCAAGTGATTCAACTATTTCGTAAAAACATTTCTGCGTAACATTTTCAGACCACACACAAGCGCTACAACATTTGCAGCGATACAACGTCTTGGGCTCACAGTCATTGATCATACTGCATACTTTTCCGACTTAATTCCATCCGATTTTCATTTGTTTACAGAAGTTACAGAACACCTTAGAGGACTTAGCTTTGGTAGTGGTGAAGTGGCGCACGTAGAAGTCAGGTTATGGATCGGTGACCACATTCAATCATTTTAAAATGACAGTATCAACAAACTCGTCTCTGGTTGAGACAAATGTGTTCGGCGCCAGGGTGACTATGTTGAGAGATAAATATGTAGTCATGAGGAATGAAGATGCAGAATGATAATAACGTTTGTTTTATTTAAAAAATTTTAAGAGCTCTCACATAAAAAATTCGGAGGCATTAATTTTTAGCAGTCATTGTATATTGTTGTGCATCAAATACACCTTTCTTCATTCGAGTGCTTACTTCATGATCGAAATATACAAGGGGATCAATGTGACAGAAAAAACACTGTAACTCATCTTTCTGCGCGTAAGAATCTGGCTCTCGGGTCTTCCACCATCCCCCACTAACTTCGATATTTAACGCCCTCCTCCTCATTCATTAGCTAAATTGACTTTAACTTGTATTCAAAATTATTAAAATCCAGAGACTAAAACATATCAGAATTTGAAAGCTGTAAGTCGAATCCAAGAGGTAAACAATCTGTATAGATTCTACTGAATTTGACGAAACTTTTGTATTAGCATAATTACTCAGTTAATATAGTAAATAGCGAAAAATCAGCCTTCGATACGCGCTATTGATAACAGAGTGCCTGATCTTGATTATGGTTCTGGTTTTCGATTCATATCTCTCCCTGGACTGTTTTACGCACATTTATGAAGACTTCCGCTACTACCTGGACTTCACTTCTGGTCAACCGTTCACTTCATGAACTCCGCTGTTATATTGAACTGAATGCACCTTTTTCCTGTGCTTTTCAAACAGTTGAGTTAAGCTACTTTTGCTCTTTGTATAATTGCTAGTCTTGGAAACAAACGAATCAGCCGCTTGACATATTTTACGTGTTTCCACTTAACAATGTCTTCTGGAAGAATTTTCTGGAGCAACTTGCCACTTAGAAGAAAAGTATCGACTGCATAAAAGCGAACAGTAATAAAAATATGTGGTGTTTGCCAGAGGTCGTTATGTAGGTACCTCTTCAAAAAGTTAGGCATTTTAACTGTACTGTTACAATGCATATAATTGCTAATGGAATTCCTCACAATTTTATTATTCACAATATGAGAAGAACAGTGATATCAGTATCTACAGTATTTGGAGAAGAATGACCTCTATTGCCCATTATTAAAGCTCTCACTGGCTCAGAAAGGAATTCAATATACAGTAACAAAAATTTTGACCCTATATACATTAACATAAAATAGTTGACAGATAGCAAAGCAGCTTTTGAATCTAAATTAAAATCATTTCCCCTGAACAACTCCTTCTATTCCATAGAGGGATTCCTATTTAAAAACTGGTTGGGAATGAAGGCTGTCTCGGCGAATTTCGGTGATGAAGTATTCTCGGGTTATCAGCCAAGTCAAGGTGTCATTCAGCGGCAACATTTAGACAAGTTTCCCACTAATTATCTTCAGGTAACTGAAGGTGACGAATAGGAAACTTGTCGAAATGTTGCTACAGCCGGCCGTTGTGGCCGAGCGGTTCTAGGCGCTTCAGTCTGGAACCACGCGACCGCTATGGTCGCAGGTTCGAATTCTGCCTCGGGCATGGATGTGTGTGATGTCCTTAGGTTGGTTAGGTTTAAGTAGAGGGGACTGATGACCTCAGATGTTAAGTCCCATAGTGCTCAGAGCCATCTGAACCATTTTTTGTTGCTACAAAATGGTTCAAATGGCTCTGAGCACTATGGGACTCAACTGCTGAGGTCATTAGTCCCCTAGAACTTAGAACTAGTTAAACCTAACTAACCTAAGGACATCACAAACATCCATGCCCGAGGCAGGATTCGAACCTGCGACCGTGGCGGTCTTGCGATTCCAGGCTGCAGCGCCTTTAACCGCACGGCCACTTCGGCCGGCTTGTTGCTACAAAGCGACGCCTTGTCTGATAACCCATTAAGACTTCACAATAAAAAAACTATTTTCCAAATGTTGTTGAACGACTAAAAACTATGTGTACATTAATATTAATACTATTCATGTATACATAGCTTGTAAACGTATTCATTCCATATCATAACGATAAAAGAACTGATCGAATGACGTGCGGAGCATGTAACTAGCTATGTAACCACATGAACCATCAGTTTGTTCCACCAGTCCCCGCTTCACATCCAGTGCAAGTGATCATAAACCGTGTTCTACCTACGCAGAATATGATCGAAGAGTGGCGACGAGGACTTTCCCATCACCCAACCATTCAGTGTTAATGGTGGATCCTGAGTTTCTAAACTTGAGGCAGCAGCAGTTGCAGTTGCAACAGCAGCAGCACAGCAAATGGAAGAAAGGCAGTGGGAATTCCAACAGCAATCGTAGAAATTACTGCTACATCTAATGCAAAATCATCAACAATCTACAGCTGCAGCATCATCGCGTCCCACTAAGTCATTCATTTGCTTCGACGAGGCAAAAGGGAGATGGGAGGTCTATTTTCATCGTTTTTTTGTACACTGCAAGGAAAGCAAAATAACTTACTGTGAATGTCAGAATGCACTTTTACTGTCTTCTAGTAATGAATTTTATGAAGTGGTGCAGAAACTGCGTCCTCTCTGGGACCCTAATCATTTGAGCTTCTCTGATGTTTGTGGTTTGCTGACCGCAGTCACCAGATCCAAATAGTTGGAGCTAGGTGCAAATTTAATAAGTGTATTAAGCAACGTAAACAAACATACGCAACATAGCTGCTAACTCACAAGGCTTAGCACGCAGACGTGTTTTTATCTGTAGCCAATGTTGCGCATCATATGTGGAACCGTTAATCTCTTACGTAACTATATGTCTACCTACTGACAGAGTAGTTGGTGCGTAGGTTTTGGTCATCTGATCCAGCCATCAGCGATGTACTACAAATTGCCAAAGTTCACGAAGTAACAACATCAGCGAAAGAAATGTTTAGCGGTACTGATGGTATTGACTTCTTCATATTAAAAGTCGCCATTGAGTTATACGATCAACTGACGACAACCAATCAACGTCATTACTTACTGAGCACCTGCTCGTCTAGTAGTCAGGTGAGTTGGTGTTTGTTAGTTAAAGAAGTAGCTAGTGACCTACCGACATCATAATTGATAGACACACATAAACAGAAACGCTTTGTTCGTCATTGGTATGTATCCCAAAGTGACGCTCGAACAAAGGTTTCCTCCGCAACGTTGTCAAAGGGTCTCAGAGAAAATAGTGCAGACAAATCGTGTCCAGAGTGAGGTCCAATGCATCAATGACACACTTGTTCGTTCGTGACGTCCCTGTTTTACATGCTGCAATCCGGGACATATATCAAGTGTCTGCCTTGGCCAGTGAGCGACAACAGCAACAGCAACCAGATGCATTAGCAGTGGCATATGGGCTGCAGAGCTGCATGCTGCAACCAGAAATTAATGGAACAACAACAGAATTCCCTCCACAGAGGATACTGCCTTGTCGGAGGCACCTTATGTGCCGGGCGGGGAGGCTTGTGCGCTAAAGAGAAGACTGAATACATGAATTCCACCAGGAACAGGGTTAATATCTTAGATAAACTATCAGCAGCTGGTTTCAATTTTGATCATGTATAAAACTTTAACTATCTGGGATCTAATATTAATAGGACAAATTTCATGTCAACTGAAATAAAGCAGCACATCCTAAGTGGTAAAGATGCTTTCACGCCTTTAAGAAATTGTTGGCATCTAGGTTATTAAATGGACAAGTAAAACTTCCATTGTACCGGTGCCTAAATCTGAAGTATCTATATCTAGCGTTAAGTGTTTCACTGTATGTTATTTAATGTTTTAGATGCAAATACAATGGGCTGCTCGCTTCATCGGTGTTTTTGTTGGTGAGTACTGGACCAGTGACGCAATCTGAAGCATCACTGGCTAGCGTTAAGTGTTTGCACGGTTCAGCGTTGCTAAACAAGGGATCAACTTAAGACTCTTTCTAAGCTTCAAGAAAGCTTTCCGACAAACTCCTGTCCACGCGAATTTATCTCCTTTCTTTAAGTAATTGATCAAGCAGGTGAGAAATTTGGGCAGCGTTGGGAATTAATTTCGCGTAATAATTAATTTTTCTCAAGAATTATTGCTCTTCTTTATGGTTCATGGCAGCTGGTAAGTTATTTATTGCTCCCATATGCTCCTGTGTGGATATAAACCTTTCTTTACTTCATATAAGTCGTAGGTACTTCTCACGGGGCTCAAAGAAAGTACACTTGTCGAGTCAATAATACAGACCTTGGGTTCAAAGTCAAGCAGACAACATCAGCAGATTTTTCAGGTGCTACTCCCAGGTGGCTCCATCAATCACTAGGTTATCTGAATAACTGACGCACTTGGAGATATCTTGGAAGAGTTGCTCAAGGTATCTTTGAAACATTGTGGAAACTCTTGTAGACCCAAGTGGTAGTCTGTCACAATGATACATGCTTAATGGCGTATTAATTACTAAGAGTTGTGTTATAATATACAGGTAAATGAAAGTAGGTGTCAGTTAGAGCTGTTCTAGAAAATTAATTACCCACAACCAATTTTGTCAAAAATTCTTCTGTTCTAATAACTGGATACATGTCTGTGGTACCTTAAGCATTAATGGCAGATTTAAAATCACCATATATTCTAATTGATTCATTTGGCTTCTTCACTACTACCACAGGCGTTGCCCACTGTCTAGGCAATACTGCAGACATTACTCCCACTCTCTGTAATCTATATAGATCTACTTTAACTTTATTGGACATAGCAAAAGGCACTGTACTGATTTAAAGACACATGGGATTGAAACGTCGTTGCATAACCTAATGTAGGCTCAAACAGCTGCTTACATTTTTCACAGAACATCCCAAGTTCTCGGGATGGAATCACGGTTGAAGTTAAATTGAATTGATCTTGAATTTGGAAACCAAAAAGCTTGTATGTCAAAAACATCATCACACTCTTCCAGGCGTTTACTACTAAAAGGATTATTTGGGCTACAATCTGACCACGCAACAGGAGACTGTCATTTGTTCATCATCACTGTGCGCTGAGAATACGGCTGCTTTGGTGAGGCGATGAGCTGGTACGTGTGTCCATTAATCTGAGATACGGTCGTCCCGGTGTCCAGCTGAAATTCTGCTATTCTCTTCTTCTTCTGATAGCATTACAACCCTGCAGGAGTCTTAGCATCTTCAACACGTTTCATCCATTCCGCCCACTCCAGCTCAGTTCTCCTCCTTCCTATAAGTCTGAGAGACTTTATATATTCTTCGACATCATCTATCCACGGCTTTCGTGGACTGTCTTTTTCCAGTTGGCCTCGATTCAAAAACCATTTTAGTTGTCCGTCCAGTATCCACCCTAAGAACACGTACAAACCAACCTATTCTCCTACTTTTTATTGTTGTTATAATGCCAGCTCCTCGTAGGAGGCGATTCAGTTCAGTGTTCGTTCTAGATCTCCAGAAACCATTGTTATCCTGACTTGCCCAAAATGTCTTGCGCAGAACGTTGCGTTCCAATATCCTAAGCTGCTGCTCATCAGCACTCGTTAGCGTCCATGTTTCACATCCGTAGGCCACAAATGGCCTGAACATGAAGTAAAAGTGTTTTAATGTTATATGGGGACTAAGATGGCATACTGTCGTATTTAAAATACACTATTAGACACATTGTCTAAGGGTCAATATTTCTGGCAAAAGCCTACTGCTTTGTTTTATCACTGAGTATACCATCTTGAGTCAAGATGGTATACTCAGTGATAAAACAAAGCAGTAGGCTTTTGCCATAAATATTGACCCTTGAGTCAAGATATTGAGCTGTGATTTATAGACGAAATATGAGTACATGCATAAGACACCTGCTGTGAAAAGACATGTCCACTATTAAGATTTAAATTTTTGGGTTAATTTTTACTGAAAAATTTAATATTATTATGTAATCTGATAGGAGAAATTATTAAAAGCAGTAAATACGAGGGTTATTCCAAAAGTAAGGTCCGATTGATTGCCAAATTGAAACCACAGTGAACATCAGAAATGTTTTACTTGTAACAATTAGCTACACCTTTCAGCTACTTCTCTACGTAGTCGCCGTTCTGACTTAGACTTTTGTCATAGCGTTGTACCAACTTTTCAATAGCCTCATCATAGAAGGCAGCCGCCAGTGCTTTCCGCCAATTCTCCACGCTGGCCTACACCTCGTTGTCTGTGTCAAAATGTTGTCTTCAAAGACAGCGGTTCATGTGACCAGAGATGAAACTCAGGGGGAGACAATTGCGGACTGTATTGTGGGTAATCTCACATTTCCATTTGAAAACGATGCAGGAGCATCTTCATTGCCCCTGCAGAATGCGGCTGAGAATTGTCGTGAAGACGAAACAGCACGACAGTTATGTAATGTTGGCTGCATAGCTTCAGGCGAAATTTCTCACCAGGCCCTCGTACTTGGCGGCAGACACTATTTTCTAGACATCTTTACGCACTCACTGCGAGCTCAGAAATGAGAAGAGCGACGTGATGCTAACTGGGGTTATACTAGAGACACTACCCAACACATCTGTGCAAAGCTTTATCGGATTTTCATAGTCGTTTCCATTTCGCGACCGATCGGACCTTACTTTTGGAATAACCCTCGTATTTCTTCAGAATTTTAAAATACACTCCTGGAAATTGAAATAAGAACATCATGAATTCATTGTCCCAGGAAGGGGAAACTTTATTGACACATTCCTGGGGTCAGATACATCACATGATCACACTGACAGAACCACAGGCACATAGACACAGGCAACAGAGCATGCACAATGTCGGCACTAGTACAGTGTATATCCACCTTTCGCAGCAATGCAGGCTGCTATTCTCCCATGGAGACGATCGTAGAGATGCTGGATGTAGTCCTGTGGAATGGCTTGCCATGCCATTTCCACCTGGCGCCTCAGTTGGACCAGCGTTCGTGCTGGACGTGCAGACCGCGTGAGAGGACGCTTCATCCAGTCCCAAACATGCTCAATGGGGGACAGATCCGGAGATCTTGCTGGCCAGGGTAGTTGACGTACACCTTCTAGAGCACGTTGGGTGGCACGGGATACATGCGGACTTGCATTGTCCTGTTGGAACAGCAAGTTCCCTTGCCGGTCTAGGAATGGTAGAACGATGGGTTCGATGACGGTTTGGATGTACCGTGCACTATTCAGTGTCCCCTCGACGATCACCAGTGGTGTACGGCCAGTGTAGGAGATCGCTCCCCACACCATGATGCCGGGTGTTGGCCGTGTGTGCCTCGGTCGCATGCAGTCCTGATTGTGGCGCTCACCTGCATGGCGCCAAACACGCATACGACCATCATTGGCACCAAGGCAGAAGCGACTCTCATCGCTGAAGACGACACGTCTCCATTCGTCCCTCCATTCACGCCTGTCGCGACACCACTGGAGGCGGGCTGCACGATGTTGGGGCGTGAGCGGAAGACGGCCTAACGGTGTGCGGGACCGTAGCCCAGCTTCATGGAGACGGTTGCGAATGGTCCTCGCCGATACCCCAGGAGCAACAGTGTCCCTAATTTGCTGGGAAGTGGCGGTGCGGTCCCCTACGGCACTGCATAGGATCCTACGGTCTTGGCGTGCATCCGTGCGTCGCTGCGGTCCGGTCCCAGGTCGACGGGCACGTGCACCTTCCGCCGACAACTGGCGACAACATCGATGTACTGTGGAGACCTCACGCCCCACGTGTTGAGCAATTCGGCGGTACGTCCACCCGGCCTCCCACATGCCCACTATACGCCCTCGCTCAAAGTCCGTCAACTGCACATACGGTTCACGTCCACGCTGTCGCGGCATGCTACCAGTGTTAAAGACTGCGATGGAGCTCCGTATGCCACGGCAAACTGGCTGACACTGACGGCGGTGGTGCACAAATGCTGCGCAGCTAGTGCCATTCGACGGCCAACACCGCGGTTCCTGGTGTGTCCGCTGTGCCGTGCGTGTGATCATTGCTTGTACAGCCCTCTCGCAGTGTCCGGAGCAAGTATGGTGGGTCTGACACACCGGTGTCAATGTGTTCTTTTTTCCATTTCCAGGAGTGTATATAGTACATAAGTAGATTACAATATCCCCCCTTCTCTCCACGGTAATGTGAGAGTTAACGGCCAGGTATTTTCTAGGAAAACTGGATGCAAATTTCACAGATTTCCGCATGGGCGCCAATTTCACTCGGCACATTTTTAATATATCCAGTGCACTCTGGACACGACAGAGGTTGGCCCGGAATTCTATTTTTTTCTGGTGATACATTTGAAACTTCCAGTCAAATTAAAACTTGGACTGGGACTCGAACCCGGTATCTTGACTTTCTCAGGCAATATTCTTACTGCCTTATGACACATCCTCACATCTTTACGTCCATCAGTATCTTCATAGGACAGCCGTCGTTCGAGTTCTGAAAAACCTTCTTTAATTACCTCAAGGGCCTCTGCATGATACAAAAACAGGAGTGTGGTGTGCAACTGGTGCAACACGGATTATTGAATCGATCTTCTTCGGTATAAGAAGATCGATTCAATAATCCGTGTTGCATCAGTTGCACACCACACTAGTGTTTTCTCAGAATTTCCAACATCCTATAACTTCTGATAACAATGTCAACATTACACTGCAACCTTATTTCAGAGAACTAACGATTAACGAAAAGACCTAGATTTATTTCTTGCGGGACAAAGGCAGAGCCCACACGACCAACGCTTCTGTTTCAGTTTGTGCGCATTTATGTGAGCAGAGGCTTCTGATACAGCAGTCTGAAGTGGTAAATAGCGCAGTGATTACTTCGGACTTCTTGCCTTCTACCTCGACTAGTTCAGTACTAAGTTAGAATCTATTTACCACCTGCCAAACTTTCCCGTCAAAGGGCCAGAGTCATGCGGATACCACAGAGTGCTGACAGGATTGTTGAGACCCGTTGCAGGAAACGGTGTCTACTATCGAGGACTGCCTGCTGACGGCCTTGACGCAATAACATCCAGGATGACAATTATTGAACTATACGAAAGAAATGTAAATTAGTTACAAACTACGGCGTGCACACACTTCATTCAAAATGTACACGTCACTACAGATATTAGGTTATGACATGTTCGATGCCTGTCATTGTTGGCGATGATGTGACGCAGACAAATAGTGAAATTCTGCATGACCCGCTGAAGTGTCGGATCATCGATGCTGTCGAATGGCTGTTTTCGGCTGTCGAATGGCTGTTTTCAGCTCAGCAGTGGTTTTGAGGTTATTTCTGTACATCTTGTCTTTAATATATCTCGACAAAAAGGAGACCATGTGTTCAGATCTGGAGAATATGGAAGCCAATCGAGACCCTTGACAGTAGTCTCTGGATACCCCAGACCCAGAGTGCGGTCCCCAAAGTGCTCGTCCTGCACATCAAATACTCTTCTTCTTCGATGGGGTCGAGCTCCGCCTTGCATGAACCACATCTTGTCGAAATCAGGGTCACTTTGGATAATGAGGATGAACCTTACGGTTGTCACCATGCCATCAAGAAATATCACACCGATTATTCCGTGACTGGACAGTCACCAGTTGAGGGTGAAGAGGCTTCTCGATCGCGGTATGAGGATTTCCTGTCTCCCAAATGCCCCAATATTGGTTATTGACGAACCCATCCAAATGAAAGTGGGCTTCGTCGCTAAACCAAACCGTATTCACATCAGAGTCCTCTTCGTCAATTCTGTTGATAATAGTGTTTGGCGAAACACAACTGCTGTTACATGGATCTCGGGCTTAATAGCTGATGGGTCTGAAGTTTGTGCGGGAAGGGACGCATATTTCCAACAACAGTTTGTCGCAGTGATTCCCACCTGTTGTTCAGCTCGTCTGATCGATTTCCTGGGGCTGCTTTGAAACACAGCACGTGTCTTCTCGATGTTTGCAGGCGTTTTCATCCCTTTGGACGACCGACTTTGTCAACACTGTCGTCACGATCATTACCCGTTCTCTCCAACTTGCGAATGAAATCCTTGATTGTTAGCACTCTCGAACCAGTTGTCTTCAGCTTGAACTCGGTCGCAAACTTCCTTTGTACAGCATTTGGGCTATTATTGCTCGCACAGTAGGCCTTAACAAGCACTATACGCTCTGGCACGCAGTACCGTGACATTTTCATGTGTAAATGGCTGACAACAACAAGGTGCGTGCACATACGCATACTAATCCCCATCATGCTCCGAGACCAACCGAGCAGTTTGAACGTTCTAAACAGTTCAGAAGTTATGACGATTTTACTTCATATATTTCAATAATTGTTAGCCTGTATGTGCAACTTTGGGACTTTGGACTTTGACGTCTCCGCCCCCGCTCACTCTACTGGAGCAACCAAACGTTTTTATTTCATTGGCACAGCAGAATAGACTAACTGAATTGCGGGAAAGTGTCAGAAGGAATGACCGCACGTTGCCGTACTGAAATATGAAATGTTTATTAGAACATATGCTCCATCTTTTGTATTTCTGGTCTGAATGCATGGAGTCATTCGTTTGCGAAGAATCTCATAAAGATGTTGTAGCCTCCGCTGAGCAAGCCGGCCTACAAACAATCCCTCAGTCACTACCTGGAGCGGCATGCGATTGTTCCCCACACCATGATACAAGCAATAAAACGGCTGTACTTCTCCAAAACATTCTAAGAGTGGGACCTTTCCCCAGGTAGTCGCCTTAATGGCCGAAGAAGGTCATCTGGGGTAGTGCAGAACTGTGATTCATCGCTAAACACTCTGCGTCACCGTTCACCATGTAATGGTTCTTTATTTACGTGACCATTACGGCACCCCAACCCCAGTTCTCGATACCAGTAATATCGTACTACTTTTCTGCGAAGTAACAGACATATTTTTGTGACAATATTCACATTTGGTTTTATTAATGTATAGGCACTCCGATGTATCGATATATTACAGTGATATGGTTCTTGTGTGTATTCATTTCTGTGAGACTGTCATAATCTTTGACTCACTTGTAACCCTTTAGGCGCGAATGCGCACAGAGCAGTCTTTGTTTCACTTTGCAGAAGTTAAGTTGTTATTTCGCTTTGTAAAAGAACTGTCAAGTCTTGTGTTTGGTTAAAGTGGAAATTAAATATGTGAAGATTGATACAAAACTGTTTTCTTGATGATGTGACAATTAAGATGAAGCATATGTGAATTTACTAGTATAATAAAAATGTGGATCGTTAACACCAAGTCAAAAATTATTTCTACCATACCATTATTCTGATCTGGGATTGTTTGATCATTAAGAATTTCCTGAAAAACGCATTTGTTAGGTCTTCAAATATTGCTAAAATACATATCTGGACCTTCTGGCAGTCAAAGTGGAATCACCCTAGAATCAACAAGATGAGCCATAACAAAGTCGACGAAATCTACGTGGGAATCCATTCAAGATAAGTGCCAAAATTAATGACTTTTTTACAGTGACTTCATTATTTCCATTCTGACGATACCACCCACAGTCAATAACTTTGTTGTTGCCCGATAAAGCGAACATATGCTGCGTGAGCAACATTATTAATCTGATTTCTAACCTACTTTACAAGTGTTGGTATTGTTAGAACCAGCAGTCACTCGGTGTTTCCTGCAGACGGCACAACTGCAAACGCAGCCGTTTGTGTTGTGGCTTTAACGGCTACCTAAGCATGGGCCAGTAATTCCCGAGTCTAGCAACTGCTAGTCCCTAGCTAATGGTGTGGGATGACGTGGAACGTTGCAGGGACTCCATTATATGCCCCCAGATGGCGGGCGCCGGTGTGAAGAGGTTACGGTTTATTTGGTGCACAGTACGGCGATTCTCCTTGTGCTCGTGAAACGTAGTCCCACTGGAACCTTGACGATAAGTATCCCTGCCCACACGTTCTCAGGCACTCGAATATCAGGCCACTGTTACATCAGAATGCTCCACAAATCTGCATATTTCTCGGCTTGACCAGCCCTCCTAATAAAGACCCTCAATGAGGCCCCTTTCAAACTGTGACGGGTGCTGACAACGCTATCTCAGACGAGTACACGGCATCTTCGTGACATTTACAGTGATCACTCAACACTTGATGCTATTCACGCACCTTATGTGCCCTTCAGGCTTGGTAACAACAGTAAACACGAACAATGCACTCTGGTGGCTGGTCTACCTGTCACGGACAATCGAAGGCGAACGATATTGTAGTACCGATGTTGTGACACTGCAATATCGTATTTATCCGCCGATACCAGGGGGCGACTTTCAGTTAAAATGTCCTTCCCACGTGCGGTCTGAGGCGTCTTGTCACGGTTCGCGCGGCTCCCCCCGTAGGAGGTTCGAGTCCTCACTCGGGCTTGGGTATGTGTGTTGTCCTTAGCGCAAGTTAGTTTAAGTCAGATTAAGTAGCGCGTAAACCTAGGCGCCGATGACTTCAGCACTTTGATCCCATAGTCCTTACCACAAATTTCCAATTGTCCTTCCCAGTACGGGAATTACATAGTGTGTGCGAGTGCAGGTTGTGACACATGAAGGAGGACATATGGAAGTTTGTGTCTGGCCCTTAGTCATGCATGGGTAGCCAAAGCGATTAAGGCGCCGGCTGGCGTAAAGCGGGAAACCCGGGTTCGAGGCTCGGTCCATCACAAATTTTCATATTTTCTTTCCATTATACAGCTGATGGTTCTCTGTAACTGCAACTGTACTTGTTTACATACCCGCCGATGGTGTGTGTACCTGTACGAAGTAGCGCTGGCGCGTGACGATATCTTCTGGGTGCTTCACTTTTCTTGTTAGGCTTTGTACTACTTTTCTATTGACGGATGTAATATAAAATACTTACACTGACGAAATACATCCACCTATGACGAATGAACAGTGGCGGAATTTTGCCAAAAAGTAAAATTAGCCCAGTACTCTGTCTCCACATGTTATAGACCCAACCACCAGACAAGGGGACAGTACAATTCATACTGCGACAAAAACGGGTAAACAGGAACCTCTATCCTCAAAAGTCCAGAGATAACGGGTGTGTAACAGCCGGCGTGGTTTATGACATGGCAGTACAGTTTGCTTAGAGACTGAGAAGTTGCACTGTGTTCTGAAAAACTCAGTATAGTACGATTACTATGGATGCCTTACAAAAATAAAACTGATTGAAAGGTACCGCGTTCCACAGAGGACTCTTTATGATGACTTTAATTGTATCTGAAATACTACAGGGCACCTGCAGTAAATTAACTGTTATTATTTGAAAAGCTTTTTGTTTCTACTTGACATTTACTTCAGTCTCTCTCTTTAAACTGTTTCTGTATTTCTGAAGAACCAGTAATTTTATTAACTATCAATAAGTTTGTAACAAACTGGAATTAATCAGGCAGTAATTAAAATTTATTTTATGTTTCATTCCTCCTCATGCACAATCATGTAATATTTCCATGTGTGTGCTTTCATATTGTCCAGTGATTATGCATGTATTTTTTCAGTTAACTAATTTTCTGTGCGTTTTCTGAAATACCACAGTAATTATTCGCATTTGAATTGAACAAAAAAGTTGTTTCGTTCACTGTAAATATGACAGAAATCCAAAATACAATCGGTAATTCCACTGTTTATGGTTTAAAACGAATCTGACTTTGTAATGAAGTTTCCACTGGACACAGCGATTCCTTTTCAATTTTACTATGGCTCCTCATGTTTCAAAATTATCAGGGTTAAAAAGTTTAATTTTGTGGAGGACTGTGTAAAGCTTTCAGTGCCGAACCTACGTGAAGGAGAGTAACGAAGTGGTGCAAAAACGCTGTTTTCTACGTTATTAGTATGTCACTGTATATTGAAAACAAAATGATGGAAAACAATAAAGACGACAAATAAAGTGAATAATTAATGAACACAGTTAATCTTAAGTTGACTGCAAGGCACTAATCGGTCTATCGAAACTATTGTTTACCTAATGCGTTGAAGAATAAATAAAGGAAACGGGAGAAAATTTCAGAAGAGGAATGAAAGAGTATGAAGAACAATTAGGACTGCTAAATTCCAAGGTACTATGTACTGTCGTGAATAAAATTCGCTAACCCCTCGCCTTTTCGTTACACCCAATCTGCAAAGCTTTACTCTCTGTTAAACAGCATGTTAGGCAAATAGATACATTGCTGTCAGCATATCAACTCAGCTGTGCCCCAAGTTTACCTTACAGCAATAAAATAGTGATACGCCAACTGGACCAACGTTAGGTGTTAATGAAAACTGATCTTCAGCAAAAATACACTGCGCAACAGAATTAAAGGATCACTTTTTCGAAACTCCGTAATTTCTACCTAATGCGACGCTTATGTTTGAAATTTGTTTCAAAGCTGCCTACGAGCTGCCTCAAATGATGCCTTATGACGTTTCCCACTGGCTCGACGACGCTTCAAAAAGCAAGGTGTCAACACATGCGAAATAAAGACCGCAGGTGAGAAGTTAATAAGACGTGTAAGGTGGGTTAATGATGTCACATTGGCATCACATTTCCCCCACAATTCAGCCTAATGCCACTGTAGACGTGACACACGATACGGAGGTCGATTTAAACAAAAAAAAAATGCTGATGGTCAAACATGCATTTTATAAGAAATTTGTTATATTGGCTCTCATGCTTGTAAATGACTGTTTTCCTTCCGCGTGTTATTGTGGAAGAGATGGTTCAAATGGCTCTGAGCACTATGGGACTCAACATCTAGGGTCATAAGTCCCCTAGAACTTAGAACTACTTAAACTTAACTAACCTAAGGACATCACACACACCCATGCCCGAGGTAGGATTCGAACCTGCGACCGTAGCAGTCCCGCGGTTCCGGACTGCAGCGCCAGAACCGCACGGCCACCGCGGCCGGCTGTGGAAGAGAATTGACTTCTTGTTTAGCTACAATGTGCAACAGACTTAAACGATAACTTTTACGAAACGCGGTAATTCTACAGTTACATCTACATGATTACTCTGCAATTCAAATTTAAGTGCTTGGCAGATGCTTCATCGAACCACAATCATACTATCTCTCTACCATTCCACTCCCGAACAGCGAGCGGGAAAAACGAACACCTAAGCCTTTCTGTTTGAGCTCTGATTTCTCTTATTTTATTTTGATCATTCCTACCTATGTAGGTTGGGCTCAACAAAATATTTTCGCACTCGGAAGATAAAGTTGGTGACTGAAATTTCGTAAATAGATATCGCCGTGACGAAAAACGTCTTTGATTTAATGACTTCCATCCCAACTCCCGTATCATATCTGCTACACTCTCTCCACTATTACGTGATAATACAAAACGAGCTGCCCTTTCTTGCACCCTTTCGATGTCTTCCGTCAATCCCACCTGGTAAGGATCCCACACCGCGCAGCAATATTCTAACAGAGGACGAACGAGTGTAGTGTAAGCTGTCTCTTTAGTGGACTTGTTGCATCTTCTAAGTGTCCTGCCAATGAAACGCAACCTTTGGCTCGCCTTCGCCACAATATTATCTATGTGGTCTTTCCAACTGAAGTTGTTCGTAATTTTAACACCCATGCACTTAGTTGAATTGACAGCCTTGAGAATTGTACTATTTATCGAGTAATCGAATTCCAATGGATTTCTTTTGGAACTCATGTGGATCACCTCACACTTTTCGTTATTTAGCGTCAACTGCCACCTGCCACACCATATAGCAATCTTTTCTAAATCGCTTTGCAGCTGATACTGGTCTTCGTATGACCTTACTAGACGGTAAATTACAGCATCATCTGCGAACAACCTAAGAGAACTGCTCAGAATGTCACCCAGGTCATTTATATAGATCAGGAACAGCAGAGGTCCCAGGACGCTTCCCTGGGGAACACCTGATATCACTTCAGTTTTACTCGATGATTTGCCGTCTATTACTACGAACTGCGACCTTCCTGACAGGAAATCACGAATCCAGTTGCACAACTGAGACGATACCCCATAGGCCCGCAGCTTGATTAGAAGTCGCTTGTGAATTTCCACCCGTTCCGACGCTTAAGTTTGAAATTTGGCTCAAAGATAAATACAAAATTCCTCTGTAATGGTGCAAAAGCATGGCGCCCTGCGATGATGTGAGAAGTAACATCCACTACTAGTACTCAAATTTTTCATTTGTTTTACTGAAAAACTGAACATAGTTCGGAATATAGCAGAAGAAATCATAAAAAACAATAAACATTTTTCAACATTTTAAAATGTACAGCACATAACTAGATTTCAATATTTTCGAAAGATAGGCATAAAGTACCCCAGCCCCCCCCCCCCCCCCCTTCCTCCTTGGTCTGCAAGAGTTAACGATCAGGTAGTTTTCAGGAATATTGCGTGCAAATTTGGCAGATTTCTGTAAGGGCTCCCATTTCACTGGGCGCATTTATAGTGTAGTGCGCAACAAAATTAAAGGATCACTTTATCTAAGCCCACTAACTATCTCCCAATGCGACGCATAACTTTGGCTCGAATGTGCCTTCAATCTGTGGTGGTGCAAAAGCGTGGCACCCAGTGACGTCACACTCGAGTTCGGTGTCTTTTCAAAAAGCAAGGTGTCGACACACGCGAAAAAAGGCCATAGCTCATGAGTTCACGCAACGTATACGGTGGGTTAATGATGTCACATTGGCATCACATTTCACCACTATTCTGCCCAACGTCACCGAGGACCTGCCGCACAATGGGAAGTTCGTCACACTCCCCATTTCCCACATTCCACCCATTTCTTCTATCGTTTCTGCGATAGAGATTAGAACCGCGACGCACAGCGTTGAAATCAGACGGTTTTCTCATCAGTGGCCGAAGAAAACATTTCAGACTGCCGCTCAGAATCGACACGAAAAGGCCTGAGGGATGGCATAAAAGATCTCAATCAAACCACCCCTCTCTTTGGGGCATTGATTCCCGCACATTTCGCGGTAGAGAACGAAAGTAAGATGAGGAAAAGGAGGACGTTCTACATAGCCTTTGACGCTGCTGACATCCTCGGGCGTTTCAGTCCTCCTCTAAGAAGCTAACTTACAAGGGGAGGCCGGCAATTGTGAAATTCAGATTCGATTCATACTGCGCATAATAAAAGCTCATGGCCAGAGGTGTAATGTGGCAAAGCACCAAGATGCACTTCTCAGCCGTTGTCGAGAAAATCGACAGTTAAAAGAAACCGTTGCGACGAAATACTCTGTACGATTAATAATTTTCTACAGCGTCGTGGCGCAGCGGTAAGCGCTCGGGTTCGTAATCTGAAGGTCGCCGGATCGAATCTCGCGCCATGCAACCCTTTTTTTGTATTTGTTTTTTGTAATTCACACACATATATGTATATATAATTCCCGGCAATCAGTTGCAACAATTATGCATATAATAAGTTGTTGAAAGTCCTTTGTCGTGCAAAAACTGGCGACTTCGAACATCATTATGTTTTCCGCAAACAAAATTGTATTTCACAAATGTTATTGATTGTCTTCATAATGTTAACCACGTATAGTTAACGGAAGACGTAGAAACGGTATTCCGAAACGAATACGTGTAGCGTGAGTCAAACGCTGGAATTAGAATAGAGACCCCACGAACACAAATTTGCTGCGGCATGTATGAAATATAAACTCCGTTACTCGCTTGTTACACTTGAAGGACAGATGTTGAATGGGCCGAAACGAGCCGCCGCATAACAGCGTAGTTGCCTGCTAACTTCGAAAGAAGGTAGATGCGGTTCCTAGCGCAACTTATATAACATCGTCGAAAATCAGTGCGGACGGGAGAGCTTTGGTACACCCTGTTAAAAAAACGGAAAAATGGAGGCGGTACAATTGGAGAGCGATCCGCCTTCACCAACATGCATAAGCAATTCATTAATAGTTTATATATATATTTGAATTACAAAAAACTAATAATAAGAAAAAAATTGCATGGCGCGAGATTCGATCCGGCGACCTTCGGATTACGAACCCGAGCGCTTACCGCTGCGCAAGGACGCTGTAGAAAATTAATCATAGAGAGTATTTCACCGCAACGGTTTCTTTTAACTGTCGATTTTCTCGACAACGGCTGAGAAGTGCATCTTGGTGCTTTGCCACATTCTTATGCGCAGTATGAATCGAATCTGAATTTCACAATTGGCGGCCTCCCTTGTTAGACCACTCACATTAAGAACATCTGCTCCAAGGCAAAAAGTACTTTAGTAAGTACTAGGAGGGCTTGTGACAAAAACTGGGGCCTAAGCCCCAGGAGTATGCACTAGATATACACCACAGTGGTTAGACCTAGGATTTCTTACGGGGCTGTAGTGTGGTGGAAGAAGGTAGAACAGCGGATTGCTGCTAAGGAGGCTGCTAAGGTGCAGTGATTGGCCTGCTTACCCATAACGGGCGGAATTAGGCACACCAACCGCTGGAATGGAAGCCATGCTGGATATGGCTCCACCTGACCTTTGGGTCAAGATGAAGGCAGCAGCTGGGACACACAGACTTAAAACTGGCAAAAACTGGGTCTCATTCGGATATCTAGAATCACACAGTAAATATAAGAATGGCTGGGGAAATGCCTGCCGACTACATAACAACTCCCAACTGCTCCGACAAGCCTTACAACATAATAATTGGAAGTAGGGAGCAGCGGGAAAAAACAGTTAGATACCCTACAGGGGACATTGTTTGGTTCACCGATGGGTCGAAAACAGACCAAGGCGTTGGGGCAGGGGTGTACGGAGTTCAGCCAAGACTGGAGAGCATCATCTCTCTAGGAAAACTGGCCTTTGTATTCCAAGCTGAAATTACTGCAATCAGGGCATGTGAGGAGGAGAATATGCGTAGGTTCTACAATGACCGTAGCATCTACATCTATTCAGACTGTCAGGCAGCCCTGAAATCATTGGCAGCTCCTGCAACAAGATCTAAGATTGTTGCAGATTGCCATAGGGTTCTGGTGGAGCTAGGGGGAAGCCATAGGGTAAACCTAGTGTGGGTCCCTGTCCACTGAGATATCTGTGGCAATGAAAAAGCCGATAGATTGGCTAGGATGGGGCTAACAACTCCATTTATTGGACCGGAACCTGTCCTGACAATCACCAAGGCAATGATCAAATTAGAACTACGGAACTGGCTTAGGAAACAGCAAGTAGGATATTGGACCAAGGTCCATAAACAAAAACATGGTAAGGCAATGATGCCCAAGTCATGTTTTAAAAGAAGCTCTGTAATCCTGGGATTGAACAGGAAAGAGATCAAACTCATGACTGGACTGATGACCGGCCATGGGAATTTCAAAAAACCCCTACACACAATGGGTATAACGGACGAGGACCCTAAATGTAGGATCTGTGATGAGGGTGAAGAAACTGCATCACACCTAATCTTCGAATGCATGGAATTGGAGAGTAAAAGATACAGAATCTTCGGGACAACTAGACGTGAAGAAATTGTCTCTAACAAAAACCTGGTAGAGGGACTCCTTGCACTATTTAAGGGTACTGGTTGGCTTTACTAGATAATACAGGGAGCGATACCACGCGATAAACCTAGTTGCGGTGATGGCAATGGCGGGTCAGACCTAAGCTGTTTTGGGTTCCCTGTTAAAATCAATCAATCAAAATGAATCAAAGCACATTCCCACAGAACGTGGTCTGGTTCCTTTGAATTTCAGCAAGACCGAAATTGTTGTTCTCGTCTTCAGGCTGGAAGCACTAGGCACCATTCATTACCATTCAACGACATTTGAACGTGATCCGAACCGGCATAGTATGCGTATGTAATTTTATCCTTCCTATTATGTGTCCTGTGGCGCGATCGCGGGAGGGGAGAGGGAATGGTGGTGCTGTGACGCACATTGAATTGAACGGCAAAGGTCCTTCTAATAACTCCCAGTTCAACACAACCATTGGTGCCAACCACCCACTTTTGTTGAGCGCCTTAAACGTGTATTGTACAAACAGAACCTATGACGAGAGTCCCTGGCTATGCTGCAGTTCTTTCTCCTCTGCATGATGCTCTTGCATCTGATAGTAGGCCATCCAGAATCGGAGTGTGGAGAGGTTGCCAGTCTGCAAGCTCCTAGGACTTCGTCACAGTTTCTGTCTGTACAGGTACATTTTTAAAATTCCCAATAAGGGTGGGCAGGTGCCGCCGAGGGTTTTGCCAAAGTGGGGGGTCTTTGAGGGACACCCTTTGCTGTTTTATTTATAAATGTGTCTGTATCGCATCCTCCACTATCACGCCACAGGAGGACGCAGAACAGGAGTGCTGAAAAAGCGTATGCACCCTGAGCCGTGGTAAAAATTGCTGTTTTGAAGAGCGCGCCGCAGCGCGTAGTGTGAAGAAGTCGCCCTCCATTTCTGGAGGTGGCACCGCTGTGGCAATCGCAACTTTGGTGTCTCCATCTGGTGGGAAAGGGGAAAGGTTGCCTGTTCACGTGCATTTAAGGGGCGCTATGAGCTCGCCAGTCGGTCAGTCTGGGTCTGTCTCTCGTCCGCATTTGTTAGGCAGTTAGTGTCTGTCTGTCGCTCGGAGGGCTAGTATGTCTGTCGTTCGGATCAACCTTTAAAGCCGGCAAAATGAGAGTATTTCCACTTCGTCAGTAAGAGAACTCGGCGAGTGGTCGCCCGGTCGGGGCTTAGTTCCTGAGTCTGCGTGTTAGGCCGGCAGTCTGCTCGAGTCGCAGGTTCGAATCCTGCCTCGGGCATGGATGTTTGTGATGTCCTTAGGTTAGTTAGGTTTAACTAGTTCTAAGTTCTAGGAGACTATTGACCTCAGCAGTTGAGTCCCATAGTGCTCAGAGCCATTTGAACCATTTGAACCATCTGCTCGAGTTTGCTCAGGCAATGGTCATTGGCGGTTGCATCGATCGGCTGGTCGGTCCCGCACTGAGACACAAGATGACTTGTCTGTCTTGAGCGTCGGCGCATGTGAGGTCGCCACGGGAGTCCAATGGGCCGCCGCGTGTAGCGAGCGATAGTGACTTCGCGGTCGACACGAGAGCAACAGGAGTCAACCCACGACATCAGTCTGGCCGGTGCGAGCTGCGACGCCATGAGACGGGAGATCGGCGCACCTTCCTGAGTCCGTTGAAGCGGCTGGCAGCGGACGGTTCGGGAGAGCGATTTGGGGGTGCTGCGCCAGGTGTTCGCGAGAAATCGCAGTTTATTAGAAGTTAAGTGATTGGT